>NC_028454.1:43668325-43759726 GCF_000263155.2 Setaria italica | reverse complement strand
CCCAATTCGGGGGTTGGGGGGGGGGGAGGAGGAATGGTAAGAGTATGACGAGTAACAAGATCATGTCACGTTGGACGGCGATGCCTCGGGGAGCGAAAAGGAGGCGAGGAAAGCGACCACAAAGGGCGGATCGCAGCGGAAGTCGGTGCTGGAATTATTCGGCCGTCACGATGCTCTCTCGTCTCGGACGGAGGCTCGGATCATCTTTATCGCGACTGCCATGGTCGAGTCGACAGCATTTCGTGAGGAGCTCTGAAGAAAGTCGCGTCTTTTCGGGCGCTGCACTGTGGTTTCTCGTGCGTTTGTTCTCCTACTCCAATCCTCACTGATCTGACGGCTACATCGTACACTGAAACCACTCTGCTGTACAGTGTTCAGTACAGCCGAGTGACAAGCCATCAGCCGGAACCGGCAAATCTTGGCTCTGAACCTCCAGCCTCCACACATCCAGTGTCGGTGGCGTTGATCCTCACTGTGCTGGTACATCTCGTCACTTTCTGGAAGAAACTAGTGGCATTTAAAATACTAGTATAGGAAATAAATCTAGTCCATGCGATTCATCATTCGAGTTGGGTTTAAAAAAAGAGACAAGTGCCACGTTTCTGTAACGAATCTTGATGCCCCTTTTTTTTCTTGATTTGCAAGCATGTACTGCTGTACTTGAAGGACATACTGGTAGACGATCCGATGCAGAAAAAGCTGAAGCGTGAGGTTGGTGTGTGTACCCTGTTTATTCTTTTCAATTGGGCGCATAATGCTCACATGCCATGTGGTTCTGTACGGCCTTGTTGCCGGGTAGACGCTGCTGTCTGCTGATCGATCAGCTGCTGCTGATGCATATGCTATTGGTAGCACTGTCCTCATCAATTCCTCAATCATGCATGGGGCATGGCCTCTCACAATGATTAGAGAAGAAGCCTACATTAAATCCACAGCATGGGGTGCAGAAGAGAAAATTGGCCGACGAGGCATCCCCAACTGTCAAGCAGCCGAGCACGCGAGATCTTCTTCGTCAGGCTGCTGGTAGCCTTCCCGTGTCCTAGATCAACAGCTGGATTTGACTATTAGCCTGCGATTAGCTTTTAAGCTTCCCGTTTGGACGTAACTGATAGATCCTAGATAGTCTGGTGACAGAGATCACTCAGGCCGTGCATTGGAATGTCACCCAAAGAGGCTGCGGCTATGCTGGTCCTTGCGCTTTTGAAAAGCGAGCTGATATGTGGTCGCTCCTTCCCAACACTATGCCCAACCCAATAATCAACCCAAGGATGATGCACACTTTGGCATGCTATTTACCTTTTGTCATGAGCTTGTTATCAGTCAGTGACGGCCTGACGGGTGATGGGCTATCAGCACGGCATTTTTGTGAGCCATGACCCTGAAAACGACAGAGAAACAAGAGTTAGGCACTGCACGCATGCATGCACGCAGGAACATTAGCATATAATATATAACTAGCAGCGGTTAATGACCAACCTAATGGAACAAACGGATGAGACAGAAAAGGCTTATGTTGCAACTGCTAAATGTTCCTTTTCGCTTTTTTGCTTACGAAGCAAGGGGAAGGAAGGAAGAGGAGCTGCCGAGGCTGGAGCTGGATGTGGTGGTTTCGGTTTGGCAGTCGACATCAGTGAGCAGTGCACCCTCCAAATCTCCAATGCATCCACTAGACCAAAAGAAGAGAATCCTTTTTGTTGTGGTAAGGTCTAAGGTGAAGGGCCAGAGCAGAGCAAAAAGGCTTGGGACTGCAAAAGCTGGCCCAGAAAGTGCCGAGATAGATTCTGTTGTCAGCACAACAGCAGTATGACAGATTACCAGTATCCCCGTGTTCGGGCGCTGCTTTGCAGCTGCCTGCTGCTGCTCGGTTGCAGCAGCAGGCAGCGTGCAGCGGCAGCGGCAGCCGTCCCATCTCTCGTGAGTTAGGTCCAATTTGGCCTGGCTTCGCCAGCTCCGGCTTCGATTACTGTAGCCGGAGCCGGTGGAGTCACAATTTGTGGCTCCTCCAGCAGATGTGAGGGGAGGAAGAGGAGAGAGAGAAAAAATCATGTGAATAATGTTTGCACAATGGATGACAGTGACCGGTCAGAAGTAGCCGCAGCGAGAAGGAACTCCAAACGCGCCCTTGCTACCAGCATTCGCGTCCTCATTGATTGCAGCGCTTTCGTCCTCTCGTGGCCCTAGGACCGCGAATCCGCGATCGAAGAACGAGAGGTTGGAAGCTTCGGCTTGTAACTGTTTGGTTACGCTTCCGCGCTCCCATGTTCGAGAGCGAGATCTCAGGGGAAGGGAAACCAACGTAGCAGCAGGCTCAGGGCTCCGCAGAATTATGTGTGTCCGAAGCCCGGAGAGCGCCGGTGACCGATCAGACGCGTGGATCGGCCGTCGGCGGCACTGACATCCATCACAGATTCACAGTCCCCCACTCCGCGCTGGTCGGGTCGGCGCTCGGCGGGCGCACCAACTCGCCGACCCACGCACCGTGTGTCCGTGGCCGGACGCGGAACCGGAGAGAAATTACGAGGGATATGCCTGCGGCAAGCACCTCCTGGCCGGTGCGGTGCTCGGCAGTTCTGTCCGCCGACGCCGAGGCGGCGGAGCGTGCTGCTCTCTCGGCTCATCATCGTCTGCGCTCACGTCTCTGCGACTGTACTGCGAGACAGCAACAACCGAGCGGCGAGTGCGAGCGCTTGGGCGTTGATCTTTTCAACGTGCTTGCCGGTGGTTGACCCTGCCACAGCACGGCTACTATACCTACCTGCTGTATCCGTCGAGATGGCTATGTGCTGCTAGCTGCCCGACCAAACACGAGTACGGATCGGTCGACTACACCGAGCCGTCAAGTTCGACGACTGCGATTTCACGTACTACTATAGTAGTATGGTCGGCTGGTCGCATACATCAACTGTCAGATCACGTCGTCGGAAATGAATCCGTTCAATGCAAGGCTAGCGTAGCTGCAGCGCGTGCGAGACGAACGGGGCCTCGGGTGGCCGGCGCGCGAGGGGAGCGGTGGCTCCGGTGGATGTGAAAGTCCCGTCGTGCGGCCGCATGGGACTGGTGGAGCTCGGGGCGCAGTTGCGGGGGTAAGGCCGACGGAAGATGCAGGCCCCGTCGCCGACGGCTTCAGTCGATTTAGGGGGTGCTCGGTCATGTCAAATCGGATGTTTAGGTTAAATATAGTCTAATTATAAAACTAATTACCTGGAGTCTAAGTCTAATTAGCCCATGATTTGACAATGTGGTGCTACAGTAACCATTTGCTAATGATGAATTAATTAGGCTTAATAAATTTGTCTCGCGAATTAGCCTAGAAGTTCTGCAATTAGTTTTATAATTAGATCATGTTTAGTCCTCCTAATTAGCATCCGAACATCCGATGTGATAGGGCTAAACTTTAGCCCCTGGTATCCAAACATCCCCTTAGGCCTTGTTTAGATAGCAAGTGCTAAACTTTAGCACCCACTTGCTATCTAAACAAGGCCTAAGGTTTAGCACTCTATTTGAGGGTGCTAAAATTTAGCATTTAGAGCTGTTTGGATGGGTGCTAAATTTTAGCACTTTAGTACCAAAAGACAACTATACCCCTCCTTTCCCTCCTCTCCTTTACCCCTCCTCAACTTCCTTTCCCCGTTCGATTCCAATGCCGGATTTGGAGTATGTTTGCTTTGCAATCTCTGATTGCTCCCTTTGAGAACTAGACTCTTGACTTTACCGTTCAGAGTCAGAGGATCTGCTTCCCGAGCAGTGGAGTGTGGGACTGCGCGGATGGTTTCTCACTGGTGACGACTCGCACGGCAGGTCCGCTTCCTTCCTTCCGCCGTCGCTGCCGTCGGCGCTGCAGGCTACAGTCGCGCAACTGGGCCTCGCGGGCGGGGGCGGGGTCATGGAGATGGACAGGCGGTGAACCCCAGTGCCCCACCCGGTACATCTCCATCCACATCTTCTCGGCGTCGAGCCTACCTGACGACGAGTTGCTCGCCCGTGCAGCCCGCGTTGCCGCCTCACCGCGGCCGTCCGTCTCCAAGCCCTCGGCGGCGAAGACGTCCAGCCCCCGGCGGAGATGGTATGGGATGTGGCTGTTGATTGAGGATAAAATGGGGGATGGGGTAAAAATGGAAAAACTTCGTGAGACAGATGTATTTTAACTCCGTCAGGGTGTTTTTCCGTTAAAAAGTACGGTAATGGCAGGAAAGGGACGTAGTTAAATTTTTAATGGCATTAAAGGGTTGAGCTAAATTTGGATGTTATATAAGAAGTGGGTTAAATTTCCAATGACATACTGCTAGAGTACTACTACTAGCACTGTACCGGGATCGAGCACGGCACCCGTCCACGTCCGCGTTGACCTGCAGTTTACGAGAGTCCTCGCCTGACCCTGCACTTACCAATGCAATCTTAGGGAGAAGGTCAGAAGGAGCGATTAGTTTACGAGAGTCCCCATCGAGATCAAACTAACCATTCTCTATCACCTTCCCCGTGCAACGCAAAAGGGAAGCGATTAAGATGTACTACTAGCATTTAGAGCCGCACATCTTGCTGGCCAGTCCGAGGTGTTTGTACGTTACTCCGAACTAAAATTTATATCACATCGAATATTTGGAAGCTAATTAAGAGGATTAAATATGAGCTAATTATAAAACTAATTACACAGACGGAGGCTAATTCGCGAGACGAATCTATTAAACCTAATTAATTCATCATTAGCACATGTTTACTGTAGCATCACATTATAAATCATGGAGTAATTAGACTTAATAGATTCGTCTCGCAAATTAATCTTCATCTGTGCAATTGATTTTATAATTAATCTATATTTAATACTTCTAATTAGTATCTAAATATTTGATGTGATAGTAATTTTAGGAGGTTCTAAAAGAACCAGACACCCTCTAAGTATACGTCCAAACTCATTTCGGAAAAGATCATCAAGCTAAGAGCATAGGACAGCAGTGTGTAACTGTGTACTGCGTACTGATGATCGATTGTCGCTGTCTGTTGAGTGTAGCACCAGTACATGCGCGATCAATGTGAGCCACTGTCAGCACAATTTACCATATGCATGCTAGCACCTACTGTTTCTCAAATCCTTGTAATTCTATCTTTCGCAAATCATCCTCGTATGCCATGCCAATATATTCTATTTCTCCCAAGCTTCTACTAGTGTCCAAACTAACATGAGCGTGCAGGTCTCGATCATGTGCCAGAAATTGAAGAGGCACGGGTCACGCTCGTCCTCCTCTGTCCTCTCTATCGCCTTATTCGCCAGCTGATCGATGAACTACGCGCGTCGTCGTAGAGGACCCTTGTACAAGATGTATTAGCACGCGTAAAAGGATCTTGTACATTGATCTTGGTCGTCCTCGGCTTCTTTTCATGGGGACCGCTGATGAACTAGCTCCATGGCCCCATCTCCAGTCGCTGAGTCAGACTGTCAGGGTGAGTTTTCGTCGGTACACAGGCCGGCCGCGTGGTGCGTACGTTTTGGGGGAGGACAAGGAGAAATGCCATTCCTACGCGTCGTCGGTCACACGTGCCCTCTCGTCATCCATCCACTACTGATGAAAAAGGATCCTTTTGTGGTCTGCAAAGTGGGGCCAAAAGCAAAAGGCTGCTGTGCTAAAGGTGGCCCGGAAAGCGCTTGAAACAGATTCTGCTGTCAGCGCAGCGGTAGTGGGAGTATCTGTATCTCCTCGTCATCGTCAGCAGACCCGCAGCACTGGCCTCATCGAATGCAGTGCCAAGCAATGAGTACTGTACGTACGTGCCATGTCGGTGCAGACGTGGGTGGTCGGTTTGCAGCGCAAACCGGGGGGGGGGGCTTTTTTCTCGCTCGCTCAGTCAGTCGTCAGTCGCTCGATCCTCATCCTGTGCTACGCTACGCTGCTACTGCGCCTGGGCGCGTCTGTTTTCACAAACAATTCAACACGCACGCGATCCTCCCGCTGTTCAGTCTCGCACTCCCACACTGCACCCGCACAGCCGTGGCCGAAGCTGTCGAGGCCTCCTCGTTTGGGAAGGCTTCGGTTGTTGCTGCTGCGTACGGTCCTCACCTCACGTGGGAGGTGGATCGGACGTCCTTGCACGCACGACGCTGTCCGCGTGACAACTGCCTAGCGGCGAGTACCGGTACGGCGCTTTGACCTCGGCAACATGCCTGCTCCTCACCTGCTACGCTTCCGTGCTTTCGCTGCCGTCGGAGTTGGATGGTTGGGTGCCCGGCGCCGGCCGAACAAACGAGACTGCACCCGGCTGCTGCAATGGACGTGGAGGGTCAAGTGAATACATCACAAATCTGAAGCGTATCAATTGGAATACTGAAGAAGTACTGAAGGAAGTGTGCGGGCGGAATGCAGAGAGTTGGGCACGGCATCCGTCCACGCTTACGAGTCCTCGAGTCAGTCGTCGTCTGACACAGCCCCACAGGACATTACTGTAGTTTACCAATCTCAAGGTGTGGGGAAAGCTAGCGATTAGTTAAAATCTGCCGACCCACTAATGAATCTGCTTCATGACGTCAAGTCCACCAAAGCCCAGACAAAAACAAAAGCCCCATCAGACACCAGTGATCGATCCGCTTGCCGTGCCGGTGAGGTTAAATCAGTCGTGATCGGTTTCCCCATGCACGCAGGCAACGTGTCGTCAGATGCTCGGATGCTCACTGTTCCGGTCTGGACTGAACAAGGCGTTGTTAACTGAGCCGACATGGGCAGCAGGCGGGCATGTTGCAGGGGAGATGGAACGTTCCTTCGACGTCCTGGGGATGCTGTGGCTCGCTCTGTACTCCTACTTCTGTAGCTTGAGCGCAAATACCCATGTCCCATCCATCGTCTACTGTACGTGTTACAACGGGCGAAACCGTAGCAGGAGAGTTTACCGCATCGCTTTCTGGGCCCACGTGTCGGGGACAGGAGGGCACGCGGCGAAGCAAAGCCCCAACGGTCGCTAGTCCTCAAAGTGTTTTTAATACTGTTAGAAAAGTGTTTACTAAAGCAACAAAGATGCCTGCAAGCAATGGGTTAGCAGGCCAGGACGACTGCACATCATCACGCTTGATTCCCATTTTCTGTTCAGTCCCAGTCCTAAGGGCATGTTCAACAGTTTAGACAGCTACCGTCTGCAAGTGCTTTGGAGATCGTACACAGACAACAAAACAAACAACTATACAACGACTTGTCTATTAGGCTGTCTGTGTAATATTTAATTCGTGTATGGGTACATAACTCATGTTGATGAAGTATAATTTGATCTTTGTATGCTATTTTGTTGCTTTTTTTTAGAAAACACAATGTATTCAATCAAGTCACGTGAAATTTTTTAAAGCATAAGTATAATATATATATTTATAGTATTAGATACTCGGAATACATACATAACATGAACAATACAAATTTAGTTAAACTAATTGCAATAGAGAACAGCTACACCATGACACTAGTTAAAATAGTTTGAAGCTGCCATGCAAAGCCTTAGCTAACACCATCCTTCGTCTGAACAAAGCAACAATGATAAACAATTAACATGTTAGGAAACATTTAGTAAACAGCTAGCCAACAGTGAAAAACAATTCATGTGTGCAATCATCCTGGAAATTAGAGGCGGAGGAGGGGCACCATCTTCCCACGCGGAGGGGCCGCAGCGGATCGAGGGAGCGACGCAGGGGTTCGTCGGTGAGACGCACAACGGTGCTGGAGTCGCCTTTTTCGCCTGGGAGCACGAGTTGGGATCGTCACCTCGCGAGGCGACGATGAAGCCGTCTCCAGGCCGTCGCGGGGGGCTTTTTGCAAATGAATCGGCTCCCAGACGGCTCGGAACGGATCGTTGTACGTGCCCTAATCTACCTCTCAGTCCCGAAAGCTACATTAATGCATGTCGCTGTACATTCTTGGCACAAAGAAGGGGGGAATTGCCATCGTAATCACCGTGCTTTACCATTAGCAGCTGGTCTAGCTTAGACCGGTAGGTCAAGTGTCGAGACATTCCCACGCACGCATCGGAATCAAATGCCTGCCTGCCTGGTGCATCTCGTCTTGGTCAGCTGATAGTTCGACGCGGCAGCGAGCGGACGGTGACCGCCCGCGGCCGGCATCAGGAATCACGTCGTGTAAAAAATAATGAACGGTTTCCTAAAATCAGGGGACGACGTGACAGAGCAATCTTACTATTATTAATTGGAGGCTCCTTTTGAAGCCCCACCTAGGATTCCTAGGTGGACACCTTATAAAAAGAGAAATTCTAGAAATTCTCACAAAAAAGCAAAACATCCAACCATCAATCAATAGATTCAAATCATCATAGCCATTGGATCTATTATATTTTTTAAAAAATTACCCACCTATGCCATTATGAAAATAGCCTAAAATAACCCCCTAAATATTTATATAAATTACCCACATCTGCCATTATATAAAATAAACTAAAGTAACCCCTTAATCTTCATCAAAATTACCCACTTATGCCATCATAAACAATATTTAAAATAACCCCCTAATTTGCAACTGAATTGCCTACCAGGAACCTCTTAAATTTACATCTATATTACCCACACATGCCATTATTAAAAATAACATGAGATAACCCTACGTTTTAATCAAATGACCTTAATTAAAAATATACAACAATATATGATTCTAAATCATCTATATCTTACACTATTGGTATACGATATAATAATTAAGGTCTTTACGTATGATGTGTGTCACCATTTATAAGGATATAAATTGATGAGAATATAAATTTCTATGCTAAATTTTATCTCAAAATTAGGGTTCATTAAACAAATTCAAGCGCATACCTGCGATGCAAAGTGAAAATTTAAAGATTATAAATGTGAATGAAAATATTATAGAGTAATTACTAATTAAAATCTATCACAATTGGATGAAAATATTAAGTATATATCTACATAGATATTGTGTTTGAATATTTAACAAACGAGAGGTAGCTTATAGTAATAGTTTTGTAGCAATGTAGTCTTATTTTGTTCCATTGGAGATTCCGCATTAGTTCCCACGAGACAAGCTAGAAAAAAAGAGATCTATTATATTTTCTAACCACGAGACAAGCTAGAAAAAAAAGATAAATTCTCATAAAAATTAAAAAATATCAAACACCAATCCTGTAAACTCTAATAATCATTGCCATTGATCTATTATATTTTCTAAAAAGTTACCCACCACTGTCATTGTGAAAATATTCAAAAATGAGCTCTAAACCTATATCTAAATTATCGAGCTCAGCTATTATAAAAAATAATCTAAAGTAACCCCATATTATTCATCCAATTTACTAATACACATCATTATAAAGTATAACTTAAAATGTCATTCTAAAATTTTATTTATGTTACCCACGAATGTCGGTATTAAAAATAACTTAACGTAAACACCTAAATCTTAATCTAATTATCTTCATGTGCATCATACAGAAATATCAAAAAGTAAACTAATATATGATTCTAAATTACCTATTTATGTCATTTTTAATATAAAAATACTAAGTTAAAGTATATACACATGATGAGTGCCACCGTTTAGACCATTTATACAAGTATGTGAGGAATCGATGACAAATATTGATTTGTATGCTAGACCATTTATACAATATGTGAGGAATCGATGAAAAATATTGATTTGTATGCTAAACATAATGTATGGAGGATTGGAGGTGTGATCTAAAATGGAAAAAGTATGGATATGGATGAAAAAGTGCATAGAGTAATTATTAATTAAAAATTAATGACAACTGGATAAAGATAGGTACATATTTATATAAGTATTATGTTGAAGTATTGAAAAATAAGAGAGTAGTAATTAAACAATTTTGATTATTAGCTAGAGTTTAATTTCTAAATAATTTTTAAATATATTAGCTTTTAAAAATATTAGCCCGTGCGGAAGCACGGGTTGATGGACTAGTACTACTGTAATGTTGTGCACTTGATCCCTGATCAGGGTTGGTTGAGCTCGGCTTCACTGGTTCTTGCCAATGTGATTGGATGCATACACGCACAAATTCAACTCAAATACAGCCATCACCGGAGATCCTTGGTTCCGGGCTACGCGCCACGCCAGAGGTATCGATACAGCCATACATGATACGTACAGGTACGACACCCGGCCGTATACCGGCAAGGACCACGCCACAGAGGAGTACGTGACCACTGCTAGCTTATACAATAGACTACAGATCGGTAGGTTAGGTCACCGCTTACAATAGACTAGGATCGTTGCCTGGCTGCACAGTGGCAGTAATCCAATCGTCACCGTGGGAAATCGCTGAAGCGAAGCGAGCTATTTTGGTTGGCCCGTGCACGTAGCACCAGGCAGTCTGCGGTCAGCACGGGCACTAGACCGGCCAGTGCATGCCGCTGTACTTGTACAATACTCGTACAATGGAAGGGAAAAGGCTGTGGAATAGCATCTTCTATAGTCCCCCTCGTGGCAGCCTTCCAAAAAGTTACTACATACGCCGCCCAGGCCGAATCCAGCGGGAGCGCAGGGGGAAAAGCCGGGAGGCGAGGAGACGAGGGACACGGAGATGAGTCCAGGACTCCAGGCAGAGGGCAGGTGGTATTGGTAAGCTCCACAGCATCCTGCGCCCGCGCGCGCCGTGGCAAAAGCTAGCGGCCGCCGAGCCGAGTGCGGGGGGCGCCCACGGGACCCCGGCCGCCCGTCCGCTCACCCGATCATGGAGCGCTTTCCTCGCCACGCGCCCCACGTTGGCCGGGGCGCTGCACGCCGTCGGTCGAGCTCGTGGAGCAGGGGCGCCGCACCGCGGCATAGCATCCTAAAACCCACGCGCGCGCGTGCCGCCGGCCGGTGTGCGCCGGAGGCAACAGCACCTGCGCTGCGCGCCTACGTACTCGTCGCGCGTTCGCGTCGGTCGCACACGTGCTCGCTCCCCCAGCGGCAGCGCTGCTTGTCTGCCCGTCAAACAAAGCGCGAGCGTGTCCAAAGGGGGCAAAGGGCAAGTGACACCGTAAAAAAACCACGAGCCTAGCGTAGCATTGCCTGCACGCAGAGACCATGTGGACCCGAAGCATGCTTGTTCTTCGCTTGCGTGCGGACTCACGGGCTCAAGGCAGTCAAACCTGTCGGCTGCTTCGTTCGTGCGCCGGCCGGCCGGCATATGCTAATCCGGTGCGTCCTCGTGAATTATTGTGTGCAGCAGCAATTCAGCATGTGTTTTTACCCAGCTACCCTTCCTATCAGATTTTACGAACTACTAGCTCGGAGCAATGGCGGCTGTGGCCACGCGTGTCAGTTTTGCAACTCGAATGTTTGGAGGTAATACACTGATACGTCCATCGATCCGACAGTAGGCTCAGGTCACCCACTGCTTGATGCTTTTCAGGTACCACCTGGCTGTTTGCAACGCTATTGGATTGCTAACTCAGAACCTAAGCAACCTTGTGCTAACTCGAGAGACCAACACACTTGTCATCTTCCGATGATAAACTAACGAACGTATCTGTTTTATCGTTCACATGTTTTCGACTCTGGATTCATATACATCCAACAATCCAGCTTGGTCATCTCATCTCCATTATTGCTACCATCGTATCTTCATTTTAGCCTGCCAACCAACCAATGTGCATCACCAACCTTGGTTTCTTCCTATCCTCGTCCCACGTACGCAATGCCTCGTATCAGCGCGCCAGAGAGACATGACACTGTTGCCTCACTTGGGGAGCATCCTCATCTCATTCAAGGTGCATCCTCATCTCATGAGGAACCGATGATGGTTTTGTCACATGATTTTAGGAGTACATTTTCAGCTCCAGAAAAAAGTTCTATTAAGAAATTAAACAAGATCTATACGGTTCCCTGCTTCTACATGTATAAAGCGGGAATACGTATGCATACAGCCACCGAGTGCCCCAACATAGAACTCGTGCTTGTTCTTCCACACCTCCCCTTTGCTCTCTCGCACTCTTCTGCAACAACCCTCCATTAGTTTTATTTGAGCAGGCGAAGATGGCCAAAGAATGAGAACAAACCAAGCAAGCTTCAACCACCACCGTTCTCTTCCCACAGCTCACAAAACTAAACCAGCACTAGTGGCCAACCCCCCACGCTTTATATACGCACTAGACGCAAAAGAAAAAAAAAATCTACTAATCAAAAGCGAAATAAGAGGAGCACAGCAAGAAGAGGAGAGGGAGAGTGTGTGTCTGAGGGAGAGAGACTGAGGCAGGACACATCCAAAATACTCCACCTCCATGTAAGAGCTGTATCCACTACAACACCTCACCTCCCCTTCCTCCCTCCCTCCTCCTCTCTCTCTCTCCCTCCCTCTCTCTCTCTCCCTTCCAAGATCTGTCGATCGCACACACCACGCCATACACACGCAGCTTTTGCTCCTGCTTCCTCTTCTACAGTTCTACTTGCTTCTTCTTCTTCCATCACAATGCCATCTCCCCGGCAATTCTTGCAGCTGCTGCTACCCATCTTGCTCGCCACTTGCTGCGTCGATGGCGCCAACGGCCCCGACGCCCTCGCCACCGCCAGGAGGCAGCTCCACCAGCCCTTCTTCCCGGATCAGCCCGCGCAGCCGGCCGCGCCGCCGCCCTTCTTCCCGACGCTCCCGGTGCCGCCCCCGCCGCAGATGCCGGCGGGGCAGGACCAGCCGACGTACCCTGCCTTGGTGCTGCCCAACACCGGCTCCAGCGGCGCGGCGCCTCCGGCCGCCGGCTCGCACGAGTCCAAGAAGGCGTCCAAGCTCGTACCGGCCATTCTGCTGCCGCTGCTCACGGTGGCGGTGCTCGGGCTGTCCATCGCCTTCTTCTTCTCGCACCGACGGAGCAATGCGGCGCGCGGGGGCGGAGGCGGGTGTGTCGGTGGCGGGGAACCCAAGTTCTTGCACCCGGAGAGGACGAGCCTCTTCGCGCGCGACGAGTTCGGCGGCAGCGGTGGCGGCGGTGGGGCTGCGCCGGCGGCGGCCACGTCGGCTGAGTTCCTGTACGTTGGGACCTTGGCGAGCCGGGCGGACGAGAAGAGCAGCGACACGACGTCGTCCGGCGACGAGGAGTCCCGGAGCTCCGGCGGATCGCCCGAGCTCCGCCCGCTGCCGCCGCTGGCGCGGCAATGCGCGCCGGCGCCGTCGAGGAGCCCCGGCGGGGCATCTCCGTCGTCCGGAGATGAAGAATTCTACTCGCCGCGAGGCTCGTCGACGAAGACCTCCAGCTCGCGCAGGACGCTGGCAACGGCAGTTCAGGCGGCCCTTGAAGCGCGCGACCGCTCGAGGACCCCGTCCCCTGGTTCGGCCGTGAGCACGCCGTCCTACCCGTCGTCGCCTGGTGCGACGCTGTCCCCGGCGCCGGCCTCGCCGCCTGCCTTCTCCAGCCCAGGCGAGTCCGGCCGGCGCTCCGTCAAGTCAAGATCGGAGAGCGCGCGCGTCGTCGTCCTCCCGCCGGTTCCTCCGACTCCGCCGCCACCTCCTCCCTTCGCACCGACACTGCCACCACCTCCACCTCCTCGCCGGAAACCACCGTCCCCGTCACCACCGTGCTCTCCCCTAAACGACAAATCGGCTCTCAGATCCAGCACCGACGCCATCTCAAGAAATCCATTCGTCCACCCAGCACACCCACCGACAAGCACATACCCGCCAGCTCCGCCTGCAGCTGCAGGCCCACCACCGCCTCCTCCTCCTCCTCCGCCGCCGGTGGGCTACTGGGAGAGCCGTGTGCGGAAGCCCGACACGTCCAAAGAAACCCGCTCGCCGGCGCTGTCGCCGCCACCGCAATCTGCCACTTTCAGGATCGTCCCTGCACCCACCGACGCGTTCCCGAGCCGGCTGCCGGAGAGCTCGGACCAGGGCGACAAGTCCGAGGACACGACGCCGCGGCCGAAGCTGAAGCCGCTGCACTGGGACAAGGTCCGGGCAAGCTCCGACCGCGTCATGGTGTGGGATCAGCTCAAATCAAGCTCATTCCAGTGAGAACCCTGCCGGAAAAAAATTCATCTTTTTTCAGATTCATCAGCTGTTCTTGGTCGGTGTTCTGACCAGTTTCACTGAATTCTTGCAGGGTTAACGAGGAGATGATCGAGACGCTGTTCATCTGCAACCCAGCGAACGCGGCGGCGAAGGAGGCGACGAGGCGGCCGGTTCTGCCGACGCCCAAGGCCGAGAACAAGGTGCTAGATCCGAAGAAGGCTCAGAACATTGCCATCTTGCTGCGCGCGCTGAATGTGACCAAGGAGGAGGTCTGCGACGCGCTCTGCGAAGGTGAGCAGGATCCTCGCTGACGCCAGTTCTCAGAATTCAGCCATGCCGCCATTTTTATTCGTTTCATACATGCTGTATCGGATCGAGAGCTAGTGTTCACTGACCTTTCGATCGCGTAGGATTCATTTCGCTCGTGAGCTGTGTGAGTCGTGTTTGACCACATTTAGCTTGTGACTGACTGCAGCCATGCTTGTCCGTATAGTATGGTTGGGCTTTTAATAAGTTTGTCTGAAAGAAGTGACTGCCAGCATAGAGCAGTTGCCAGTCGTTGCTGAAATAGCTGGCCAATTTATGCTGAAAATCACCGGATGCTTCAGGTCTGTTGGATAGGTGCAGGGAGTTATAACGGCAGTGAGCGTGTGAAGAATGTCGGAGATATTGCTCTTGTTCTCATCCCTCTTTGTGCTCTATTCATAGTTGCTCACAGTAGAAACTTCCATTTTACAGTCGTTTATCACTGCTTTTTCTAGAAATCACTGAAAGCAAGTTGGATTATTGTACAGGATGTATTAGTTGCTTTACACTTCCCATCGTACGGGTCTTCTTCACTGATGTGCTAACCAGTCGTTCTGAGAAAAATGTGCTAAGCAATTTACCATGCCTATCCTTCAGGTAACACGGACAGCTTCGGAGCAGAATTACTGGAGACCTTGCTCAAGATGGCTCCTACCAAGGAAGAGGAGATTAAACTGAGAGAATTCAAAGAGGAGAATTCCCCAATTAAACTTAATCATGCCGAGAAGTTCCTCAAGGCAGTCCTTGATGTGCCTTTTGCCTTCAAAAGAGTGGATGCAATGCTTTACATAGCCAACTTTGATTCAGAGGTCAATTACCTAAAGAATTCGTTTGAGACCCTCGAGGTGAGCATTGCACCTTTGCCATTGTTGTTTAATTGTATTATTTTGCTTCCTCAACCTAATTTTCTTTGTTACTTATTCACAGACTGCTTGCGATGAGCTTCGAAGCAGCAGACTCTTCCTTAAGCTACTTGAAGCAGTTCTGAAGACTGGCAACAGGATGAATGTTGGCACAAACCGTGGCGATGCACACGCGTTCAAGCTTGACACTCTACTCAAATTGGTTGATGTCAAAGGCACTGATGGACACACAACCCTTCTGCACTTTGTCGTTCAGGAGATCATCCGAACAGAGGGCGCCCGCCTCTCTGCCAGCACCCAAACAACTCCAAGAACCCAAGCAAATCCTCTACGAGAGGAGCACGAGTGCAAGAAGCTCGGCCTCCAGGTAGTGGCTGGCCTTGCAAACGAGCTCAGCAATGTCAAGAAGGCAGCCGCCATGGATTCCGACGTGCTTAGCAGCTACGTTACCAAACTTGCCGGAGGAATAGAAAAGATCACCGAGGTACTACGGTTGAACGAAGAGGTGAAGTCAAGGGACGATGCGTGGCAGTTCCATGACAGAATGCAGAAGTTCTTGAAGAAGGCAGACGACGAGATCATCAGGGTCCAGGCTCAGGAGAGCGTGGCGCTGTCGCTCGTGAAGGAGATCACCGAGTACTTCCATGGCGACTCCGCGAAAGAGGAGGCTCACCCTTTCAGAATCTTCATGGTCGTCAGGGACTTCCTCTCGGTTCTTGACCAGGTCTGCAAGGAAGTCGGCAGGATCAATGACCGCACCATCGCCAGCTCCGTGCGCCATTTCCCGGTGCCGGTTAACCCAATGATGCCGCAGTTGTTCCCACGGATTCATGCGTTGAGAGCCGGATTCTCCGACGATGAGAGTTCAGCGGCTTCAGTGTCATCGCCATGATCACTGGTAGTCTGCCAATATAATTTTTCGCGGACCATCAGTAGAACGCCGCCGGAGGGCAGAGGGATACAAATGGTAGCGAGACGTCCTTTTTTTTTTTTACCTTTTGTACCTGTAGATTATAGAATGTACAAGATTTTTGCAAATATTTATTTATATATATAAGAAGGGATAAAATCTAGATCAGAGGAGGAAAATAAGCAGTTCATACGTGTATCCATGCGGCCTTGGCTCTTCAGTTCAGTCTGTAGTCTGTACATGCCTTGAAGCAGTTAACCAGATATAGATTTATCCATTTCAGAACAAAATACAGTAACAATTTTTTTAGAAGAAAAGATCTGCAGGATTGTAAGGCTGCTGGACTCTGGTGTACTTGAAAAGGAAACAAAATCCATTAAAATCTGGCATTACCAAGGAAGAAAACATCAATCTGTGCCATCCATCCAACAGTGTTTTGTCATCATATTCTTTTCGAAATCATTTTTGTCACCATCTTTGCAATTTCACAAATGGTCCATACCCCATGCATACCCCTCAAGGCTACACCAGTTTACCTGACAATTTTATCTGCAGTAGTACAGTAGAAGAAACTTTCCTGTTCCATTAGCACCCTGTAAGTCCAGACACTGTAAGAACTGCCCCAAGAGGTGAAATCATGGATGAATGGAGTAAAAGCTGCAATAGGCTTCCAGTTGGGACATCTGATGAAGAACCAAGTGCCTGCAGGTTGCAACAGAGCAGTAGCAGTCAAAACCAAAGGTTTCCATGGCCGTGAGAACATGGGGAGGAGAGAGAGAGAGAGGGAGAAACCAAGCGGGCGGGCGGTGGTTCGGGTGGGCGCCATCGCTGGGTCCCCATCGCCACCCCCATGTGAGGGTGACAACCATGCGGTGGTTCGGGTCTTGGATGCACGCCCACAAAACGTTTGCGGCCGGCATGGCGTGGCTGCCCTTTCCTACCAAACTCTTTTCCTCTCCCTCCCCATCCTGCAAGATCGGCAGCCCCACATGCGGTCTCTTGTCCCCGTCCCCCTGCAGGGCTGTGCACCGTATGGGATGGATGCTTTGGTGACTCTAATGGCCTCAATCATTGGCCTTCCAAGGCCAACCAAAGTTGTTTTCTTTTGGGGGGTCTCCTTGGCCTCTTTGGCCTCCAAAACACATGTACTCATTTGGTTGCTGATGCAAGTGTCAAGGGTCAAGAATACCAAGTTTAAGAAGTGTGATCATTATATTAGTTTTGACAAGGGGAGTGGAATTGTAATGATACTAGGTTTATGGTAGTAGTAGTTGGTGTTGGAGATGGATGGAAGGTAGAGGGAGGACCCATCCATGGGCACGACAAAAAGGCACATGCCCATGGAATAGCTAGCAAGATTCTAAATCCGGGATGAGAGCACAAGTGAAGAGACGGAGGCATGAATACATGCATGATAATTGATGGGTGCTCCCAAATACTAGCATCATGATTTGTGAATGACCAGCACCGGCAGTTTGTGGGGAGGAGCCAGCAGCAACAAAGGCACCTGAACCACTCACTACCCAATCTTGCAATTGCAATCACGCCAAACCTTTCGCTCCTCAGCATTCCGCTCCATCATAGTCTCGTGAGCTGCACATGCAAACTACTCCCCGGCTCAATGGTACATGAGCATAAATGAAGCCTGTGACGTGCACCAAACTCCTGCCATTTCAGCCCTAGCACAGCACAGGCGAAGCGAAAGAGCCAGTCACCGATTCACCCATGAAGCCGATCGAATCCAATGCTTGATCTGGCCGCTTTGGAATTGCCTTTGACAGGTATAGAAAGCAAGGCAGGTTCGCTCGGCTTTGGGAAACACCTGGCGTTTTCCGATGGAGGCCATTAGGCCCTAATCATCATGGTTAATGCGACTCCAACACTCCACAGGTTCATTTCCTAGGGACTCTTAGTCTCTTAGCCTTAGGCAGTAGGCACTGATCACGCACGCCGTCACGTGAGGGCGAGATGCCTACGAATCGGCTGGCTTTACGCGCCGTGCCTTTCTTTTTTCGCAAAGATCCCCGTGTGGCTTTAGCCAACGTTCAGTCCTGATAAAGTTGCAAAGTAACCCTTGTTTACGTTATCGTTAGTAAAGGGCCTGCACAGCTTGCTACTAGTGCTCTACTAGATCGCTATACAGTCACTATGATAAATTCTGCGTGTCTGGAAATAATACAGGCGATTCAACAGCAGATCTAAGCCTGCTCAGAACTTGACACGGATCGAAGACTTGAACCCGAGTGAGCAGGTTAAGGTGTTAAACGTACCCGTCTCCACCGGGCACCGGCACGTTCGGGCTAGCACGTTTGATCAAAAACAACGCTTTGCATTTGCATTTGCATTTGCAAGCTGTCTGTGGCGGACCAGATCTTGAGTAGCGTCGCGCAATTGGCAACACGGAACAAGTAGGAGAAAGGGACCAATACCTGACCGTAGAGCTTGCTTGCCGCTGCCGGGGCGCCAAGGGAAGAACACCAAAGGCAAAGGGCCAAAGGCGGAGCACAGAACCAATGAGTAGGACTAGGACGTCTCCATTCTCCTGGGGTCTGAAGAACCCATCTCAACGGCCCGATTCCTGTCCCGGCGCTTCATCAACATCCGGAGCCCGGGACGCAACGGCACCATTGGCAGCAAAGCGTGTAAACAAACAGACCAACCACCTGAAAGCGAGCAGAACGCCATCGCCCGGCTTCCTGATGCAACAGAATAAAGAGGCGTCACGCGAACCCTAGAGGAGCGATAGGCCCCTGGGCAGAAAAGAAACTGGGCTGGTAGGTTCCATTTCCCCTTTCACCAGCCCTTGTTTCTGTACGAGTTTCAATGGGGGGCAATGATCACATGCCACTTTGTCCTTCAACACTGACCCAACAGAGGACATCTCCTCCCTACCACCACCAGCAAAAGATAAAGGGTCTTGAGCCTATACTGCTAAAAGTCCCCTAAGGAAAACGCCAACGAAATACAGATGAACTTGGGAACTGGTCATGGTAATGCAACCTTACAGATCAATGACACAACAATTACAGCACAGCAATGCCGAATGCATGGGGTGTTCAGATGACAAGCGTGAGTTATCTGCAACTCCAGTGCAGCCTGGCAAGATTTTGAAACTTATTGGTGCAGAGTTCTGAATCTTAAAGACTACATTTGAACAAGTGTCCGACCAAATGAGAAGATACAAAGCACATCTGAGATTATTATGATAAATTCATACATTGGTGGTCACTGTAAGATACAACAACAGGAAAAACATGTACTGACTGTATGTGTAAATGTTCCTTTACTTGACACGAGCTGTGTTTGCTCAGTTTGTATCAGCTTTATTTTCGGCAGCCTCACCCTTCAGGAAGCGTGAGAACCACAGGGCCGATGCTTTAGGGTGCCTGGAGAGCCCATTCTTGTAATCCACATAAACAATGCCGAACCTCTTGGTGTAGCCCATAGCCCACTCAAAGTTGTCCAAGAATGACCACGCGAAATATCCACGGACATCAGCTCCGTCCCTGTGTCAAAACCCAAACAATTAGTTGCATCGGTCATTTTGTTGGCTGAACGTTTGTAGTAGTGCGATGGACTGCAGAATCAGCTTACTTGATTGCTTGTGCAACTGAAGCGAGGTATCCTTTGAAGTAACCGACTCTCGTTGTGTCATTTAAAACCTGATCCAGTGTCGCAGACTGATCATCTTCCTCATCCATGCCTACAGGAAAAAACTAGGTAAGGGCATCTCTCACGCACACATACTGTGTTTTATTCAGATGAGCAAACATTCAGTAGCACCAAATACAATGACTTGTGCAAGCAAAAATTCCATCATTTGTAATGCGATAACAAAACAATGCATCGCAATGGTACATTTCACTTGTTAGATTTCTGAAATTCTGAGTTCACACTCTAGTTTATTCCTAATAATTATCCATTTAATATACTTTGGACAATTGAAAAGTAGCTGTCGAAACCAGACATTTGGAACTGCCCAAATTTTTGCAGGGTAGCATGAAAGTTTTTAAATACGGAGACATTTCTAAATCTGTATTAGCCAGTTCAGTTAGAGTGCAAATAGGATGGAAGTTGAAACTCTGTTTCCAAACAAGAACAAATAAGACCATAGATACTCTTGCTACCAGTAGCAGGCATGAACCTAGAGCCCTCCCTCTCTGCCCTTTGGGGCTGTGTATGGGGACCATTTTCTTCTACCTTTCAATACAAGATACACAACACTCCTGCGTATTTGAGAAAAAAAATACAGTACATACAACCTACAAGCTTGCATCTTGGGTTTGCATATTCAGCAATACATTAGGTGTTGCATTCACAATTTAAGCTTGTTCATTTAGTACTCCAGTCTCCACTAAAATATTAAACGAGTCATTCACATGCAACTACAGTCTACAGGAAATTGAAATCATAAAGAATTAAATAAGGGCATACAAGATTATATCTTCAACCCTGATTCATGAAAAGGAATGACAAAAAAACAGTAATGGAATTGGCTTCAGCAATTAAAGATTTGAGCCACTACACATTTGTAGAATTTCCTGTCACAATTTATTATGTACCATGTCACCAGTATTAGATGTCTCACATTGTTTTACTTTCATTTCGGAAGTATGGAAGCCTTACCATTCTCAGTAACATAAATTGTTGGATTATTATATTTCTTCGCTATATAATTAAGTATTTTACGAAGGCCCCAAGGAACTATGAAAAGCCATTCAGATGCAGCCTGCATAAATATTGAGATTTTGTGTTAGAATAGGCACATATAATTTACATATATGGAGAAAGAACTTTAGTTCTGAGTTCGGACCCTTTCACCAATTTTTTCACCACTATTCCATTTTTCTGCAAAAAGAATAAACGTCAGAATAATGATAAAACCAATTTGCAGGCATGATCCTGAATACATCTAAGTTTATTAAAGATGACTCAGGCAGACTGCATAGTATCGTACCTATTCTCTCCACTTGCTGTACTTGATAGAAATAAATATCTTCTGGATTCTGATGATGAGCAATGAATCTTGAAGTATAATGGTTCAGCCCAACAAAATCAATTTTGTTCCTGATGAATTCTTTATCTTTCTCTGAGAAGGTCGGAAGATCACTGCCCAGTCGCTGACGCATGCTTTCTGGGTAATCACCAAAATATATTGGGTCTAAGTACCTTCAAGGAAAGGGAAACTAGTCAGTGGACATCATACATCATCCTAGGAACACAGAGCCAAATAAATGTGGGCACATTGTACTACATAAATTTGTGTGTTCTGTGAAAACATTTATGCCTTGTATAGGAAAAAAACCTCAAGTAAGTGCAAAAGATAAACAGTGTTGGAAAGATATGCCCATGTGACATTAGGAATATGAACAGCAACATACCATCCAAGTTGAAAGTCAACCCTCCGTTGTGCAGCAATTTGGTCTTCGACTTTCTCAGAAAATGGCTCTGCCCATTCACAATCGACAACCAGCCCTACTTCACCACCTTGTGCAACCTATTTTTGTAGCATGTAAAACCGTCAGAAAAACAAAACATATTGACAGAAAACTGATGGAATGATGTCCAGGTTACCAAATACCAGTATTTACAATGTGATAGGAAACAAGATGAATTCTACTCTGTTACCAAATAGCCCTACTTCCAATTCCCATTATATGAAAGGAAATTAGTGTTTAAGCATGATAGAGAAGGTACAGAAACTTGGTAGAATGCAAAGAAAGAGGAGGGGAGTAAACAAGAACCCATACTGACAAAGAACTAATGGGACCGAGAACCAGCTGCTTTCAGGAGTATTGGCCAGGATCAGAATGTACACCCCCCAAATAAGAACCCTCAAACTACCAATTCATATAAGAATCTAAAACGGACCTTGAATTTTCTTCTGTAAACATCAACAGCAGCAGCATGAGCCAAGATTTGGTGATGGGCGGCCAAGTAACACCTAGCAGTTTCACCTTCGCATCCTCCAGGAGCAAAAACTCCAATCCCATAACCATTAAATGCAGTTTGGAGAGGCTCATTGATTGTTATCCAACGCTTTACTCTGTCTCCAAAATTTGCAAAGCAAGCTTCTGCATACAATGCAAAGTAATCCCTGGGATATTTTGATGGTGAGAAACTCATAAAATACAGCAAATCAAGCTGCAATCACTCTTGAAAAAAAATGTCTTGAAAAGAATCTCCTATGCAATCATCCATTTAAGAGTTAAGAAAACTTTGTAAATCATACTGCATACTTAAGATGCCTGCAATGACTTACACAATCTTGTCAGAAAGCCAGCCCCCCAGAGTCTTTTGAAGATGGTTTGGAAGATCCCAGTGATACAGAGTTGCATAAGGCTCAATTCCTATTGGCAGGCAGACGAGTGTTTGATAAGGTTGATAAGGCAGACGAGTTGCAACCATTACAGTTATTAAGTAAAACATCTGCCACCTTTTGCAATCATAAAGTTGATAAGGTTGTTATAGAAGGCAACTCCTTGCTCATTGACCTTTCCCCCCAAGCCATCTGCAGGCATGATAAACTCTTATGTATACGAAATGATATGAAGCATTATTAGTGTTGGCAAACAATAGAAAATGCAGACATTTATCTTGTGGTCAGTTATAAATGCTACAACTATCTGTTAAGTTTAACATACCAGGAAATATGCGTGCCCAAGATATAGAAAATCGGTATGCGGCAAAACCTAAACTTGCCATGAGCTCAATGTCTTCCTGAAAAATTCATAGGAAACAGTTCAAAAAAGAAATTACTTCTTCTAGGAAGCACTGCAGTGTAAACATTGTAGAAACTGAGGAACAAGCCAGTTTCCAAATTCGTTGATAATACCCAAGTAATAAGAAGATGGTGTTTCCCCTGTTTTTTCTTTCACTTATTCTTTTCCTTTAGAAAACTGAGACAGAGATGATAGACAATACCTTGTATCGATGGTAATGATCTACAGCAACATCTCCATTGCTTCTATCTAAGACACGTTCTGAAAGGAGAAGCATTTGAACACAGTAGTTAAATATATGTATTTCAATATCATAAAGGAACCAGATAAGCAACCTTTGTCCTCTGTGAAGACATCCCATATGCTGTCTCCTTTGCCTCCCTCCCTTCTCGCTCCCTCAATCTACAGAGGTGAGAATTCAAACAACATGACTTCCAGTTTTGGAGGAAGGATTAGAAAAGAAGCCGGTTTCCTCTCTATATTTTCGTTTATAGTCTTTCTAGTGTTCAGGGCTCTAGGCACAGGCACAATTTTTGTTTAGGAAAAACTATGCATCTTCGAGTCAACTAATAGTCCACCCTGAAATTTATACACCCTGATCTTGAGATTTATACACCCCGACTTGAATCCCAAACTCTCATTATTCCATCACTCTTCTAATTCACAACCTGGAGTTGGTGATATTGACAGCTAGGGGCGAAGCCACGTTAGGCTTGACGAGTGCACAGGCACCAGGGAAAAAATAAAATTCCAGAGATTAGCACTTAATTTCCACCACTTGTGCACTCGCTGAACTCCGATGCGTGCACCACCATCCGACCCAGCAGCCCATACTTGCTGCGCTTGCATACTTTCTTTGCAGGCAGGACAACAACAAATTAACAAACGGGGCAGTTCAAAACATTGTATCAGAGAAAGCCCACACGGATGGGCCAGTGGTCGTTTGCTAACAAGCTAGGTGTGTCGCGCGCATGACGAGCAAGAGTTGCACTAGTAGAAAAACGACCTTCCTTCCTCAACAAAAATCTCGGTTGTTTTTGGACCCGGGACTAAAGATTAGTCACGGGTCTAAATTTTGTAGTCCGTGGAGACACCTTTAGTTTCGGTTGGTGTTACCAGCCAGGACTATTCTTTAGTCCCGGGTGAAAGATGGGGACCTTTAGTCCCGATTAATTAGTCCCGGTTGGGAAAACCGAGATATATGAGGTTTCCCAACCGGGACTAATACTCGTTTTTCTACCAGTGTTGCGCGAGAAAGCTAAATGACACCCACGACATTGCGGTCGCTTGAAACGCAAAAACTTCATTATCCAGTTTCCAAATCGCAAGCGGCGAAAGATGGGGAGGCATCATTCGCTCATTGCCGGTCACTGCAGCACGCCTCCTCGCCGGATTGGTGCCCATGGCCTCAAGCTGCTCGTAAGCTTCCTTTTCTTTTTCTCTCCGCTACAGCATCCTTCCGGAATTTTGTTTTGCTCCAAATTTCAATAGTATGCAACAAATTTCCTCACAAATGTTTTTGGGTGCAAATCAATTTGTTTGAAGTAATAAGGTAGTGTTTCAATTTCTTTGGTCACCAATTCTAATTCATTCATTTAAATTGCAATGTTAGGGTCTGCATTTAGAGGTTTTGCTTTTGCAAATTGCAACAAATGGACAACTAAGAAATGATCCATCGATATTTGAGACTTGAGGAATTGAAGTAATATACAAAATCATGTAATTGGGGAATTGGTGTAATAATATTGGAAATATGTATTTTTCATCTCTTAAGTATTTTGGAAGTGTCCCTCGTATTTTAATTGGTGCAAATCGATCCCTTAATCTATTATATCGGTGCACTAATCATCCCCATCCTAACACTTTTTCCTACAATATTTGATCAGATAAATAATTTTAGTAAGCATTTTTACCATTACCGCTTTGTTATTGTATAGGTTAGACATAAATTTTTATACATGTACATATTAAAATGTGCACTCAGGTACCTTATGGGGCACTGCCGCCCACCTCCAGTCCACCGCTCGCATGGTGAAAGCTAGAGTGACAAGGTTTCGTGCATAGATTTATCCTAAATAATCCAAAATGTGTAAGCCATGTTCCTACTCTGATTAACAACACAAGGCAACAGTGGCGTGAACAAACTACTTTCATTAATAATTAGTGAATTTAATGGTAGGGGATTCCTCTATCAGGTCCATCATTCTAGCTTCCACTCCGTTTATCTTCCTTCATCCCCATCCAAGAGGCAACAGCAAAAATTCACCAGAAATTGTACTTGAAATTAACCCGAAACGGGAATGCTAATATGAATAAAGGAGATACTAATTTGACGGAGGAGTCCAAGTGCCCTACACGCGGAATGGTAATCCGCACCCTGCACGTTCGGGACAAGCTAGATCAACTCTGTGCGTCGATCCAAACTCAAGCTAAGACGCTGATCACCAAGCGTAACAAGCTTAAAATGCAACGACGGCGCCAGTGCTCTCAACTACAGCCAAAACAGGGACCAAACAGGACAGCCCCCCGAGCAGGCCAGCGCGTGCTGCGCGCACTAGCTGTCGCGCAGTCTACGGGCGAAGGCAAAGCCGCAAGCCACGCGACGGGACGGGCGCCAAGCGAAGGCGGCCGCGCGGATGAGATGGGGTGGGGGCGGGCGGGACGAGCCGACGAGGGGCCGGTACCTGGTATGCGGAGGTGGCGACGCCGAAGACGAAGCCGTCGGGGAAGTCGGCGCGGGCCACCTCCGCCTCGCCCCCCGTGCTCCCCATTGCTCCGGCGGGTTGGGGGCTGGGTGGTGGGGTTGCTTGAACTGGAAGGCGTGAGCGATCTCGGCAAAGCGTGGGGGCGTGGGCGAACTTGGAAGCTGGGCTTGGGGGGAATGCGGGTGGGGGGAGTTGAATATATAGCGGCTGGCATTTACTAGTACTCGGCAGCGGAAGCGGCACCCGGCGCTTGCTGCTGCCCCAGTTGCCCCGGCCGGCGAGGGCGCTGACACTGGGAGTGGGAGAGAGCATGTGAGCAGAGCAGCCACGGCGGCGCGGCGTGCGTGGTGTGTCTATCCACGCCAATGGGGTGGCGTCACGCGACGCGAGCGAGACGAGGTGGCAGATCCGCGAGCGCTGTGTCCAGCGTGGCACCTGGTCGGTTCCAGAGGAACCGGGTCCTCCGTGTCACGCACAGTTGCAGGAAGACTGAGGCCCCGTTTGTTAGGAGTTTCTCCACCGATTTTTCGGTGAAGTCTTATCAAAGGGACAATTACAAAATGGTTTCATCATTGAAACTGGGGAGAAGCTGCAAAACAACTTGGAGAAGCTAAAAAAATTGGTTTCACCGGCTTCTCCTCTCTCTCCAAGCATTAAGTGATCATAAAATTACTCATATTGCCATTGAAAAATTATTTTACCAGATATTTTATAAAACAGCTTTAGCTCCACTAGAGAAGCCACTCCAGCAAAAAAGTTAGAGCCGAAGCTATTTTGGAAGGAGTCGAAGCTCTACCAAACATGGCGTAAGTACCCCTCCGTTCCAAATTATAAGTTATTTTAAATTTCTTGAAGAGTCAAACAATTTTATGTTTGACCAAGATTATAGAGAGGATCACAAACATTTTTAGCACCGAATAGATATACTATGAAAATATATATGAAAATATATTTAATGAAGAAACTAATGATCATAAATATTAGTACTTTATTATATAAATTTGGTCAAACTTGAGATACTTTGATTCTTTAAAAAGTTGGAATGACTTCTAATTTGGAACGGAGGGAGCAGAAGACCAAGAGATTTGCCCCCCGCCGTTTTTTTTTCTAATTTCCAGTTGCCATGAGTTGAACTGAAACGGACCTTGCTTCAAACATGCTCTGAATTTTCCCAAAGTTTAGAGTTGAGAGCTGAAACAGAATGCTGACAAGGTGATGGTCTGTGCGTGAGTGCGTCACGTTTTACATGAGCTTTCAGCCGCCTGTCAGCTCTCACTAGTAGTTTACAATGATTCAAAGTAAAAAACAACCGGGACATGTGTCGGGGTCTGCTGCGAGTTGTTAAGGAAAGTCGAAAGAGGGAGAGCACTAGTTCAAAGTTCGACTAGGAAAATGAGCATACAATTTGTCACCGTCCATTTGTGATGCCATGCCCAATTTAAAACAGTGCAAGGGCGGCACAGCCTCAACCAAAGAAACTCGAACAAACCACCAGCCGTCACTTGGCAAGATCAAAGCATAAAGACAACCCTATCATTGGGATCCTTCGGTTAGTGCTAAAAATCAAGAGACGCCATATGCAAGTACCAAACAGAAGATACAAATATGGCACTTGCATGTACAAGGATCAGGTTCTGATCATCACCATATGTGGCCACTGTTCAATCCAATGATACGACTCCATCTTAGCTACCTTGAATAGGACTAACAAGAGCATCATCCATATATGGCCACTGTTCAAACCAATGATACGATTCCATCTTAGCTACCTTGACTCCATCTTAACAAGACCATCATCTGTGTGCAAAGCAAATTGAATACGTTATCACATCTTTCGATGACTGCGCTTGCTTAAACCAGTGGGAGTAATAGAAAATTGCCGACAGCAACAATACCAGTAGTTTGGTTTTCTTTTTAAGACCAAACAGCAGCAGAATAGGTAAAGTCAGTGCTCAATTATGCATTAAACAGTTTGTTCTTTCATAGGGAGTAGGGATTGATGACCAGATATTTCTTTTATAAAAAGGCACGGTATGTTATCTGGCCAAATTCGATTGTGACAAGTGTTTTGAAAATTGTCAGCATGGATCATGCGGCTAAACGGTTATATGCTGAAATTGACATCAATGACTGGGGACAAAAGGACTAGTGTCTATAATGGACAAAATTTAAACTGTAAAAAAGAAACTTAACAATTATATGGTTTGGTTTTAATGATGACAGATCACAGTACAAAAAATTGTGCAGATTGCAAATCCAAAAAAGAGGTAAATCAAAGGATCTGTCATGTTCCTTTTTAATTTCAGTACTCCCATAAACAAAAAAAAAACATAACAAAAAAGCTGCAGGCTCAGCAAAATTGGCCATGCCCAAATGAAACAGGCACAAACAAATCATGGTTGCTTGCCCCCATCTTATTGACTTCAGTCGCCAGAAGAAAACAAACTAAAGCAAATTGAATACGTTATCACATCTTTCGATGACTGTGCTTACTTACACCAGTGGGAGTAATAGAGATTGCCGAAAGCAACAACACCAGTAGTTGGTTTTCTTTCAAGACCAAACAGCAGCAGAATGGGCAAAGTCAGTGCTCTTTATGCATTCAACAGTTTGTTCTTTCATAGGGAGTAGGGATTGATGACCAGATATTTCTTTTATAAAAAGGCACGGTATGTTATCTGGCAAAATTCGATTGTGACAAGTGTTTTGAAAATTGTCAGCATGGATCATGCGGCTAAACGGTTATATGCTGAAATTGACATCAATGACTGGGGACAAAAGGACTAGTGTCTATAATGGACAAAATTTAAACTGTAAAAAAGAAACTTAACAATTACATGGTTTGGTTTTAATGATGACAGATCACAGTACAAAAAATTGTGCAGATTGCAAATCCAAAAAAGAGGTAAATCAAAGGATCTGTCATGTTCCTTTTTAATTTCAGTACTCCCATAAACAAACAAAAACATAACAAAAAAGCTGCAGGCTCAGCAAAATTGGCCATGCCCAAATGAAACAGGCACAAACAAATCATGGTTGCTTGCCCCCATCTTATTGACTTCCCAGTCGCCGGAAGAAAACAAACTATCACATAATGTGCAACAAACCAATAAATAACGTGTAGTGACAGATGACTAGAATACAACAGTATGCTATAGCAAATGCAATGTAGTAAGCATGAGTAAGAAAACAATCGGTAATCTGCAATAAATTAGTTTAGACACGCAATGCAAAATGAAAAAAATACACAAATGCAATGATTCGTAGAGGAAATGATGCCAGAACAACAGCCATGCTTAACTGTCTAGCTTATACAGTGCTGTAATCTGAACTTTGCAAAATCCATTACATCATGCAGTGATCTTTTTCATAAACATTCATGCCAACTTTTCAGAGCAATGCTACCAGGGAAGCCACAATTTCTGCAGATGTAGAACAGAATATAAGATACTGAATTGACAGACAATGCCACTGGCAGATAAATGACCTAATACAACGCACAACTAAAGTCTGAAGGCACAAACAACTTGGGGCCAATACATTATAGTACTGTAAGGAGTACACCCAATACTGTAAGACAGTCTTAGAACCTATGCCAATCACCATGTGATCTAGTCTTGTCAGAGAACTCATTACAAATAATTGCGTCCATGAACAATGATTGCGCAGATTTCAGTGATACTTGGAGACGATGCTTATAATATTTTATCGTTTTCAGTCCACTCCAAAATGATGATGTTACAAAAAGAACCTTCTGACACTCAGCAAAAAAACTCATATCACATAGCACAAATCAGCTGTTATGAAAGAGTCAGATTGCAGTTACCATCAGCTACTGGCTACTAGCTAGGTACATAAATCAAACTCTATAGAAAACAGAACTGGTAGGCACCAATTATTTTCAAGAAGTAGAGACCAGTTTTCATGATATACAAACAAAAGTGCAACGATGATTTTTAGCCATGCAATTGAATTTTAATGAACATAGTGGTGCAGCTCAAAAGCCCAAGAGATAACATTAAATGTGGCATTAAAGTGTATTAAACAAATAATAAATGACAATCTAAATCAAAAATATGTGACAAATATTTCCCAATCTTGAATTCCATTGGCAGGGAAAATCAATTCTTGTTCTTAATAAGGCATAAGGAAAAGAAAATCTCTAAATGTAGCATGAACATGGAAATCCTCATACAGTAAATGAACAGCACTTTAAACCAAAACTAAATACTCTTCTTTGTCAGTCTAGCATTTAAATAAATGCAAAATTATTATAGTAAAAAACAACAGACACGAGTACAAAAGATGAAGTTTCTTGCAAGCTCACCAGAGATGCAAAGTTCAAAAAAGGAAGAGCTGCCACAAAAAATTAATTAGCAGCCATGTCGCTCCAAGTGTGTCCTAGAGAAATTATGCTTCCAGGCTTGACTTTGACTGCATTTCCTCCCCTTCCAACTCCTTGACTGCAGCTATGAGGCTGCGACTTATACCCTTAAGGCACAAACCACTATCCTCCATTTCCTCCAGGAGTTTCTCAGCTCTTCTCCAATCCAAAGCCTTGAGACACAATGATTGAATCAGTTTGTCATACTCATCCACATTTGGCAGCAACCCATCTTTCCTCATCTCCTTTAGGCACTCAATGGCCTTCTCAAACTCCTCCATCTTGCAGTATCCACGGATAAGAATGTGATAACTGACCCTGTTCAATTTCAGATGAATCTTCTTAGCTTCACGAAGTAGAGCATGGGCTTCATCAATCATGCCCCCTTTCGCGTAGCCACTCATGAGCACACTGTAAGTATAAATATCAGGACTAACCCCTTCGTTCTCCATCAATCTCAACAAACCCTTTGCATCCTCCATCTCTCCCTGTTTTGACAATGCTGTGATGACAAAATTAAACACTGCTTTACCAGGAGCTGGGCCAAGATCTACCATCCTCAGCAACAATTTCTTCGCGTCCTCCAATTTCTTTTTCCTGCACAGACCATGTATAACTGTGGCAAATGTCTTGCCTGCATCCTTAAGAGACTCCCCTTGGTACTCTTCAAGCTGCACCATCCTTGTCAACAAATTATTTGCATCCTCCAGTTTGTTTGTCCTACATAAAGCATGTACAACAGTGGCAAAGGACTTGCCTGCATGCTTAAGTGACTCCCCTTGGTACTCTTCCAGCAGCTCCAGAGCAGTTCCTACGGTCTCATCATTCCTTGCCAAAGCACTAACAAGGAAATCCAAGGCTGATTTTGGGATCTGAATCTTCTTCTCCTTCGCTGCTAGGTATAATGAATGTGCCACCTTCACCTTCTTCCCATCGCAAAGGAAAGTCAAAATCCTGCCAACCTTCTCACAATTAGGGAAGCAGCCAGAGCCAATCATCTTCTCACAAACTTCACAAGCAGAACGGAACATGGACTTCTTTCGTGCTGCTTCAATAGCCAGATAATAGCTGTTACTGTCCGGAGTACAACCGAACTCATCGAACTTGGCAAACACCTCCAGAGCTGCCTTCGACTTCTCAAGCTTCCAAAATATAGCAATCATTTCATTCAACAACGGTGTGCTTACTGATCCTGGTACAGAGCCAATTTCCTTGACTGAATCCCAAAGCAAGTACGCGTCCATCTTGTCAATCTCATCAGAATCCGCTACCTTGCCCACGAGGATCTCAAGATTCGAGAGGCTCTTGGTCGCAGGGTTGTTCTTCGCGGCATAGTTGAACAGGGATATCAGCTTCTTACAGGAACATTGGTCGGCAGCAAGGAGGACAGCGGCGAGGAGCGGCTCGTTGAAGTCCACGACCATGTCGGCGAGGGTGGAGGCGATCTTGTCCTCGGGGGTGGACTCCACGACGTCGCGGACGCGGGCGACCTCCTCTTCGTCGGCTACGGCGTCAGCGCCGCCGGGGGAAGCGAAGATGTCGTCGGCGTCCCCAGCCTCCTCCCACATCGAGCTCAAGCTGTCTTCTCCCGCCTCGGTGCCATCATCTGGAGTAGCCGCGGTCGGAGAGGAGGCTTCGGGAAAGGGGTCGGCCGAGGAGGAATTGGCATCGGGGATGGGATCCGGGGAGGAGGAGAGGAAGCGGGAGAGAAGGCGCGGAGGTGGACCTCGGGTCAGGGACCGAGCGGGATGTGGTGGTGGCTGCTGCGGCGGCGATCTGGGAATGGAGGAGCGGAGGAGGAGGAGAGCACGAGCTCGCGAACGCCACATCGTCGCCGTCGTCCTCGGCGGCGGCGGAGGCGGCGAGGTGTTCTAGTGGTTGTGTGTGCGTGGAGGAAGAGCTGCCGTGGAGGACTGAGGAGGTTTCTTTCTAGGGTTTAAGGGCTTTTGGGCCTGGGGCTGACAGTCTCCATCTTGTTGGGCCATCATAACTTGCTAATGGGCCGAAAGCATGTTTCTACTAATTTTGATCGCTCTGAATTTTTTTTAGTACGCGCAGTCCATCGATCTTATGGACACGTCTGCTTCCTTCCAAAATATAAATGTCATTGGCGAAACGAGCGTAGCTCAGCTGTTAAGGTTCTTTGTGATGAACATACCTACTAGGTTCGAGTTCTCAACTCATCATTGCTGCTCGTATTTTCTTAGATTTATTTCAAGATAATACTGACGCTATCCTTTCAGTGGTAAGCGACATGCACCTACTAGTAGGGTTACGCGTATGTTCATAGGGACGAGTGTGCGTATGCGTATGTGAAGGTTTTCATCTGTACTGTGTGATTCAAAAAAAATAAAAATAAATGTCATTGTAAATTCAAATCTTACAACATGCCAACAGGGTATACTTCATCTGAATATTTCGCCCATGCATGTAAAATTTCTTGCCTGCTACATTTTCATTGGACTTAAGAATTCTGATACCAGAAGTCGAACAAAGCAGAAGAGGGCCTTATTCACTCAGATAAAAGCAACTGACAGCCTCGAGACAAGTTTTGAGTTACATGCTGTAACAAAATACAAAAGAAATTCTGAATGTTTCTTTGACTAGTTACTTCTAGTGTCCATTCGGCTCGACATGCTACATGTCATGGAAACAAAGATACTCCGAGCATCATCTGGTAGATCTGCAACATGCAAATACACATCTGAATGTGCCTATGCAGTAGCCTCAGCTTTGGTATTCTTAGCATCTTCTTCCTCCTTGGTTCTGTTTGCCTGCTCTTTTTTTTGGGCTCTTATTAATGCACGCCTTGCACGAGGGCGCATCTCGCGTACTTGCCGGGGCGGCATCACAAAAGGTTCAAGAGCGCGGTCATGGAATGGATGCTCATTTCCAGAAAATATCCTCAGCTTGCGATCCCTGTCCTGAAGGATCAGAATAATATATGTCAGACATCAATATCATAAGCACATTGGTTATACTTATACCAGCGTGACAAGAAAAGAGGCATGATTTCTCAAAGTTACAATGTTATGGAATATTCCATCGGCACACAACATTACAATTTAATATGATGAAATCTCAACCAAGAAAAGAAATGATTGGAATATATCCAATACCAAGTTTGCTCTCCAACAGATCTAGTTATCACAGATATTTTATTTAACACTGGTTACAAGACAGCAACAATTTCTTAAAAATCATTAATTGGATCAGCTAGCTTCAACAATGCAGCGCACAGATTTAATAAACCAGGGGTGATATAATACAGACAAATAGACATTTCTCTAGCAGTCGTTGAATCAAGAAAGGACTGCTAGAGATCAAACCCAGTGAGAGTCTCAGGAAAGAGCATAAAAATGAGATACTAGTGGTGGTAATCACAGGTAGTAATAATAAAGAGGGCCAAAATTGTTCATCAATGCAAGATAAAATTAATCATTAACCGTTAAACAACAGAAAATAATGCTAGCAATAACAATCAAGTAACTAGTCCAAGAAACAAATGAGCTCACGCGGTCATGCCTTATCATCGATTAGAGAATAAAAGAGAAACAAAGTTTCACTTACATCACGCAATCTGTTGCGAGGAAGCATGCGCAGGACAGCTTTGCGAATCACTTCAGTTGGGTCTTTTTCCATCTGGTCCTTGAGCCTTCTTTCCTTTAGGTGGCCAATATACCTGTTCAGGGAGGAAACTATATAACAAGAGAAACCTAATGATATCTTACATACAATGTATTGAACAATTTTGCTGGGACTTACTAACCCTGTGTGCCAGTAGTAAATCTTGTCAGTCATTTTTCTTCCTGTAACACTGATATCCTTGGCATTAAGCACAATGCACATGTCTCCATTTTCCACATGTGGTGCATACGTTGGTTTATCCTTGCCCTGTAGCACAACAGCTATTTGGGATGCCAACCGTCCAAGCACCTATCACAGAGACGAAGCAACTTACCACATAACATTTTCTGATGAATTTTTATTACAGCTGAAACAAGTGAAAGAATCCCAACCTGACCCTTTGCATCAAACACACGCCAGCGCAGACCATCTAAATTGATTCTCCTTAAACCTGCAAGTGCTTTCTGCACAAAAGGAAGCATCGGTCACTGCCAGGACTTGACATTTTACTAGTATAGGCTCAACAACTACATTAAGGTAGTTCAGAGTCAGGAAACCAAAAAATACATGGTGGATGTGGAAACAGATTTGTAATGCATAGTTATTTGGGGATCCTATTTGCATAATTCTTCCCTTATTACAGGTAAATGAAAGAAACAGAAATACAGTTTCTTTAACTCAATATCACGAATGGATGAATCTACATAACCACACTACCATCAAAAATTATATGTAATTTGTTTGCACAATACCAAAATGGTTGCAAAGAGGTGCCATCAGCATGTGCCTTACTAATATGTTCTACAAATTCAGTGGCAGGATGAACACACTTACAAGTAATAATATTGGTAGCAAAATGCCTAGCAAAGGCAGCTTAGTATGCATAAATCTAACCAGTGTGTCAGCATCACATTTCATTTCCTGCTTCCTGGTGAACCACAGCTTAACACAAGTAACAAGTCTACAACTTCACAACCCAGCAAACAATGATAACAAAGAAGTCTTCAGACACAGAGGTCTCAACGGGCAGCATGTACCATCTATGTTCAATTCAGTCCACATAAAAGCATGGCCGATCAAAATCTGGATGATTTACTGTCCAAGTTAATCCATGATTCATAGAGAACACCCCAATGGTCAGCCCCCTGTGACACACGCTCTTGAGGATCAGTCTCCCGGTCACATGCTGCCGGTCACCCCAATCGCGCAAACTAAGTTCTGGTACTCGCCGCGCTCCCTCAAGATGCCCCACGAAAACCCGAAAACCCTACACTCCCCAACCTTCCGCGCACCAAATTAAAGCGCCAGAAGGCGCCGGAGCCACGGACGCGCCACCGCCGGCTTCGAGCTTGAATCTTCAAGTTTGTAGCGCCGGGCGAGGGCAAAATGTATGCGCGTGAGGGAGGTTTTAGCTTGGGAGGAGGAGAGAGAGAAAGGGGGGAGGAGGAGGAGGAGGAGGACGACGACGACGACGAACTCACCTTCAGGTTACCGGTGAACGCCGGCGCCGTAGCCATGTCAGGTGGACGCCGGAAGAGGAGGAGGATGCGGCGGCGGCGGCGGAAGAAGGGATCAGGCGTCGTCGCGTGCTCTGTGTCCGTGAGGCGGCGCGGCGGCGCTCCTCTGGGTATGTTGGCCCAATTGGGAGAGACGCCCGCCCAGTTGTCAAAGCCCAAAAACCGAATAAAGGCCTAAAAGTTGAACAGAACAAAAGGGCCCAGAAAAGCCCAGAAAACCAAAACGTGCTTGCTACGAAGAGATTTTTTTTGCCGCAAGTATGGAGGGAGATTCCCAAAGACTCTTTGCATCACTGGATCCTCGTAAAGTACCTGCTGTTCATGCTCGGCGATGAGCAGCCGCTTCCTCCTAGGGATGCAGCTCGGGTCATGTGTCCACGCCTGCACCTTGAGCTTGGCCATGTCGGTGCGCGCGTCGTCGACGTGCTCGATCCAGCAGGAGGAGGATAGGATCGCCCGTGCAGTACGTTCACTCCACGCGTGCGCAGGAACACCGTCCAGCTCCAGGGAGACGCGGAACTGGAGAATGCGCGAGTCAGCACGAACTAGCCGCGTCCACGGCCGGAAGAAGAAGCGAGTGTCGCCGACGGGGACGCTTCCGGCGCTCATGGCAGCATCCCTTGCACGCTGAGAGGTGAAGGTCACCAGGAATTGTTCAGGCCAGAAGCGCCGGATGGAGAAGTTGTCGCCACCGGCGACGGGGAGCTCGGCGAGTGCGCGGCGCAGACCATCGATGGGCATATCCGCCGGTGCGCCCGGGGCCGCCGCAAGTAAGGCCAACCGCAGACGACCCTCCGTGTCCATGGCAGCGTCGCGGGCGAGAAAGCAGAGCTCCTCAGCGGGACGGGAGGCAGGATGACCGGGCGGGGTTTCATCATCGCCGAAGTAGAGCGACGATGGGCCGCTTCCTCCCCCAAGCTCATCACGTGAACCTCCCGTAAGGGCGGCCGCGGCAGGTTCAGTTGGCTCGGCCGGTTTTGTCCCTGAGCGTGCCCGGCGGCCGGGGGGTTAGCACCCGTGTGCGTGCGCGCCGCCCGTCGTGTTCTCTGTATCCGCCTCTTCAGTTCAGTTAGAGGACTCGAGCGGTGATGTAAACCTGAATTGTGCTCCTGATAATGAACCTATCCGGAAACGACACCGTTCTCCAAGCTCTGAAAGTGTTGCGCAGACGCTCCGCTGCCGCTGCCTAAGGAGGAAGCCTGCTGTTGCATTTGCCTACTTTAAAGATACACATACACATAGCCTTGGGTGCTGTTGCATTTTTTAAGGCACGTATTTCATTAAGAGGAGAAGGGTGCTGTTGTATTTGCCTACTTTAAAGATACACATAGCCTTGGGTTTCACCATGACTTCTCAACCTACTCAGAGATGATACAAATTTTATCCCATTCATTCCAGGGAAAGATGCTGGTATCCTTTTTCTGTGAGGTTATCTCGGCAACTGATAGTGGAGGTCCTGAAATCTTGACACTCATTGATCAACTTAGAAAAACATGTGTCACTTCTCACGTACTCTCATTTGCAGCCAATTGCTTGATCAAGGCATACACCACATGCCACGATGCACAAGCAACAATAGAAAAGTTTTGTCACCTTTGCAGACTTGGATTTGTCCAACAATTTGGCTTGCAACTTTCTGCTCAAATTTGTATCTCAGAGCGGTGAATCGGATATGGTTGTCACCACTTATGATCAAATGAAGTGCTTTCAGTTGACGCTGGATGCTCATTCATTAAACATAGTCACCAGGTCGCTTTTCCAAGCAAATAAGGCTGATGAAGCATTCTAAGTGTGGGTTGGGATGATTGAAATGGGAGTGAAACCAGATGTACACGGATACTCGTCATTTATAATTGGTCTTTGTGATTGTGGAAAGTATGACCTTGCTTATAACATGATAAGCATATATACTGTTCTACAAGAAATCACCCAGGAGAGGGTTCCAATTGAGGCCATGGCTTATAACATGGTAATTGATGGACTATGCAAAGAAATGAAACTGGAGAAGGCTGAAAAAGTCTTGGAGAACAAGACCAAACATGGATCTGCCCCTGATCAATATGGTTATAGCTATCTCATTCGTAGTTATTGCAAAATGGGTAACCTAGAAAAGGCGTGGCATCATGTTGAAGCTATGGTATCCCATGGCATTGAGATAAATTGTCACATTGTTGGCTATCTTCTACAGTGCCTCAGGAAATTAGGCATGACATCTGAAGTTACTGTGTACTTCCAGAAATTTAGAGGTTTAGGACTCCATTTTAATGGCATGCTTTATAACATTGGTATGGATGCTTATTGCAAGCTTGGGAACATGAACGCAGCAGTTCAGCTACTGAATGAAATGATGGCTGAAGGTTTGGCACCAGACAAAATATACTATACATGCCTGATCAATGGTTACTGTCTCAAAGGAGAAACAGAAAATGCTTGGCAAGCATTTGAGCAGATGCTGAAGGCAAATATAAAACCAGATGTAGTTACATATAACATATTGGCCAGTGGATATAGCAGGAATGGTCTTGTTATGAAGGTATTTGATCTTCTAGAGCACATTATGGACCAAGGGTTGGAGCCTAATTCACTCACCTATGGTGTAGTTATTGCTGATTTTTGTATAGGAGGCAACCTGAGCGAAGCAGAGGTGTTATTTAATATAGTAGAAGAAAAAAAGGATAGATGATATTGAAGTGATGTACAGTTCTATGGTCTGTGGTTATTTGCGTTCAGGCTGGACTGACCATGCTTACATGCTTTTCCTCAGGGTTGCTAAACAAGGAAATATGGTGGATCCGTTTTCATGTTTCAAATTGATAAGCGGCCTTTGTAGAGATGGAAAAGTAGAACGGGCTTCAAGTGTATGTAGCATGATGCTGGAAAAGAATGTTGTTCCTCATGTAATTTCCTACAGCAAACTTATATCAGCTTATTGTCAGACGGGAGATATGCACAATGCTCGCTTATGGTTCGATGATATGGTTGAGCGAGGACTTTCTGATGTCATTGCATACACTGCACTGATGAATGGTTATTGCAAGGTTGGCCGGTTGAAAGAAGCTTGTGATTTGTTTGATCAAATGATAAATTTTGGAATCAAGCCTGATGTAGTTGCATACACTGTGCTATTGGATGTCCACCTAAAGGAGATTCTGTACCGAAGGTGGCAGGACATTGCTAAGGAAACAAGGAGTATTCTTCTTAGAGCAAAGCATAAGACGTGGCTGAGCAATATGAAAAACAATGAAATTGAACCTGATGTAGCCTATTACACAGTATTAATTGGCGGGCAGTGCAAAGCAGCATATCTAGATGAAGCTCGGGGATTGTTCGATGAGATGTTAACAAAAGGACTTGCTCCTGATGTTTACGCATACACAGCTCTTGTAAATGGATACTGCAGCCAGGGAGAAACAGCTAAGGCCGAAGATCTTTTACAAGAAATGTTGGATCAGGGAATGAAGCCAGATGTACTGACATTTTCAGTATTAAGTAAGAGAACATGAGAGATTGAAAGGTTCATTCCTATTTATGATGCACCGGTTGTTGTGTGTTGATGAATGACTGAAGAGATCATGCCAACATAAAGGATCATTATCGTTTTCATTTCTGCAAAAACGATCGAGCACTGCATCATTACTGAGATCTGGTACGGGTCGCCGTCGTCTCCGGCTTGGCCCCCCGGCCGTTTCGCCAGGCACGCACCGCCGGTAAGTCCCGCATCGTCGTCGTCGTCATCGTCGCCTCCACGTCGCCATTATTGAGCACTGTTGTGTTTAGCTTGGAGCCGTTGGCTAGCTCACCTCCCTCTCCCTGCTCTTTTAATGGCGGGATTAGCAGGCACATCGTGATGATTGAGGGTACCCCCGTTCCTCTTTTCTTTCGTTTTGCCTCCTTTTAAGCTCGCCTAGCTTTCCTTCGTTCTTTATTCTTTTCATTTTTTTCCCCTGACCGTATCTTCCGGCGGGTTTCATCCCCTTTCTTTACTTACCTCTGCTGCATACTTTGGCCTCGTCCTTGCGTGTGGGCCACCTTGTCTCTCAGGTCTCAGCAGCTAGCTCCTGCACTACTAATCCTACCCTCCACAAATATCAGCTCTTAATCCTCCTCCAAGCCACTGTTAGTTGTCAGCCTATGTAGTAGCTGTGCTGGCGTTAGGACCTCTCTGCTTGTTCATCGTTTTTGTTGTGCTCAGTTAGTTGCTCTTCTTGTCCTTTTGCACCTCACCTTTCATTTCATTCCTTTGCATGGCAAGGGACATAGGCTCTGTCTAGTTCAGTGAGTGAAATTTTACCGAGCTTAGTCATCGCCCTCCTATTCTTCTTCCGTTCTCCTCGGTGGCAGCTCATGGCACATAGCAGGAGCTCATGACATGCGAGTTCAGATAGCTCATCAGTGTGAGGGGTTACCTGAGCTTTATCCTTCTCTGAAGCTTGACATGGAGTGGTGTTGCTTGCAGTACATGCTCAGTCTTGATAGCTTTGGCAGGTTCTTGGTGATTGAAGCATAGTCCAGCAGCCATGGAGGACCCAGGACTAGAGGCGCTCAAGGAAAGAGGATTCAGTGCAGAAACACCATCTTCTCATCAGCAACACCGACACTCAAGAAGGTTAGTATGCAGTAGTTTTTTCAGCATGATGCATATGGTTCTTCTAGCAGTGTGACTGTGTGAGTGTCTGACCATATATTCCTTTTCTTTTTTGAGCAAACAAAAACTGAGCATAAATTCTATAAAAGGCCATAACAGTGGTTTCGATCGCCTTTTTTTGATAATACTGTTTGATTCTTATTTGGTTGCATTAGCAGCATTTTCTGCATAGACCTATTTATATTTTTGTGTGTTACTGTGCTCTGCCATTGTCTTCAGCAGATCACTTCAATAGTCTCTCAGGTGACATGTACTGCCAGTAATGATGTTGAAAGTTTCTGTTCTAGCTACGCAGAGTGCTCGTGCCTTTTCTGTGAATTTGAATAGGAACAGCATTATAGACAGTTGTACTTGAAAAATCATTTTCCAGCACCACATCTTTATGCTATTATGTTTCGTGTCTCCTTTGACTGAAAAAAGATCCTCCTTTGACTACAGAAATATTCAGTTTCAGCATCCTGAGCTGCCAAGCTTTCAGTTACACCTCAAGTGCTTGATTTTCTATCTAACCTTGATAAATTGTTCTCTTTTCAGTGCTATAAGCACATATGTAAATGTCACTGACATATCGCTGTGACTCTCCGATCACATACCTGTGGGTAATCTAATTTGTTTTTTGTTTTTGCTTGCACTGCTTTCTTGTTCATCGAGTAGTCAAAGCAATTATTCTTCAGCCACTTATTTTATTTTGACTGAACTTTGCTTGTTCCACTCCATTTCCTTATTGTGCAGACAACCAATCGCAATAAGATGCTCCATACAAGATATTCTCTTAACCTCCCTGACAAATTTCCCGAGCATCGCATCATCACCAGTGCAGAGAGAACTGAAAGAACTATTTCAAAGGTTAGTTCCATACCCTAACAAATTGGTTCATGATCCTGATCTCGAGGGCCTCTGTTTCCAAAAGCTGAAGAAAAGCTGTCAAAATGCAGGTCTTCCATCCATTCTTTATGAATCACGTTCCTTTTTCTTAATAACTTAGTATATCATGATGCCAACAGAATGATGCTTTGTCATATCTAGGGAGATGTGATTAAAGTCATTAGTTATGATTATGCTCCCTTTTTAAAAATTATGTGTGTGTGTGCTATAGTCAGGAACTGTGTTTCAAGTCCAAATTTTGAACAGCATAAAGTAAATTATCAAAAAAGAATAGTCCAGTTGTTTTGAATGCATTTAATCATACGTGATATTTAGACCTTTTAATCTTTGATTCCTGATTTTGTTTTGAATGCAGTCTGTTGCAGACTTGGCCTGGGAGATAGCAGTCCTTGAGGAGGAAGTTGTTCGCAAGGAACTGCACCTGCTGTCCTTATACAGAGCCGCATTTGATCAATACCTCGGTGTCTCTCCTCGTGCTTCTGCTCTGGTTCAAACCTTTGCCACCTGGAACAGATCAATGCACAGGGGTTATGTTGCATACGAAGGCAACAGTTGTTGATCAGGTGGAGAAAGAATCGCACCGTCAACGCGGCAGAAAGACCACTGACGAGGGCACCCTTCGCCTGAGAAACATCAAGGAGTCTGCAGCCTATAACCTGCCAACACACTGATTATAAACGCGTATGACAGCTTCTCTTCCATTCATCGATACAGTTATTAACTCTGTTTTAGTTGTTGATTCTTCTTAAGTGAAAGCCTCTGACGTGGCTTTGATGTTGCTGAAGCATACTCAGGAGCTATCAAGATCATCTTCAGGGCGGTCCAGTCTCGCAAACTTCTTGAGTGCTTCTATCACTGAATATGTACCCAAGATCTCCTGCAAACTTTCAGAGGACATACTAAGGTGCATTTCTGCTGTCTACTGCAAACTTGCGAGCAAGCCATTGAAAGAGGCAAAATTTGAGCCATCGTCCACTCCTTCTTTCTCATCTGCATCGAGTTCCTTTTCTCTGAAGTACCCGGTCGATAGTTGGAGCCCTCGATGCCATTACAATGTCGACACAACCTCTGATGCATATGGTTCATTTGATGGGAGTAATGTACAATACACTGGGATGATAATTTTTCCAAGGATACATATAGATGAAGACAAATTTGAGTATGCCTCTAAAATGCTGGATACTATCAGGTAAGCGAACTTGTAAAAGATTAATATAGGAAGGAAAAAGAACTTGATTTACATTTTACAGTTGGTCCCTTTGTGTCCCAGAACGCTGATAAAACGGCTGGAGAAGATTGACCCTACAAAGATGGAACATGAAGAGCAACTCTGTTTTTGGATTAACATCCACAATGCTTTGCTTATGCATGTATGTTCAATATTTTTAGCTATTACCACCTTAAAGAATGTTTGCTTTTAGACTCAGCATGATACATAACTAACATTGCTTCTGAAATATTACAGGCTTTCATGGCCTATGGGCTACAGGAAAAACGCATGAAAAGCACTGACATGATTCTGAAGGTACAATTATCATACTTTTGACAATCAGTCAAATAACAACCACACTGGCATTCGAATCACATATGAATTTCTCTGACAGTGTTGAGTAATCTGTTCCAGGCTGCATATAATGTGGGTGGACATTCAGTAAACTCCCAAATTATTCAGAACTCAGTTCTAGGATGCCAATCCCACTGCCCTTCACTGGTATGGCATTCATCAATATAGCAATTATCAGTCAAAGATTTATAACAAAAGAAAAGAAATGTTCGCATCATGAAAGGATAATACTAACATACTGGGCCTGAAATTACAGTGGGTTCGCACGCTATTTCACCAACAAAAAAATCAGGGAGCTCCATGCATCCATATGCGCTTTGTCATCCAGAGCTAATTGCTCACTTTGCTCTTTCCACAGGAGCATTTTCAGATCCACCTGTAAGCTCCACTGCCCTTACTAATTTTTCACCATTCCAACCTTATGTTACTAAGTTATAATTATTGTGAATGACTTCTACAGGTAAGGCTGTACACAGCTAAGAAATTACCACCAACTGGAGCAAGCCAGGACTGAGTTCATTCAAGCAAATGTCATGGTCAGGAAGCAGACCATCTTCCTACCCAAAGTTCTCCACTTTTATGCATAGGATGCTGCTCTAGAGTTGCCTGACCTGATTGACATGGTATGTGAGAGCATGCCTGAACTTCAGCAAAAAGAGATCAGACAATATCTGAGGAGGAGGATTGACAAATGTGTTGAGTGGTTGCCCTACAAATCTTCTTTCAGATATACTGTACATAGGAGTTTGGCTCAATAGAAACTATTTTCCTCTATATGTTTGTGCCTGTAAGTATTGAACTAAGAAAAATTGATATATGCGAGTGTAAATAGGTGAGTGGTAAATTTTCAAAGGGAGGAAAGTTATAGCGTTAAAAAGCTTCTTTCTGTTTACCGCACTACCACAAATTTGCGGATATCGATCGAGGTATTTAATGACAGAAGGGAAAGCCCACATGGCGTGCACTTTCTTGCTCTCAAATAAAATAGATATCCTCAAGATCAACTAATCAAGATACTTCTTCTGATGTTCAAGAACAATACAACCTGAAGGTACAAACGAAAACATTCACTTGAAACAAAAAAAAAACATACTACCTGGGAACTAGAGACAAGATGAGTACCTAAACTGCTGCAACCAAACCAAATTTCATGGCAAACTTCTTCTGATTACAGTCTAGCATCTCGCTGAGGCTGCAACTTGAGTTCTTCTGCTTGAGCACCTTGTGACGGTACTCCAGGCTCCTCTTGAGGCCATGGCGAAAGAACTGGGGGTAATCTACCACCTCACCCATGTCCCGCCCCATTTCTTTGACCAGGAACTTTATCCTTGGCTCCAAGCAATGCTTGACGCTCTTGATAAGAACAGGAGGGTATCCAGCCACCAATGCCATAACCTGACCCTTGCTGAAACCGCAGCTCCGCAAGAACGCTAAATTGGGCCGCAGAATCTTATCCACATCTCGTGACAATATATCAGGGAAGCTCATGATCACCCTTTTGAGATCTAACCCCTGTAACCCGACCTCCGACTTGAGGAATTCGGCAGTGGGACGCAGCCGTTTATCGACACTGTACCCCATGATGTACGGCTCCTTGGTAAGGATCTTGCCGATCATGCCTTCCTTGTCCATGTCCAGGTCCACAAGAAAGTCGACCATCTGCGAGAACTTGGCCTCAATGCTGTAGCTGATGAGGCGCGGGTTGACCATGAGCAGCTTGGCGAGCTGCTTCTCGGAGACGCCGAGTGTCTGGAAGAAGGCCAGGAGTGGGCAGAGTTTCTCCTCTACGCTGTGGAAGAGTATCTGCGGGAACTTGGCGATGGCCTGCGCCACCTCCCCGGGCTTGGCCTGCAGCGTGGCGAGGCACTGCACCGTGGGCACAAGCTTGCCGTCCACGGGCAGGGTGAGCACCTTGGGGCACTTGGCCACCACGTGCCGCAGCCTCCGCCGCTCGATCTTGACGCTGGTGAGGAGGTAGTCCCAGACGCCCGAGGCCTCGCCGGCGTCGAGGCTGTGCAGGTTCTTGCACCTCCTTGCCATGCGCGCGACGGTCTCCTCGTCGAACCCGTTCTCCCTCAACCACTGCGTCAGGCTCTTGCCATTACTGACGCCGCTGGCCATTGGGATCCTTCCCTGTCCAACAACGAAATCCTGTGACAGAATTAGCATGCTAGAGAGGACACCCTTGTCCTCCGGTGGAGCCGATTGAGGGAGCGGGAGCCAAAAAAAATTGGCTCCCCGCGGCTTCTCGCGTCGTTGGACACCCTTGTCCTCCGGTGGGGCCCGCGGGCGGAGGTGGCCGGCGGCGGGCGCAGACGAGGCCCGAGGGCGGCGGCGCGCGCTGGGGCGCGGGGCGGGGCGGAGCTGGAGGGAGCTGCGGCGGGTGAATGGATAGGAAAGAGAGGAAGGGAAGGAAAGTGGGGAAGGATGGGAAGAGAAGAGAAAAGGGAGAAAGGGAAAAATAAAAGAAAAAGAAAAAGGGAGAGAAGGGAAAAGAAAGAGAGAAGAAAAAATAGGGAAAAAAGAGAAAACCGAAAAATAAAAATAAAATGAATAAGAGTATTATAGATATTTCATCATTTTTATTCATGTTACACGGTTAGAAAAAGCTATTTTGCTAAATTTTTTCCATCTAGACAAGTCGAAACTAAAAATATTGCTTCACTGGAGAAGCCACAGCCCCAACCGTTTTAACCACAGCCGCAATCCTACCAGACGGACCTTACTATCGTCTGAAATACTAATTTTTTTTATACTCTCTGAACTACTAATTTGATCACTGCAACGCACCACTCACCACCCAACATTTCCAAAGAAAAAAAGAAACAAATCGAAGATAGTTAACAGGTGTAGGGCTGCAAAGACGATGATAAAACTTTGCGTCTAGAATCAAAATTGAGCAGCAGCACACAAGTTCGGAGGAAGATAGAATCCACCTTGTTCTCGGCACCGGAGAAGGAGAGGCTGCGGGCGCGTAATCGAGTAGGAAGGAAAGAGGGAGGGGAGGAGGATAAGAGAAGATGACGGTGCTTATCTGTCTGTCTCTGACTGTATCAAAACTGGGAGAGAGCTGCAGCGATCTGAAAGGCCCAAAAATACATAGGCCGGCACGACTAAATTCAGCCCAGAAGCACATAGCCCGGCACCACTAAATTCAGTAGGCCCATGGCTCAAATTCAGTGGGAAGGAGGAAGATAATGCTGAGGAGTGAGAGGACCCATGGCTGAAATGAACTACTCGTTTTCCCTTTTCCCCCCTTTTAGTGTGTTGTGTAGGTTCTTGGATGTAAAGGCTTTGTACTGTTCCAGGAAGTTTAATATAATCCCTACCCCTTTCGCAAATTTTTTTTTGCATTCCTGACCAACATTGTTACGTTGTACCGTGTCATTGGTGATTTTTGAAAAAAGAAACACACAAAGAGAACAAAGTTATCGACCACTAAAAATGCAAGATGGAACACATCTCAACTGATTATTCTCTTCATACGGCTATGTGATCTCTTCTGCTGTCACTCACAGTCCAAATACCTGTTATTGTATAGAAACTACAAATATATGCGACTGTGCAACAACGCAGGTCTTCCACGCCAGAATTCAAAGGAGAGAGAGCTCGTGCTCGCGTTCTCCGTCGGGAGATGGCGGTGTCCGACGAGCGACTCCACGGTGTCGTCGAACATCTCCTCGACGCCCTTGAACCCCTGCATCCCCAGCGCGCGGGCCTTGGAGGTGTCGTAGCCGTACGACTGCTCGGCGTAGACGTGGGCAGGCTCTTGGGGATCGGGTACGAAGGGAACCGCCGCATGAGCAGGGCGGCGAGGTCGCCGCAGTCCAGCACCGCCGCGTTGCAGATGTACCTCCCCTGCGCGCCGGCGGCCTCGTAGGCCAGGATGTGGCAGCTCGCCACGTCGTCGATGTGGACGTAGTCCATCCGCCCGTACACCGTGAACTTCCCCGTCTCCCCTACAACGACATGGTTTCACTGGCATTCAGAAACTAGAACGTGTGTGCAGAGAATATGGTTCTTTCCAGAGCAGGAAAGCTGCACAGCGTGTATGGCGACATCTAGAGTGTGATGGACCAGCAATTAGGCTTACGAGACCTGATGAACAGTTAACAGCGTGGTCAGATATGATTCGATCACGCACCTTGGAATAAGCCGAGGACATCTGAAGAAGTGGGGCCAAGCTCGGGGGACAGACTAGGTCCGATAACAAAGGTGGGAAGAACAGTCACGAGGTCGATCTTATGCTCCTTGGCGAACTCCCAGGCCGCCTTCTCAGCTAGGATCTTCGCGACAGCGTACCATATCAAGGATCACATCGGAGAGATAACAAACACTCTTCAGAGAAATTGTTTGCACTGGCATAAGATCAGAGTGAATTAGGATTGGATTGTCCCAAGCTCACCTGGAGACTCTCGCAGTACTCGATGGAGCTCCATGATGTTTCATCCAGTAACACGTTAGGGGGCAGGTCAGCTTCGTCCTTGATCCTCACAGTTGACGATGAAGATGTGAGGATGACCCTTTTGAGCAAGAGATTCTTTTTGCATGACCGTAGCACGTTCAGAGTGCCATTTATTGCTGAATTAAGCATTTGCTCCTGCAAAGTCGTACCATCATATTTATTGTTTAAAAGACTTAGAGCAACTCTAAAAAACTGTTAATTTTACCCCAATACCTCTTTTAGGGAAAAAAAAGAGAAAAAAAACTTCAACAATCCATTAGAACTCCCAAAAATATTAGCGACGCGCAAAAAACACCGCTCGCCCCGCGTATATTCGCGTCGGCCGGTCTTCCCCAATCCGCCTCCCTCCCCTTCCCCGCGCGCGTTTTTTCCCGTCGTGCTGTGCCCGGACTGCGGCGACTCCGTCGAGCGGGCGGCACCGGGGTAGGCTGACATCCTGGACGTGCACGCGTGGTCGGGTAGCTGCAACCCGGCGAGGAAGCGCAAGCCACAGTGCCCCGCACCGCGGTGCAAGGAGGCGCTCACCTTCTGCAACACGATGCAGTGCAAGGGGTGTGGCCTCAAGGTGTGCCTCAAGCATCGGTTCCCAGCGGACCACAGCTGCGCGGCGGCGAGAGCGGCGGCCGCGAGGAGGGCAGTCGGTGGGAAGTGCGGCCACGACGCACGGAAGAAGGATGGCAGCTGACGGCCACTAGTGGTGTCCATCCGGAGCTTCAAGATCTGCTGAGCTTCAAGATCTCCTGAGGTTTGATGTATCTGTAGCTTCAAGATCCGGCGGGGCGAGCAGCGGGGCGGCAGCGCCGGCGGTGGGCGGTGGCGATGCGCGCCTCGTGCACTCCGGCGGGCGCTTGCACTACGTGGCCAGTGATGGCACGCAGCTCAAGGTCTGAGTCCTTGACGACGACGATGGCTCCTCACCTGCTGCACTCCGGTGACGCTTGAAGCACGCAGTTGATTTTTCGGACAGATTTTAGCCTTACACCGCTATTCAATTTTTCTTTCTTTCTTCTGCAATTTTTCTTTCTTTCTTCTGCATAAGTTCTTAATTTCTCAGTTCAACTTTAGAAACTTCCCATTCTTACAGTTGCATAATACTCACCTCATATTTGTATTCACTTCAGGTTCTAGGAGATAGAGTAGAAGCACAAAGCTCCAGAATGCCCATGGAGCTTGTATTCAGGCACTGCGACAAAGATACACTGAAGATAGCCATGGTGAAGTATGAAGAGACTTTCGGACAAGTAAAGCTGAAAGGCTTTGATCTCTACAACATTCCAATTTTAGTGTTTGGAGAGTTGGAGGAACATTCTTTCTAGCAACAGAAATTCTTGAATTAGTATAAAAACACTATAGTGGTGAATGGGTGTTTACAGGGACTCAGCTACTGAACTATTCCTGCTCCCATATTACATGTTGTAGTGCTCATAATTCTTGAAGATTGTCGGTAATTATAGTGCTATAAGAGTTTGGATTCTGCGTACCTTGAACTTTACTAATATCAACTGGGCTATACTGCTAACATATAATCCAAGTACAAATGCTGCTCTGCATTTTGTTTCCTTTTCTATGTAGATCCCTTGAAAGCTCAAACAACACTACTCAAAACAGAAGGGGTCGAGGAGGTCCGGTGCATGGCGCAGCACAGGTCCGGTGCATGGCGCAGCACGTGGAGAAGGACGCCTGGTGTCATGGGTCGAAAGGTGGGCAGGCTAAGTATATTGGCCGAATTATGACAACATGGCCTTTTTTTTAAAATTATTGGGAGATAGTTTTTAGTGTTTTTTTTGGCTTAATTTGTTTTTTGGGGGAAAATATTTTTAGCATAGCTCTCAATACCTCGTTTTGGGGAAGAATTTTTTGAAAAACTCTTGAAGTTGCTCTTATAAGACTCATGGAAAGTAGTGGATCAATTCGCCAGTTCATTCATGGGACTGTCCTCTCTTCAATGAATTGAAATATCCATTTTCTATCAATTACCGTTCCTATCCATTGGATGTAGATCCAACTATCAAAATCACACCCCCCTTCTCTGTTATCCTTTTCTTCTTCCCGTCTTCGTCTTCCTCGATTCCTCTCGATAGCCTAAGCCACGCGAGGCCCTGATGCGACACCCCGCCGCCACCCACCTCCTTCCTGCTCCGGTGGCCTCTACCGCCTCCGTAGCTGCCCTTTGCCGCCGCCAACACTAACCTGTTGGGGTCTGATGCCCCCGCCACCTCCACTACCCACCGCGGCACTCCACGAACAGATGGCAGCTTGACTCCTGGTCTTGTGTGCATAGGGGGCAGCGCCCTGAATTTGCCGAACCTTGGGCTTGTAGCCTGTCTGATGTCCACAGTCGGTTTTGGATGGCCAACCAAGCGAAGAACGTACATTTTGGAGGAGCCCAAGTTTTCCAAATCAAAGTTTTTCAGGTTTGTCTTCTCGGTTCCGATGAACTGTGCACGATACGTTGAAGCTGTTGTGTATTCTCCATTGTTTGAGAATTTCCAAGTGTTGGTGTCTTACACATTTTCCCTTAGGTCGGCGTCTCAGACCGCCCTCCACAGTTGGATGAATTCGATGAAGTGCCGGATCGAAAAATTCGGGTGACGCAGGTTTACATCACGGACCTATCTGTTGCTGCTTAACACTTCCTTCAATGATTTTTTTTCTTCCTTGAAATCTTGAAAATATTTGGTGCTATATCACACGGTCTTTGTCCTTGCAGCCAGACGCTTTGCCAAAACAAAGTTCGCGCACCGTCGCCCACTGTGATTGAGGATGCTGCCGCTAATAGGAGCATGTCTGTTGTGTTGCATGGCAGGTCATGATCGTCCCAGCGTTTCTAGTCTTCCACCCAATCCTTCCACAACCAACGCAGGTGCAGTGCCTGCACGAATCTGCCGAAGCGAAGGATGCCCAAGCCCCCCAAGTCAGTTGGACGAGTTGATTTAGGCCAATTCACTTTGCACTTCGCGTCTGTCAGGACCTCGGATCCCGCCCAGAGGAATCTTCTCCTCTTGGCGTCTATTTCCTTTAGGACGCTCTTCGGCGCTCTCAAAGCCGTGAGGAAGTAGATAGCTTGTGATGTGAGGACTGACTTGACGAGCATCAATCGTCCCACGTAGTTGATATTCTTCCCATTCCATGTAGTCATTTTCGCCACTGCCTTGTCCACTAGAGGCTGAAAATCAACATGTCGAAGCCTCCTAGTGGTGAGAGGTAGACCCAAGTATTTGATGGGGGAAGTGAGACCTAAGGTTTTGAAGGATGCTATCCATGTTCAACCCTGTGCATCGATTTGGGACTACCGTTGAATTGTGGAAATTGGTGTTGAGGCCTGTGGCATCACCGAAATGTGACATGATTTCGACCAAATTTGAGATATCCGCTTGTGTGGGATTGACAAAGATGGTCGTGTCGTCCGCATACATCGATACCGGGAGATCGTTTACGTGTCCTTGTAATTTGGAAAGGAGCCCTCGATCGGTGGCTAGTTTCAGGATCTTCTGTTGCGGATCAATGGCAATGAGGAACAGCAGGGGGGGTAGTGGGTCCCCTTGTCACAGTCCTCTCCCATGCTTGATAGGCCCGTTTGGCATCCCGTTGAGTAGTACTCGTGATGATGAAGTAAGCAAGAGTGCGGCCACCCAATCGCACTAGCGAGCGGGGAAACCTAGTCGTTGCATGAGGGACAAAAGGTATTCCCACCTGATGGAGTCAAAAGCCTTCGCAATGTCAAGTTTGAGCAGCAAGGCAGGACATTTACTTTGCTGGAGACGTCTAGCCATGGAGCAGAATGACATAAAATTATCGTGAATGCTACATTTTTTGATGAACGCGCTCTGGTTTTTAGATACGATTGTGTCCATGTGAGGTACGAGTCGCATTGCCAAAGCTTTTGTGATAAATTTGATGAATGAGTGAATCAGACTGATTGGGCGGAAATCAGTGATTGTGTCAGCCCCTTCTTTCTTAGGTAGCAAAATGATGTTCGCTAAGTTTAGAAGGCTCAAGTTGGCGGTCCAGAGAAGGTGAAAAGCTTTTGCTGCATTCATAACGTCATGCTTGATAATCTCCTAGCACTCTTTGAAGAATACGCCAGTGAACCCGTCCAGTCCTGGGGCTTTTTCAGCTGGCAGAAGATGAATGGCTCTTTTAATTTCCTCTTCTATGAATTGGGAGTCTAGGCCGTCGAGGTCGTGGCGTTGCAGGTTTAGCCTGTCCCAATTGATGTCGTTTTGGCATGACGGTGGTCGACGAAGGGCAGCCGTGAAATGTTCCTGAGCGACTAATGCTTTTTCTTCATGTGAGACAGCCCATCCAGAGTCCTTTTATAGTCTCTAAATGTGATTTTGCCTTTTGTGTGCATTCACTTTGCGATGGAAGAACCGCGTGTTCGCATCTCCTGCCTTGAGATTTGTTATGCGCGCAGCTTGTTTCCTTCTCACTCTTTCAATCGCAGATAGGCCTAACACCCTCCTTTTTGAGTTGGGTTCTTAGTTGTTGCTCGCCTTGGGTGAGTGATTGCAATGTCCAGACGTAGGATGACCTCCAGTGACATATACAGTTGTTGTCTTGCATTGGTATAAGGCCACTGCTCCATGCTCGCAGCGCCTGTGAGGTGTGAAGGAGTTTATGGTACAATATGTGGAAAGTCTTGTGATGTTCGGTTGGCGCATTCCGTGCATTCGTGACAATTTCTTTGAATCACGGCATTTTCATCCAAAAGTTCTCAAATTTGAAAGACCATGGCTTCCTTTCTTGCTTGAGTTTGATATCGCTGCAATGGTATTGTCTGGTTTGCGCTTGCAATTCTGATTGCCCGAATAATTGCTTCGGTGATCGCCGTTGCGATTTCTGTCTTGTTCTTTATTGTTGCTAGTATTGTTGTCACGTCCGCGATTGCAGTGTGAATCAAACCTTTCGCGCTCCTTGTCTTCTTCGTCTGCCCATGAATGAGCCATAATTTTGAGTTCTTTGATATCCGCTGGCTGGCATCTGCAAAAGTCTTGGAACATGCGTCAGTCCCAGAGACCATTTTGAAAACATTCAATTACATCTGCTTTTGAGATGTCGACAATTATAGCCTTTTTGTTGAAAAAACAGTGTAGGTAGCTGCGGAGGGACTCATCCTTTTGCTGTTTAACCTGAGCCAAGTCAATTCTGTTGCCGGGACGCTGCATAGCTCCCGCATAGTTGCTTGTAAAATCTTTCTTTAGATCAGACCATGAGTCGATGGAGTTAGGTTTCAAAGATTCGAGCCAAGTTAGTGGCGTTGGTTCCATGCATACGGGAAAGTGGATGACTTTTGTATCATCGCTTCCACGTGCAGCTTGAACTGCTAATGCGTAGCAGCGGAGCCACTGAACTGGGTCTTGTTTGCCATCATATTTAGTGTTTGAATTTCTCTGGGAGAGTAGCCTGCATGATTTGTCTTGTAAAAGCAGGGAAGTGGTCATTGTCATCACCCTCAGCTTCATGTTCACGACGGCGGTTGTTGATTATATCTTGAGCATCACGATTGTGGTTTAATGTTTCTCGAAGATCACTAATGTGCGAGGGTTCTGGAATTACTCTGCGGTGGCATGGTTCTTCCGCGGAGGCTGTATGACTACCCTCAGCTGCATCTCTGTTTCATCTTGAAGCTTCGAGTACGCCCCTATGTTGTCTTGGTTCGTCATGTTGTTGGTTTGAGAGTCTTGCATTGTCTCTACTATCATCATGATGACTTGGGTTACGAGGCACGGATGGGATTGGTGTTTCTTTGTCAAGGAGTTTGTATGCGTGTTCTGCCAAGTATAACAGGGGTTCGCTGTATTTGTTTGGAGGCATTGAATGAGCGATAAGGTCGATAGAAGCGATAGCGGCAAGTGGTGTGTTATGTTCTTATGTTTGAACTGCTTTGAATGCTCTGTCGAGGTTCACAATGGGAACTCTTGCCGCTAAAAGTCGACGACGTTCCACTCTCTGATTGTTTCTTGCTCTTCTTTGAGTTCTCTGGCTGCTAGTTTCACCCTCCGGGGCGTCGGCTGATAATTCATCTTGGGAGACTTCTTCCATTTGGCGTCCCGATGAGGAGTTCTTTGGTGGTGATCGCTAGTTCCTGTTCCATCAATTGGCGAAACCATAACAAAGAGTTCTCTATTCGGAGAATAGCTTCCAGAGCTGGATGTTATGACTTCAGTGGAGCCATCTTCTTCATGGATCAGTGAGAGTGGAGTACCCTCTTGATATGGGAGGATATCCAAGTGTGCGATGAGGCGTGATTCATTGTCTTGGGCAAGGAAAGATGGCTTCATGCCAGGCTAGTAGACGAATCTGCCTCGCGGTGTTGATGTGATTACTAGGCCCCGTTGCGAACCTGATAAGGGGAGTTCTTCAAAAGAGTTCGAGTCAGAGTTGTAGTCCTCAATTGACTCTAATCTGGACCCGAGTTCAAGGAGTCGATGGTGACGCAGAGACACGATTTAGATAGATTCGGGCCGCTAGATCGCGTAATACCCTACGTCCTGTGTGTTGTATGCTTGTGTTCGATTGAACGTATTTTGAGGGGGTCCCTACCCATCCTTATATATCCAGGGAGCAGGGTTACAGGGTAGCTTTGAGTACAAGGGTACTAGTCGGACAAAACTATAGAGTTCTACTTTTAACTCGGTAGAATAGTTTCCTTGTATTCTAACTAGCCCTTCAGGAGTTCTATGTAGTCTACGTTGCCCTGTAGCGTAGTCTTCATGTCCTGAAACGTCTCGAGTACGTCCCTTTGAGTGGGTTCGTACAAACCCTCTGGTGGGTCCGAGCATGTATGGTTGATAGGTGCCCCATGGCACGACAGTGAAAGCATCGCAGGGGGGAACGACAATCGGCTGCACGGTAACGAGGATAGAAGCAGTTAAAACATCTTCCCTAGAGGTCCGTGGGGACTGGCTGCCGCACCACGCGCGCCTACCTCCGCCGTTCGCACCGCCGCCGACGTCCCTCAACGGACCACCACCCGTCCTTGTCCGGGGCTTTGAGGTCCACCTTCCTCGAGCGGTCTTCCGGGCCCACCTTCCTCGAGCGGTCTTCCGGACGTAGAACAATCCGCGACGGGCAGCCCCCAGGCACCCCCTGCGAAACAACGACTGAGGACTCCCGGCAAGTGGTGCACGGGGCCTGCAAGGTCGAGTCCATAGAGGCGCCCTTCAGCAATGCTTCGTTGAAGGAGATGGAGCGCTGTGGGAGAGGAGATAGGACGTCGTCGGAGTCAGCCGCAAGTGGAGAGTCATCATGCCATCGCTGGGCTTTAGGGCGCCCCGCCGTTCCCCGGGGAAGAAACGGAGGGGAAGATGAGGGAGGAGAGAAAAACGATGCCGAGGAAGAGGGGTTGGCCAGGCAAGGGGGAACCATGGCCTTGAGGGTGGCTGCCGGGGCCGGAGTGGACGCCGGCGTGGGGCAGGTGGAGGGAAGGGGAGGGGTCGGGAGGACGAGAGCCATCCTCACTTATTCTAGTTTTTTCATGCGTTGTAACTGAAAACTATTTTCTTCTAAATACAAATGACATGCAGCTCTCCTGCATATTCCGAAAAAACGTGAATGGATCAACCTAATCATCTAAAACGAAGTGGAACTTGCACCTTAGTCACCAGTTATCACCCGTGTCAATCATCACCATCAAAATCCTTGTGTCGTTCTTATTGAGCTCTAATCATTAAACTTTACCTTCGGTTAGTGAGGCATGAGGAGAGGAATATGGTTAAAAGGGACAATTCAGGGAGCGTATGGCTCCAGGGTACTAAACTTTAGCCCTATCATATCGGATGTTTAGATACTAATTAGAAGTATTAAATATAGTTTAATTACAAAACTAATTACACAGATGGAGGTTAAATCGTGAGACGAATCTATTAAGCCTAATTAGTTTATGATTTGATAATGTAGTGCTACAGTAACCATTTGCTAATGATGGATTAATTAGACTTAATAGATTCATTTCACGAATTAGCCTAGGAGTTCTGCAATTTACCTAGCAATTAGTTTTATAATTTCATATTTAATCCTCCTAATTAAGATCTGAATATCTGATGTGACCGTGACTTTAGCCCTTTAGTATCCAAACAGCTCCTCAGTTGATGTCCGTGGCTTGTTGCCACCGTTATGGTATATTGGTATGCCCGACATTTGCACCCTCCATAGATGGAAGCAAAAGGAAAGGGAAACCCAAAAGAGGAGTGCTCGTAGCTGCCGTAGCTTCGCCTAGTGTGTGTATGCTTCACGAGCACAGCAAGCCACCGATCTGCAAGCAAAAACTAATCTTCCCACGGAGGATTTACCCGATGCGAAATTATAGACTAATCGAGCCCGCCGTAATCTCATTGCTGATATCTGGCATGTTCTCCAAGCCACTCCATCCATCCCCACCATTTCAAGTCGCGATCTTGCAGCAGTTGATGGATTTGCTGCAGTATACATAGGCAGATCCAGACGCGCGCCACGAAGCCTCGATTCGTTCGGGAAGCGACGGCGGCCGCGGGGTGATGGAGACGCGGCGGCACCGGCGCGGGCGGAAGCGCCTCCTCCTCCCCCTCTCGCTGCTCTGCCTCGCCGTGCTGCTTCCGAGCGCGCTGCTGGCGCCGTCCGCCTCGGCGTCGTCGTCGCCGGAGGCGGCGGCGGCGGGTGGTAGCAGGAAGCGGCGCTGGGCGGGGTTCGACTACTACGTGCTGGCGCTCCAGTGGCCGGGCACCATCTGCCGCCAGACCAGCAATTGCTGCGACACCAATGGCTGTTGCCGGTACCATTTCGCCTGCCCTCTATCTTGGCATTGTCGCTGCTGGAACTCGATTGAGCGAGCTCATTTGGTTTTCCTTGACATTTCCTGCAGATCGAAGCCCCTTAAATGGTTCACGATTCGTAAGTCCACGCAAATCACTTGTCTTCCTCATTTGGCCGCTGCACGTGTATCTTGTGAATTTCCCATAAGCAACTATTAGATTCTCCCGTCAGTTCATTCGATTTAGATACGTGAACCATAGATGATTTTCCAAACTTTTTATTGCATATATCTGTCCTGGAGTTAAGACTACAAAAAACCACATGCTGCGTATTTAAATAAAATTGTCATATTAAGAAAAGACGCAATGCACTCAGCAATTATTTGATGGTTGCTGACTTAAAAGTGGTGGACGTTTTTGAATCTCTGAGCAGGAGTGAACGTCCTCCAAATAGTTTACCTGCCTGATCTGTTATTATGATCAGCCATTGTTTGATTTGGTTCCTGTCAGACATAAACTTCTGCTGAACTTTTTGACACCGAAATGCATTGGTGACAGTGACAGTGATAGCTTCGGTTGCAAGTTTAAAGCATGTGTATGCATTGAGGTTGCACATTAAAGTGCCATAAGACCATTTCTTCCAAGTACTAAATATCTCATATACTAAAATGGAATTGTCATATTAAGAAAAGGACTAAATAAATGCGCACAGCAATTGTTTGATCAGTTGTTGACTTGAAGTGGTCGATGTTTAGAATTTCTGAGCAGTAACAGTGAACGGCCTCCAAATAGTTTACCTGCCTGATTTGTTGTTTTGATGAGCCATTGGTTGATTTGGTTGCCATCAGACATTAACTGCTGCTGAACCTTTTTTTTACACCGAAATGTATTATTGATAGTGATAGCTTCCGCTGCAAGTTTAAAGCATGTGTATACATTGAGGTTGCACATGGGCACCAAAGTAATATTTAGACTAAGACAATTGCATCCAAGTAGTCCTGATAGCCATTTCTTTTCTTTTTTTCTTTTGAAAAAAAAGCTGATAGCCATTTCATTATCATCATTCTGTCTGAACAGATGGTCTCTGGCCACAGTACAACTATGGGGGATGGCCATCATGCTGCAGACCCGCCAGATTCAACATCAATAAGGTGCCAGCTTTGCAAAATCTTTTTTAGAACAAAATGTCTGGACTACTGCAAGTTTGCCATGTCAATGTGCTTGATTTGCTTTGCCACAGATCTTAATGCTGATGCCGATACTAGAGAAGTACTGGCCATCCCTGTACTGTGGCTCTTCATCAACCTGCTTTGGTGGAAGGGGGCCATTTTGGGTGCATGAGGTGATTGGGATTTTTTGAGATTTGACTACCAGGAAGAATGCATATGCTGAGTGCTGACCAAGGGTTTCTTTTGTTTGTGTGCATGTGCTGATGGTTTGCTGGATCTTCTCCAGTGGGGTATGCAATTTCTGAACTTGTTGGCAGAAAAAACTGTTGTGCTCAATTACTTCTTAATTTCATTAAATTAAGTAGTCCGGTTATATCTTGTTTTTTTGCAGATATAGTGTCATTCAAGATCTGTTCCTAACGTTCTACTCTATTTTATTTTTTCTGGCAGAAACTCATGGAACTTGCGCTTATCCTGAAATACAGGATGAATATGACTACTTCTCCACAGCACTTTATCTCTACAGCAAATACAATGTTACGGTTAGTTATTAAGTTATCTCATCTCAGCATGCCATGCTCTTTGCACAACAATTGTGAGATTGTTAAATTTTGCCGGTATGCTTTTACTATAGTTCTTGTTCTTGTTCTTGTCTTGCAGAAAGCCCTGAGAAAAGCACATATTCGGCCTGCAAGCAGCAGAAGATACGCTGTTGGACATATTGTTGCTGTGATTGAGTACGCATTTGGGGCAATGCCATCACTTGTTTGTAAGAATGGCTCAGTTCAAGAACTTAGGCTCTGCTTCCACAAGGATTATCAGGTAGGTAGTTTCTGTCAGTCATAGCTATATTAGTTTTTTTTTCCTTTTCCTTTTCCTTTTTTTTTGAGATGGTACATAAAAGTTGCTGTTCCAACATTAAGTAATAACGTTTCTGGAAAATGCTAGTCCTTACATACAATACTATGAATTTAAGTCAAGTCAGTTGAAGCAGGAAGATAAACTTATGCTGCTATGGTAGTAAAGAGAAGAGCTCAGCTTTGGATCAGGAGTATAGTAGGCTTTAGCATAAGCAATTATTAACAAAGGACCATCATATAACTAAGATAAGCTTTGAAGTGGACGTATGAATGCCCCAGCTTCTAATACTGTTGATGCTCACTTGTATATCTTGTGTGGCAGCCTCGTGATTGCACGTTCGAGACCGACAAGGCAACGAACAGCAGAAGCTACTGCCCTCGCTACGTCACCTTCCCATCGTACAAACCATCCGGTGAGCTCTCATTCTATGCCCGTTGCTGCTGCCGTTGCCTGAAACCAGTTCTGAATACATGAGAAGAGAATTTTTCACCTTGGCTTTACACCGTTTCTGCTTGGAAGTACACTAATTGCCGCTGTACTGCCACTAACTGAACGCTGTGGTTATGGTTGCAGTGCTGGCCAATGCTACGGAGGGGATCATCGACCAAGCCAGTGGCGAGCTACACGCGTACGGCTGAGTAGAGTTCAGACTCTTCAGGGTTCTGAACTCCGACGAGCACCGAGTCGTGCAGAGCGACGCTACATTGATGTGTGTAAAGAAACCGCCAGCCCTGCCTGGTTCTGAATAATCTCCATTCATGAATCATGAATTCATGATCTCGCGTATGATAGGCCATTGAGATCTGGAACGTGATGTGAATAAATATCTGAAGAGAGCCCCTGACGTTTTTCCACGAGAAGTCTCTGCCATTTGCGTGTGTTATTATACTCTGATCGTGGACTCATGAGGGTTGCTTGCTGAGTAGAGTCCTTTTTATTTCTTTCGGAAACTGCTTGATCTTTGCTATCGGCTACGGGCTATACCGGTGGTGGTTGAGATGCCCTTCGACGGCAAAGGAAAGGATTTCCCGTATCAGACCCATGTGCCACTAGGCCAAAAATGGTGTCCGGTTGCTTGTCACGCAGGGGATCTCATCTTCAGCCGTCTGCAGATTCCACAGGATGATCGCGATAAGCATAGCAACCGACGATTTTTTTACAGATAAAATCTCGGTGAATTATTCTGAATTCTGAAGTGGTCCCTGACTTGGCGGCGCGGGCCCGGTTACCAGTGATAGCGTCCCGTCTGGCCTCGTCGCCGCGCAGGGAGCAGTTGTACTGAGCTGCCGGCGCAACCGCCCCCACCGCTGCCCCCGGACAGAGAGGGAGAGGAGGAGGAGAGGGAGGCGATGGCGATGAAGACGGCGAGGAAGGCGGCGTGGGTGCTGGTGGTCTGGGCGCTGGCGGCCGCCGGCCTGGGCTCCGTCTCCGCGCGCGCGCCGCTGGGCCGCGAGGCGCAGCGCGAGTTCGACTACTTCAAGCTCTCCCTGCAGTGGCCCGGCACCATCTGCGCCTCCACCCGCTACTGCTGCGCCAGCAACGGCTGCTGCCGGTACGTGCGCCGCGCGGCGCCGCCGCGCTACCTACCAGCGGCTCTCATCACCCCCCTTCCGCCATCTCATCCTCTCCTCCAATCGCCGGGAGCTCCCCCCCGTAGATTGTTTTCTGCTAGTATTTCGTTTCGGTTGATGGGAGATCTCACGCGATTCTTTTCCTTACTCCTGCTCCGCGTGCAGCTCGGAGCCGCTCCAGACGTTCACGATCCGTAAGCGCTCGCTCCGCTCGTTCGATTTGGTTCCTTCTCAGGGTGAATTCCTTATCGATTCGGTGTGAATTTCGCGATTGTTGCTGGAGCAGATGGTCTGTGGCCGGACTACGACGACGGGACCTGGCCGGCGTGCTGCCGCCGCACCCAGTTCGAGATGGACAAGGTGCGTACTCGATTGGCTTAGGTTCTGTGGGGAAGCTCTCAATGACCGTCCTGATTGATGGTCTGCTGATCTGCTTCCATAATCTCGTGTAGATATTGCCATTGAAGGAGACGCTTGACAAGTACTGGCCGTCCTTGTTCTGCTCCTCCTCTTCGACTTGCTTCAGCGGCAAAGGACCCTTCTGGGCTCACGAGGTGTGCGATTAAGATCTGACTCGTCTGTTGTGCTACTAAACTCCAAAATATGCCTCAGCTTAATCTTTCCTTTGCATGTTGTCTGGCGGCATTTTCTGCTCGATTCGTCTGTTGCTTATCTTCAGTGGGGTAATGTTCTTTTCTAGGCCTTGTGATACAAACTTTGTTTGCGAAGTAGCGTCTGACATTGTGCTCTGATTGCTCAGACGTTTCTGAGCATTGCATGACTGGATAGCCTTAACATGAAGTTTAATTTTTCAGAGAAGCATGGAACGTGCTCTGCCCCGGTGGTTCAGGATGAATTACAATATTTCACCACTGCCCTTGACCTCTACTTCAAATATAACGTTACGGTTAGTACCCGGGCTGTTGACAGATTAATCACCATAACATTGGTTTCTTGTTAGGCTAGAGCACCTTAACATTACCTACATGGCTTTGACAAAGTAGTGCTTACAACCAGAATACCCATCTCTTAGTTTAACTTTTATAGCAAGTGTGTCGCAGGGCTCTGTCCTTTCTCTATAATAAATTTGGATTGCAGGAAATGCTGTCAAGTGGAGGTATACAGATTTCAAATGGTAAGGAATACGCACTGAGCGATGTCATCGATACCATCAAACATGCTTTTGGGGGATCACCACAAATTGTTTGCAAGAGGGGCTCAGTTGAAGAACTCAGGTTATGCTTCGACAAAGAACTGAAAGTGAGTTCCCCATTTCCCCTTGAATATCTCCCTAGAATTTGTTGCTATGAAATATTATGGTCATGGATAGAATAGAACCATCGACTCAAGACATATTACCAGCAACGCATATTTGTAAATATTGTTCCTACAGGATTAAAAGTCTCATTTGCTAAATTTTAGGGAGTGTTTGGCAACACTCCACTCCAGGAAAATTAGCTCCACTCCACCAACTTCGAAAAACTCGCAGCCAAACACGTCTAGCTCCTTCAACTCCAGCTCCACAAAAAACGTGGAGCTAGGGGTCAGATCCACGTTTTTCTTGGAGTACCTTAGGGGTGCTCCAAAAACATCAGTTTCAGACTTTCTCGTGGAGTTGGGGTTATTTACCCACCTTTGCTACTCGTTACACAACACACCGGTTCATTTCTAATTTTTCCTTTCCGCTCATGGTCTTCGTTTCCTCCCTCTGGCCGCTGACCATGGTACCCACGCCACCGTCGCCCGTCGGAGCCGCGCGACCCTCACCCGCCGGTGACGCGCTGGACCGTGCCGCCCTCGCCCCCCTCAGCCGCGGCCACGCTGCCCCTACTCGCTGAACCTCTCCGCCCCTGCCCGCGTTGGCCGCGCGGCCCCAGCTCGTCAGACCTCACCGCCCCCGCCCCCGCCCACTGGGGCCGCGCCCTCCTGCCGGTCGGAGCTGCGCCACTGTCGCCGTGCTGCCCTTGCCCACCGGACCCGGGCCGCCCCCCACCGGCTAGAGCACGACGCCATTGCGGCGCCCGCTGGACGGTGCGCCGCCGTTGCCTGCGAGGCAGCCTCGCCCTCTTGCTGGCCAACCCAAGGAGAGGGAGAGGGAGCAGCGAGGTGGAGTGGAGATGGACGGCGCCAGCAGAAGATATGGTGAGGAGGCGTGCCAGCAAACGAGAGAGAAACTGACACACATGCCCCGTTCGCAACGGTATAATAGACTTTTCACAACAAGCTTACTGTTCTAGAGCTGGATCTATGCAACTTGCCAAACACGTGGACAACTCCAGTATTTTTGTGGAGTTGGTGAAGTGGCGCTATAAAATTTGAAGTGGAGTACTGCCAAACACCCTTAAAGTGTTTCTCAATAATGTCACATCCTATGTATATATCCTCAACAACTGCTCTGGATCCTGTGAAAACAAAACTTGATAGAACCACCATCTAGAATCAGAGGACATGATTATCTGAATCATAATGATGTTCCGTGCCCGGTTAAGTTATGTTTTGTTGTGTCGGAACCTGAGCTTGCAAACTGCTTTCTCCTAGCTTCCGGTCAATATGCGTTGCATAAATTTCACTTTTAAATACTGAAAGTTCTGTTCCCCCATGTTGGATGCATATTTATTTCCAAATTTGAAGTGACACGTATTGCATGGCAATTCTGATCTCAATTTATGTTTCCAGCCTCGTGATTGTCTTACTACTTTGACAAATGGAATTGTGTCAAGAAGAAAGCATTGCCCGCAGTACATCACCCTGCCAACATATGATCCCCTTGGTAAGTTGGCTCAATAAAAACATCTAAAGCTAGCTTTAATTGCAGATCAAACTGTGCTGGCGTATATGCTAATCCTGCTTCTCTTGGCATGACTGTAGTGCTAGCCAATTCAACTAGAGAGATCATGACACAGTTCAACGACTTCGAGGTGCCTGCAGCTCTTTACACATCCTAAGATGCAATTGTTGCAGCCGAGTATTCCATGGCTGGGACAAAACAAATGTCTTTAGGGCCATGGACGCATCTCTTGCGCAATTATGATAGCAAAAGGTGGTCGAGGGAGATCCAGGGAAATTAACGTCTGGGATATTCGATCATTAGTACACTTGAAAGAGAACTGTACTCTTTAAAGAGAATCGTACCTTTTCAGTCTGGAAATTTACCGGTTTTATGTAACCTTGAAGTTCGGATATATGTCATTGTATATACACATTCAGTAGCTGGACGGTGTCGTTGTTCTTGGTTTCTGGTGCCAGGTTTCAATGTTCAAACAATCAGTGTTGATTTCAGCGCACTGTCATGAATTGCCAAATTGCAAAATCAAAATTGTATTATGAGGTAAGATTTTTTTCAAGTGACAAAATAGATGAACAAACTCAGAACAATGCTGTGTCATCTTCACTTCTGTCATCTCGCTTGCAGCATGTCACGAATAGTTTGACGCCCGACATGTCTTACGATACATGCAAGGTGAGAAAATGCCTGAATTCCTGGGGACTGCAAGCAGTGCAGATAATAAACCGTAAAATGCCCGGATTCCCAGGAACTGCAGCCAATGCAGATTCCCAGCTCATACTGGAGAACCAAATACAGTTATAGCTGTAAGCGTGTATAATCCCAGTAGGGTGGTCAAATTCACAGCTACAATCCGGCACATATCCTTGTATTAAAGGTGTAGTTGAAATTTTATGGAAAGTCACTAGCATTGTTTTTTTTTTCGTGAATACGCAGGAGAGCTGCGTATCTTTGTATTAAGAAGAAAAACGAATTGTACATCGCGGGCCTATCCGGGCGCACGCACACGGGTTTAGGCATGTTTTAGCTTACATTACACCACCACAACGACAACTTGTAATCACAACTTGTAATCACAACGACAACGAAAGTCACTAGCATTGTACAGTACAATTACAGACTATTTTTGTTTTCAGTAGTCAATATCTGTAATCTCAGCAACCACCACCAAAGTCCAAATGGGTTTCAAGGAAATGCCTGGATCCTTCAATGTTATGCAGCCAAAAATCTTCTATTGGTGGCAACTTAAGTAAGCCGAACTAAAGAGAGTTGGTACTGGATCTCATGCAGCACTCTGCAACTCTAGAATGCAAGAATCTGCAAAAACATTGACAAATATGAGCATACTTTAAACTGAAGTAAATAGAGCAAATGCATCTTTTATAGTTGTAACATGACAGCGAAAAAGATGACTGTGAAAGGCACTGCACCCATTTCACAACCACCACGAGCCTACAGATTATATAGTATGCATAACAATAGAATTACAACACTCTGCATAGGATATTTAGTTTTTTATAAAAAAAACACTCTGCATAGGAAATGAATTCATGGTATGTAACATCAAAGCATAGGAAATTAACACTCACCATCAGAATACATCCATCACCAAAATATTGCAGATTTGATGCGGAAATGCCTGCTATACAACTCCATGCTCCAATATGTTGCCGCCTGAAAAGGTAGCAGGATTGCCATACTACCCATGATGTGATGAGAATCATCTAAAGCAAGCCCACTTTACCCATGTCGTGAAATAATACGTAGAAAGGTGATCCGGTATGTCTGCCTGCAGGAGCACATAGTGTAAAAAAGAAAAGTTAAGAAGAGTAATTCAATGACTACTGATACGGTATTCAGCAACAAAGAAGGTAACATACAATGTCCCAAGAAGCAGAGAAGCCATCAGTTGAGAGGTGCCAGCTTCCACGCTGTGATTCAACACTGTTCTTTACATTGGAAGATTCAAGTTCAAGCAGTTCATCAAGCTTGTCCTCATCAAACTCGTATCTACGCCGCTTCCTCCTCCTATTCTTCTTTCTCCTTTTATGACTGCTCCCAACAAGATCCTCATCATCAGTATCAGGCATATGTGAAATTGAGAACGCATTGTTCTGAACCAATGAGTACTCATCATCCTTGTGAAATTGTATTTTGTTATCAGAGAACAAAGATTCACAAGAATTTCCTGATTTGCATTCTTTTGATAAATCACAGAAAATTACCCAGGACTGAATGCCTATCCACTTAAGTCCATCAGGAAATTCTGTCTCCATGAATTCCTTCATGAGAGCAAAATGATCAGCATCAGTTAAATGATTTACACCCTTCAAAAGCTCTTCCATTTGTCCCCGTTCTTCATCTTGTTCTTCATCGTTCATGAGGCGCCAAAGTTGTCTACACTTGGCAATGACACAGTTCAATAAGACAAGATCATCAAGAGATATGTGATCACAATGTGCTGATAAAAGAACCTCAAGCCAACAGCATGGGAATTTCAATTCCTTGCACTGCAAAGTAGTATTGATGAGCTTCCCTAAAGATTTTAAGAAATCAAGAAGCCTTTGCTCGTCCAGATGAATGAGAAGATGTTGGGAGAGAGAGGAAAACTGCTCATCCATCAAAAATTCTTCAACTAAATGCCATGCATCTTTGCAATTCTCCTCGTACATCAAGTACAAAAATTGATCTACAAAATATTCTGCATCAATTTGCAGTATTTCACCATCTTTAATAGAATCAGAAAGCTCATCAGAGGACCAGAAGTCTGGGACATACTCCAAGAAATTCTCCACTGTCTTCAGAACATCAAGATCACTGAAATAATGAGGCTTAGTAGCAACAACAGCAGGAGACTGCCCATGCTTTCCTTTCCACTCAAGTTCTTCCCAGCACATATCACGATTTATAAATGCAAACTGAGAAATTGCCTTAGCACCCTTTTTATGTGTGGATTCACCAGTAACAGCAAAATGACCGAACCACTGCATTATCCGCTTCGGGTTTCCTGCAGATATTAAAAGAGGGCATGTAAGCAATGAAAGCAGTTCCAACTAGCATATGAACAAATTCTTGCTACATTGCAACAGTTCAACAGAGGAAAAAATGTTGCGCTTATTTGCTTATAACTTGACTAAGGGGGGCTTCTTAAGTGGCCAGGACAAAGGGGCACACAGCTTCCCTTTTAGTGAAGCGTATTCAGGACAAAAGGACAATACTAAGTTTGCTGTGGACTGACAGTAAGCAGATGTAATAGTCATATGTAAGTAATCGCAAGAAATTTCATGATAAGCTCCAGAACTACACCACATTCAGAGATGAAGATTGTATCTAATGAAAAGAATATGATGCAGTTGAAACTGAAATACCATTTCAATCCTTCTAGTACATGGAAGTGTGTTACTAATTTATATAGTACTATGATATCCCATTTACATGACAGAAACACTGATGTTAAATGGTAGTATATGATTTACAACATAATAAATCTGAGTGTAAGGCGATGTTATACTCCTTAGAACCAGCAAAAGTTCAAATTGAGATGCACATCTTGCATTACAATGTACGAAGAAGCTGAGCAGATGGTTTAGCCGCTTTTATGCAACTAATGAATTAGGGACATATTCTGTAGACTTTTTAACAAATTTGTGCCAGGTAGAACAATTGGTGGACTGCAGAAATCAAAAGAAAGAAAACCCAGATCTATGTGAGTAACAGAAAAATATTTCGAATTCCTAGTGAAATTACCTCGGAAGAACTCCTCCAGTATATGGCCATTTTTTGCTAGAATAGACCCAGCCTTCTTGGGCTTCTTATCAAAAATCATCCGCAGCAGGCGGGCAGCAACATCTCGCCTGGAATTCTTCATCTCTAAGAGATCGAGAAACAGGTTCCGCTGGTCATGGCGACTGAGGGAATGGACCAACGAGACAGTGCTGCACAGCCACAGCCGAGCTTCATACCTGCCTGCTGACTTTATAATTGACTTGATTATGGATTCAACATTGCTAAGAAGAGATCTCCTCGCCTCCACAGCAGCTGTATTAACACTACCACCTTCTGCCGGCACATGCAAAAAGAGCTGAACCATCTTCAAAGTGAAATTCGCCACCAGGAATCTGAAGTAACAACAAGCAAAGGTATTAAGCAAATGGAATGAATTAACTATCGGCAGAACTAGCAAAATCGTAGAACCAGTGTTCGTGTGACGCTTGAGCCACAAAGGCGCTTCACTAGCTTACAGGGATAGAGATTCGTGTTTAATTTTTGGAAGCTCACTTGATTCTAGTGGGGAAATCCATCTGAACGAGTTAGGGTTCCTTACCTACAAAAGGAATCAACCCCGAGTCGAGATGGATCTCTACTTCACGCCAATCAAACACCGGCTATCAAACATTGGTAAAGGGAGGGAGCAGGAGGTGAAGACGTAAGCGCCAGGTAGAAGCGCGTAAGAGCTTTTGTAGTGGCTTGCGTGGTGGAGCCGTGGAGTTGCCGTCGGCGACCTCGCGGGCGGGGGCGGGCGAAGAAGAGGGAGAGGGGGTCTCGGAGAGTATGCCTTCCGGAGATAACCAACTCATCTTTAATATTTTTTTAAAACGAACCCATCTTTAGTATTCATATTAATTACAACATTTTTTTAACATTTTCATCGACATCTTTATTACCAACATTTCTTGATGTTAGCCAGCATTTTTTACATGTACCAGTATTTTTCTTTAATTTTTTTTACATTCACCAACATCATTGCTCAACAATTTTTTGCATGCACCAACTTTTTTTTTACATTCACCAACATTTTTTGCTCAATATTCTATTGAAATTCACCAACTTTTTTAGTAAATAATGTTAAGATAATTCATCAAAAATTTTGATTTTTAAAAATACAACAAAACATAGTCATCTCATTTTATAGTATTAATTCCAACAGATAGGTTCACTCGGATTTTAAATTGGATACATGGTTTAAGAGAAAAAGATCATTCAAAGATTAGAGTTTGCTTAGATTCCAATCCTCCTCCCTCCACTCACGTCACGACACGTGTCCTCACCATGTACTATTGGCTCCTCAATGGGGACGTTTGGATACCAGGGCTAAACTTTAGCCCTGTCACATCGGATGTTCAGATACTAATTAGGAGGACTAAACATAAGCTAATTATAAAACTAATTGCAGAACCCCTAGGCTAAATCATGAGACGAATCTATTAAGCCTAATTAATCCATCATTAGCGAATGGTTACTGTAGCACCACATTATCAAATCATGGACTAATTAGGCTTAATAGATTCGTCTCGTGATTTAGCCTAGAGGTTGTGTAATTAGTTTTGTAGTTAGTCTAGGTTTAATACTCCTAATGAGTGTCCAAACATTCGATGTGACGGGGGCTAAAATTTAACCTCCACCTTCCAAACACGCCATGTGGTGCAGTTGCCGGTGCAATTATTATCTAGATGCAATCTCAACAGGTCACATAGTGTTGCACAGACCTTAAAATGGTGGAAGGTGGGTAAGAAAAAACTTGTGAAAAATAGATAGGATTTTCGAGTGGTTCGTGCCTTCGACTTGGATTGTGGGCTTGGGATGATACTGTTTTGGGCAGTTTGGGCCCGACATGGTATTATTTAGAAAAAAAATCTATTTTACTTCCCTCACCAATTCACTTTGTCCACCTATCCCCGACAAAAATTGAAACTCACTTTATTCCTCTAAATTTCAGTTGGTCCAATCTACCATTAAGATTTTTCTTTTTTACTTCTACACGTACATGTTGATTTTAATTTCAGATCTTGTTAGTTGACTTGCAATTCATAATATGATCTACCATGCTAAAAAAATACATTAGAAATTTTTCATATTCCTTTTGTATATCTAAGATCAATTTCGTATTAAATGTTCGTAATCTATGAAAATAACCAAAAGTTCTTAGAATAATTTTTAATGTATGTATCCACTCACAAAATTTGAACTTAAAATCAACTCATACATGAAGAAATAAAAAAATAAAAACTCATTACGGAGTAATTTGGGTCAACTATTTCGGGGGAGTAAATCGAGCCTAATTTTTACTTAGGGGATTAAGTGGACTATTCTTGAACAGGTGAGGAGTAAAATGAACTTTTTTTCTATTTAGGAATACATAGTATTTGCCTCTAAAAACATAATATTAACTTTTAGACTATGTTTTATGCCGGTGCTTTTACCATCGGGTGCAAAAAGATTTTTCAGTTCAATAGACAGATACCCATGGTGCTCATCTTAGCACATGTTGTTTTGAGGTTATTTGAGATTCAGAAGCATCGCCTTTTTTTCTATGCAAACATGAAGTTTTTTATTAAACAATATTATTGAAGCAAAGTCATAATTCAGTAGCCTAAGTGCACTTCAATCAAATAACATCACCATGCTCGCTTCTAAATAGCAACATGTTGTTCCATGTGTGCTTGTCATGGGAGCCTGGCTTATCGATCGCAAGCTATCTCTTCACAGCACAAGCAAATGGAAAGTGGTTTTCAATTGTCATAATACATGTTTTTATGAACATTTTTTGTCTAACAGAACCGAATAATGAAAATGCGATCCAATATTATGTGCAGGTTTATAATTATAATATTGCCTCATACTGGCATATGATTACAACCTCAGAATCACTTGAATCAAAGATCTCAACAATTTTGGTGTCCCTTATTTGCACTAAAGTTATCATATCAATCATGTCTCTCTAAAAAATGGTAGATGAAACAAATTTGGTTAATACAAATGGATATAGAAATTAAAACAAATAAATCCTGAGAACTGCAAACATGGAATTTTTTGCAACATTCTTCTTTTCTAGAGTCTACGCTTACGTCATTTCTCCAACACTAAATAAGTAATGGTATCAGCTCTTGAGATCCGTCCAATCTTAACAAATGTACCAAAAATTGGAAAAAATGACAACATGTTTAGAAAAAGAGAGGACAAAGCGCATCATATCTGCAGGTTTGAGAGAATTTAATGAACAGTTCTGATGCATACCTCCGCTTCAGAAAAAAAACAACACAAGCTGATTACAACAATTACTCTTATTGGATTCAGTGAGGCAATTGTGGCAATATCAACCTATATTTCTTCTCCAGCTGTCCTATAATGGAAGATAAAAACTATAGTAGATCATAAAAATAACACTGCATTTGTATATTGGTGCACGCCAATGGGGAGAATATTAGATAGGACATAGGATGCATGCACTGTTCTTCCACAGGTTGTGCCACCCGAACGCTTATGCAAATAACTAATAAACTTACTTTTTTGATGGACCTGGAATTTTCCACCAATTTCCTTCCTTCGCATCACGTGGACATGCAATCACATGTGAAAAATAATCAATTGAACAACAGATAAAAAAAACAATCGGTACATACATGGAAAAGTTAACAAGTAGGTCACATTAAAAAGCACAGCATAATAAAATTGCAAACATAATTGAGCCTTCCCTAGTTAAGTGCAATATAAAACTTAGTGGCTAGATTATTTTGAAACAGACCAGGGAAATCCTTGACACCTATTGTAGAACCAAACATCACTTTAGTAGATTAATTTATTCATGATGTTAATTATTTTAAATTTTTTAGGCTAAACCGTTCGCATATAAGAATAATTTGCTCACGATATGGAATTTTTTTTCTCCATGTAGAATTATTAGTTGTCTTGTGGAGCTATTTCATTCACTTTATAGACTAATTTGTTTATAACTAAACTATTTGTTCACTTTCTAGATTAAATTGATCAATGATGTGGACTTATTTGTTAGTGATGTTTAGTTTCTATTATTTGGGTACATCACTATATATATATATATATATATATATATATATATATATATATATATATATGTCACAAGAACTTTTTGAAACACGGGTAAAATATTTGTAATACTTGGAGGTAGTCTTAGTATGCATTATGAGCGGCATCAGAGTAGTAGGACATCAACCTGCAGTATCAGGACTTCGTTTTTTTTTCATATTATAGAGTATGATGTGGCCCACCCGACAAGACATACCATTTAGCTCCATCCCACGAGTCACCTTTCATTTTATTGTATTCCATCTGTTTTAATTTTGTAAGTCGTTTTATGTTTTCTAGGTATATAATTCTTTTATGCGTCTAGAAAAGATAAAATAACTTACAATTTGAAACAAGTGGAGTTGTAGACTACTCGCACAGTAGGAGAGGAAAGCTAAATGGAATATTAATATTATATATTATGTCGTCCCTACCGAGAAGAAGGGGACAACCCCTAATTAGGGTCGGGGGCTCAGGGTTCTGGGGTTGGACATCACTAGCAGACCTAGAAAAGGGGTTCGGGGGCGATAGGCGCAACACGACAGTGGATCGTTGCCCGATGGTGCAGCGAGGTTGCTGCCGTTGACGTGAGCAGTTGTAGGATAGTAGGCGGGGTCAGTAGCGGCACCTGGAGTGGTTAGGGGAGGGTGGGTCGAGGGGCTGTGGTGGGTGGCGGGCAGCATGGAGGGTGGATGGAGTCACCGGCCACAGATAAAGGCAAGTGAGGCGGAGGGGTTGTGGATCCATTATCCCGCGATGCGTCGTGGATTAATTTTGTTCTTATATATTGCCATGGGACCATTTTTATACCACTTTGTACTCGCTTTATTAAAAATAAAGTAATTAGCTACTTCTTCCGTTTCAAATTATAGATCTTTTTACAATTTCTACATTCATATTTTTTTTTATATTCATATGTATAGACACTGTATCTAATATGGATCTTGCTGTGTTTAAGCTACATCCGAATTCTAATTTGACCCTCTTTTGACAAAACTTCTAAAGGAAATCAATGGGCTTGCCTGCTAGGTGTTAACGCAGAAGTTGTAGATTCTGTCGCAACTTTTTGGTATAGTTTTATGGAAATTACTCACTACCATATCCCATACCAATCAAATACCCATTTGCACAGACATCGCGATAATGCAAGTTCATATTATAAAAGGTGATTCAACAAATACATAGGAGTGCCTGCTGCTGCTCAAGGTAAAATAGACTACGGTTACATCCAGAATGCGGCATGAGAAAACTCTAGGGTATTTTTGGACAGCGCATAGGATCTGTTGGTGCGGTAAATCTTAGTTTTTAGCTCACCCTTATGGTGATACTTGAGGCCAAACAAGGTGACATGGAGCACGGCGTCGAGAACGTTCTTACTACGCAGTGCGTTCTCGACGAGGCAAAATTTGCTGTCACCCATGTACGTAAGAGTGGCACTCAGGTACCGGCCGTAGGGATGCTTCTCCTCGCCACCGCGACGAAACACAGCTTCTCCTTGAGAATCGTGCACTCCGGCTGCCGCGCCGCCGTGGCGCTGCCGCTGCGTGAGGCAACTGGGCACAAGCAAACGTATCCGCCCTCCTTGCAGTGGAGGCCAGCCAACCCATGCATCTAGCTCACCGTCGAAGTAGGCTTGGCCTCGGAAAGGCAGCGTCCATTCCCCAAGGTCCCGCCACACGCCATTGCTGGTGTCCAACGAGTGGGTACGGCGCCGGTCAGTGGACATGAAGATGGTGCGGCCGTCCGGGTGCAGCGCGTACGAGATGATGGTCTCGTACCCGGTGAATGGGGGCGGCGTCGTTGAGGTATACCAGGACCACGCCATGGTTGGATCCCATGGCCCAACCTGATCGGTGGTGGGTGACCACGACAAGACCTGCAAGGAGGAAGAATGACCGCGCTCATGGAAGACGAGTGTCAAAGCATACAGCTCACTCCGGCGACGCGAACCGGAGGGCAGCATGCTCGGGGAAGTGGTCCTCATGTTGTCGGCGTCAAGCTTGTGGATGCTGTAGCCGCCCTTCCAGTCATCCAGCACCAGATACAGGTGCTTCTTCTTTGATGGCTCCTCGTTCCGCCACCGCCGCTTAGATGGAGACGCCATCAACACCAACCGGGTCAAGAGAGGAAATTTATTTTCCCAAGGAAGCGTAAGATATGGATGCACACAACCGGATCTGCAAAGCAGAAGGTTTGGTTTATAGATCGAGCGGGCCAGGAGGCGAAGAATCAGTCGTAATTGATGAGACGAGGATCGATTAGAATTCCAGTCGGTTCGTCCTTGCAAACGAAAGCAAATCCAGGGCGCCGGCTGTGGCAGAATGGTTCGCGTTCGCCGTTCCGGGGGAGATGCACCGTTGGATGAGCAACCAAAAGCAGCTAGTGTTATGGACTTCGAACAGTCATCAGCGTTACAGAACCGAAGGAAAACACAAGCAGTCATCAAATTCAAATGAAAATACCACGCTACAGCTGACAAAACATTAGAAGAATCGAAAAAAACACCATCTCTGTTAACTATAGTAGTTCCAGTTAACACTTGCACACTACTGTGGCCATAAAACAAGAGAAGGCAACCATTCAAGATAACACACCCGAGAGCCGACTAAACCCGCCAAATAACAAAATACATTTATAACAGACAATAAGCTACGAAAGAAAATAAATAGACAACAGAGTACTAATTCCAGACAGGCAGCCACAAAACACAAAAGGATTCAGAAGAACCATGTCCAAATGGTAGCATCTTAATTTTAAGATAAGAGTAAATATCCATAACTCCAGCTCAAAACTAAGAGGAACAGCTTTGTTCACATCACCAAACTTAAACAAAAATGCCTGTTGCAGGACTACAGGTAAATAAGTGCCACAGCACAAGTTCAGATCACCACATAAGATAGAACTACTACGATGGGACTACACTTCACTCGTCATCCTCATCATCGTCGTCATCAGCACCACCCGAGGAGTTGAGGGCGTTGAGCCTTTCGACGAGGCTGGCCTTCCTCTGCTCATAGGTCAGCTTCTTGGGGTTGTACCTAAAGGAAAAATAATTGTTAGAGCTATGCAGTTTATGGAATTAAGGTAGGTAAAGGCATCAAGATGTAGACAACAGTTCGCTAGATTGGTGGCTGCCTTGTTATACCTCTTGTGCTCCTTTGGTGGCTGCTTGGTTATCTTGGCCATGGTAGGTTCACCACGGATAGCAGCATGGACCTTCTTGTACAAAGCTTCCATGTCATCAGCCTCAATTCCCTTCTTGATGTACTCACTGAAGTGAGCCTGGTACTTCTCTGGCTCCTCCTCAGCCAGAGTCTGGAAAAATAATAAGAAATAATAGTGGTGAGAATTAGTAAAGACCTCCAAATAGATACCACAATCAACACAAAAGAACAAAGGGTTACAATCTGACAAGCAAAATGCACAACTCACCCTCATGTAGTCGGCAACATGGCCACCATAGATGTACTTGCGGTGGATCTCAGCATCCAGGTTCTTCTCATCCTTCTTGAAACCAGCAAACCTCTTGTCACTGTGAGGAATATCCAGACCACCATCCAAAGCACCCTACAACAACAGAATGCAACAGTGATTAATGTTCAATAAAAAACAGTCTTCATTAAAACGTTTCTTAAACATACAACAAAACTATAGCTTAATGAAAATGGGAATGTAAATTCTTTCAGTGCATAAAAGTCTATATAATACAGAAACTTGATGTTGACAAGCCCAAAAAGAAAGTTAAATAGTGATAACATTTATCCAGACTTGATAGAGTTCAACATGTTTCCAACAAGTTTGTTTGTTAAAAGCGCAACAATCAAATTGACAAGCATACAAGTTCGCAGCAGTATACCTTCAGGGCACCAAAGACACGGTTTCCGGTGGTGGTCCTAACAAGGCCAACATCCAAAAGAGCACGGAAAGGCCTCCTCTCATCAGCTGGCTCTACAGAGAAGTCCTCACCAGTGGCCTGAGAACAGAAAGATCAGGCCAAATGCACAACCAATGCAACATCAGCAAACAATAGACCAAAATAACATCTTTATTTTAATTACCTCAACATTGCCCTCATATTCCTGATCCAAATCACGAATCTTGAGCACACGACGAGCCAGAAGAAGCCCAGTGCAGTAGGCTACAAGATGGATGCAGCAAATTGAATCAGACAACATAAATGATTTGAGTTGCAATATGTAGTATACAGATTCTTTAAGAAAAAGAATACCTGCAGCATAGTTGGTCAGACCAACTTCAAGACCATATCGTGGCAGCTCATGGGAATAGGCAGCAGCAAGTACCATATCACCCGCAATACTTGCAGATACGATTTGTGCAGTGATGTCCTTGTTGGTCTAAGGTGATTGTGTTAAGAGATACAATGCTTCTAATGCTCAAAGTGCCATACTAATAAGCCAAAACAAAATAACGGATGCACAAAATGCTTCAATTTAAAAAGGATACAAATCGCACAACAAATCTGTATTTGGGCGTATTGTACTTGTTCTTGTCTTGGTTAATCAACCTGATCCTGGCCCTGTAGTCAGTCTTACCAGCTGCAAACAAGCACAAATAGGTACTGTCAAAAGACACACCAAATAACTGAAATAAGCCATCAGCAGAACAGCCTAAACATACCGCGCCTTCTCTTGAACTTGACTTGGAAACGCTTGAAGTACGCATTGGTCTTCTGGGTCTTGACAAAACCACCCTGCAATTACAATGCAAAGTGCAAGTGAATACATGCACACTTGGAACTTTGAGAACTAACAAGCATTCATATGTATACCAGTGAATCAAACACGCAAGCTAAGAAGCTGATGCATTATTCATCATTGCATAAGTGATGAAAAGGGCACTCGATTGAATTGCCAATTAAACAGTAACAGCACTTGAAGATCGTTCTCGTGGCACTGACAATCAACAGTTTGCTACTGCACGTATATTACAGATATGCGCACAAGTGTAGATCTAAAGACCCAACAAATAATGCAATGACCGAACGCTGAACGAGATTTTAGACTCAAATAACTTAGATGAACAGGCTAAGAAGAATAAAAATTGCCATAACAGATTCACCCACGTTTACATGAAACCACAAATAACATTCATCGCATAAGCACTAATGACAAATCCAAGCGACTACCGACCCATTCCCCCAAAATAATTTGGGCACATCAAGTCCATTCCCGTCCTTCCCGCTAAACAAAAGTCCATCTGAGATGTAAAAACTCCAGTTTGCGGGTCTATAAGAGCGGAAGTATTAAGCATGCCACATCCAGTTCAACGTCTTCTACTTCTGCCTAACACGCGATATCAGCTAAACAAGAACAACAGCACGAACTCAACGGCCGCCACAAGGCTCCCCTTGCCGCCGCGCTCGCCTACCTCGGCTGCGACCTAAGGGATTCCCATGCCGGAGCCTCGGTGGTGAACAAATCCACCAAACCAAAAGATAGATGCATAGGCGCAGACGCCGCGGTAGACTGGAAAAGCACAAACGGAGCGGAAGGGTTCGGGATCTTACCATCTCGGTTGCCTGCGGTGGCTGTCGAAGCGGCGGCGGCGGCTGCTTCTCCTGGCGGGCGAGAGGGTGGGAGCGGATGGAGAAGGGTAGGGTTTATAAGGGCATGCTCCTCGGGCCCTTTTAACTCCGGGAGAAAACCCTAGCCACCGGGTGGACGGATGGATCCCGTGGCCTGGCTGAAGTGGGCGGCCAGGATCGGTTCGAGGGTGTTCCGAGGCTACATGGGCCTTCGTCGGTGTTAATGGGCTGGCAGATAGAGCTTCGATGGGCCTTTTTTGACCTTTTGCAATGCGGCCATTTACTGAAAAAAAACAGCTGCATAAAAAGCCCATAAAGGGCGTCCGGGAAACCTGCATTTTGGTTGATGGGATTTATAGCAACTCCAAGGGTCTAAAAAAATTTTCCCCAAAACTATCGACTTGGAACTCTACTAAAAAAGTTTCACCCAAAATTATATCATCCAATAGCAGATCCCTAATAATAAACTCCCCCATACTTCAAAATTAGTCAAGGTAGGAGCTCTCAATTACGGCATGAAGCCCCAAAGCACCTCGGGGAGTAGCAGGGGTCGTTCGCATCGGCGAGCAAGACGTCGAGGTCGTCGGAGCACTGCGGGTAGAGGAGGCGCTTGACGAGGACCTCGGCGAGGAGCGCGTCCACGACCTCCTTGCGCCTTCGCCGGCAGCCACACCCTCCTTCCTCTGGGCGTCGCTCCTCCCTGTTGACCTCGCCACCAGCCTACCCTAGCCACTCCACCACCGATTTGCCCTTCTGCTGCATAATCTGCCACCTCCGGTGCACTCCAGTGAGCGACGGTGCAGGCACGAGCGGAGTTGGTGTCGGGCATACACCCCAGCCCCACGAGTAGGCCCTGAACGGCCCACTAAGGGACATACTCGGACATGATCAAGATAAGGATGGTACGCAGCAATAGGCGTATCCTACTCGGACTAGTCTAGTATGCATATGGAAACTACTCGGGTCACACCGAGTAGAACTCTGTAATTGTACTGGACTAGGATTCAGACTTGTAACCTTGCCCTCCCGTGCATATAAGGGCGGGCAGGGACCCCCTCAAACAGAACAACTCCAGTTCATCCAAAATCAATACAACCAAACACACAGGACGTAGGGTATTACGCGATCTAACGGCCCGAACCTGTCTAAATCGTGTTCCTTGCGTCACCATCGACTCCTTGATTCTCGACGGTCCTTACCGCATAAAAGACCACCTAGGGTACTCTTTAGGTGGGTTGCCGGTCTAAAACATCGACAGATGGCGCGCCAGGTCGGGGAACTCGTCGAGTTTCTCAGCATGAGCTCGATGGCGCCTGTTGTTTTCAAGCCTGTCTTCACCATTGAAGCAGGCGCAACCTTCGTTTTCGAATCCTTGCTCTGCATCGCCAACGGCGCTGGATCATTTCGGCACCAAATCATCAACGTCTAGGACAAGAAATCGGAGGATTTGGTCAGGAAAGACCAAAATTTCAAAGTCAACAATCCCGAGTTCAACTACGCATCGGACTCGACCACAGTTCGGACCAGTCGGTCGCAGTCACTTCTCAAATCGACTTCGACTCCAAAATGGTTTCCACACGGACTCCGCAATGCAGCCGAAGTCTACCAAAGTTTCCTCACTCGAACTCTACTCGAACACGGGAACAATGAAGACTGCGACTCCGACTCGGTCTATCTCCCAGAGATACCACTGACAGGACCAGCCCAAGGACTGGTAATTACTTCAGCATCACAAGGCAGATTCGTACACTGGCCAGGATTGAGACCATCTCTCCTTGCTCGCGACTACGAATCGCGCCTTGTCGCTCACATAGACAACCTCCCATACCAAGAAGGCGTCCCACTCACTTCAAGCCACGAGGAAAGCTTCACAGAAATTGCAACATCAAGCTCTGGAAGCTACTACCCAGACAAAGAAGTCTTTGTTATTACTCAAAATAACAACTCGGGTACAAGCCAACAGAGAACCCCCAGTCGATTAGCACAAATCGACAATATCTCAGAAGATGAGTCAACAGCTAACGCCCCACAAGATGAAACTTCCGATCAAAGGAACCAAAGAAGGATGTGCAATGCTACTCGGGCTGAGCGACGACAGACGCTAGCTACAAACATTCCCATCACAAACCTCGAAAGAGCATTTGATGCAGTACAGGCTCAAGAACATACCACTCCACTCGCAGCAATTGCCTCTATCAACCTTATATCAACGCTCATACCTCGAGATAGAGACAACGAAGTCACAGCTCAACTTGCGCAGCGCGGCAACGGACTAATCGCACAACTCGCAGAACAAGCTTACAAGCTACTCGACAAAGAATCACCGATCCCGTCTGTTCCCCACATTGCAGTTCATCAAGAAGGCAGTAGAGGTGCCGCAGCCAACAACAACGACGTACAAAGAAACGACAATGAAGTCGTAAACCAGCCCCGGCAACACAGCCAAGGTATGAGTAAACACAATGCCCGAATACGCCAAAAAGGACGTTGGAGAAGTCAGCTGCACTAACTCCGTAAAAACTCCTCGCCCTACTCGGAAAAACCACGAAATATCAAATTTCAGTGATCTACGAGAAATAATCAACAGTCGGCGTGAGCGAGAAGTCGACAACTACAACTAGTTTCCTGCTTTCACAAATCGGGTAATGAGGATAAGACTACTCGAGAAGTTCAAACTAACAGGAATAACCAAATATGACGGCAAGTAAGACCCAATTCAGTGGCTACGATGTTTTTCACTGGCAGTCCAAGCAGCTGGGGGCAATAATGACACCAAAGTTATCCACTTTCCCATATGCATGGAACCAGCACCGTTGACATGGCTTGAGTCACTCAAACCTAGGTCAATCGACTCTTGGGCAGATATGACAGAAGCTTTCACCAACAATTATGCTGGCTCCATGGCTAGACCAGGCAACAAGATCGATCTGAGTCAGATAAAGCAGAAAGAAGGTGAAACACTACACGACTACTTGCGACGATTATTGGAAAAGAAGGCTACTATAGTTGACATTTCAGAAACAGACGTCATTGAGTGCTTCCAGAATGGACTCTATGATCGACGAACATACCAAGACTTCAGCAAACGACGACCAGCTAATGTCAAATACCTCAAAGTCATGGTACAACAATGGGCAGATGAAGAAGACAAAGAGCGAGAACGGTTCGGCTCTCATCGCAACCGCGGACGCGACAACAACAACCATGACCAGGATAGAACTCGACACAATGATACTCAAAACAACTTTTCGAGTAATCAAAATCGCAAAAGGAAACCCGATAACACCGTTGCTGCCATGACTAACTCCGGGAAAAAGGGATCCTGCAAAAACGATGAAGGGCCAACCTTCACCGAACTACTCAAAAAACAGTGCCCCTGGCACCTGACTAGCAAGCACTCGGCAATAGACTGTTACAGCATGCGCCAAGTCATGCAAGACTTACCCGCACCACCACCGCCTGAAGAGTACAACAAGAAAAAAAGATAAGGGCAAGAATAAAGTCCACAACGATGAAGAAAAAGAAGGCAACTTCCAGACCGCCTCCAAAACAGTTAACGTCATCTTTGGCGAAATTCCAGGCACCGCATCCAAGCGAGCCAGCAAATTCGTACTCAGAAAAATCATGGCCATCGAGCCAACAGATCCAACACCGCTAAAATGGTCAGAAGTACCCATATCCTTCAGCAGAAAGAACCAATGGACAAAATTCTCAGAGCCAGGCCGATTCCCTCTAGTACTTGACCTCGTTGTGACGGGATCAAAGCTGACATAGGTACTCATCGATGGCGGAAGTGGACTCAACGTCATTTTCGCCAAAACACTAAGGAAGATGTGCCTCGACGTCACAGAAATGCTCACTCCAACAGATTCACCCTTCTACAGCATCGTACCAGGAAACGCAGCTATACCGCTGGGACAAGTCGTCCTTCCAGTTACCGCAAGCAAGGCACCGTCAACGCCGCAAACCATGGATTTAGGGCAGGGGAGCAAGGACGTGGGCCAAAAAGGCCTCGGGCGACCCTCTGGCGCACGCCTGCACCATCCCCGGGCAAGCTCGAGCCCCATCATCGATGGCGGGCTCTCCTGCGGCTAGCTCTGGTGTGTTTGCTGATGCTCTCGCGCTTATGTCCGCCTTCGGATGGCGAGGCCAGGCCGTCGCCGAGGCTGTCAAGGAAGCGGTCGTCTAGGCCGGCGAGAGGAGAGGGTAGAGGGCGCAGGGGATGAGAGCAAAGGGCGGTGGGGGATTCACCGCCCTGAGGCTCGATTCGTAGCCCCCGGTGCTCTGTGCGCCTTCTCTAGCTAATCCCGCCACAGCCGAAGTCGCTGAGTGCCCAAGCTTGAGCCTCTCCGTGGGTGCGGCCAACTCCACCGCGCGGACGAGCTTGACCCTCGAGGAGCAGTTCGGGGCGATTGGGGAAGGATCGGTCTCTCGCATATACGTGGGGCGACGGAGATATTTTTCGCGTCCGCGTATTTTTACGAGAAGGATGGGGGAGCTGTTGGAGGTGAGTTTTTTTTCCCCTCAATAAGGTTTTAGGATAATTTTAAGGGAGCTTTTGGAGTTGCTCTTATATAGCTATATCCGCCCATCGAAAAATCAAACCCACAACTGGTTGTTTGCCCCATGCAATGTGAGCTTATTCCATACGGAACCAGCTCCATGCGTGGAATCGGGTCCTATGTAATACGTATAATATGGGGAGAGTGGGAGAGAGAAGAGTGGGATGGGCGCGGATCCCATTTATGAATTCAACCCCTATTTCTATACTCCCTCCATCCCAAATTAGTATTCATTTTGATTTTTCTAAATACAGTATCAAGATATGTCTCTAGAAAAGCCAAAATAAATAATAATTTAGAATGAAGGAAGTACATTGAAGCTAATATAACATGTGATATCTATGGGCCACATCTAAGTAATCGGGGATGGTTTTATACATTGGGATACCCTTAGAAAGGCTAAGCTAAGCAAAGCACTGCCCGTGTATACTTAGAAAATAGGAAGGGATGCGAGGGGAGTCTCATACAGGAGTTGGAGGTGTGGGCTCCTCTCCAACTTTGCACCTCAGAGGAATTAAGATTGAGTTCGAGTAACATTCTCATTTTTCTGTTGGTGACACTGCATACTTTTCTTTTCCTTTACATGCGCTCTAATTCTTCCTCACTCCAGTTGTGGGTTCTCTATGCTTTTACTAGTAGTCGACCGGTGTTAGTGTGGTGCTTGGACTATTTGTATTGTGCTCGCTCTCTATACGAACCAAGCGATGTTGGTAGATCTATTATGGTTTTGGGTTAGCTCATGCGGTCAGACCTCATATGTTATACCTGTCAGTACTAGTAAGCCCCTTCTCATCCTTTTTTATGCAATTCCTGATGTGTGTCAGTACTAGTAAGCCACTTCTCATCCTTTTTTATGCAATTCCTGATGTGGTGCCCAAAGGAATTAGAGGTAGTTAGGATCACGTGTCAGTAGTTAGTAGGAATAGTTAGCTTCAGTGCCAAAGGCAAGATCAAAACCTAGGGAGCTTCTTCTTCCTCCTCCATCTCCACCCCTTCTTCCTCTTTTCTTCTTCCTTTTTATCTCTTCCCCTCCTCTTCTTCATTTGCTTTCAATGGAGTTCTTGGACAGTAGGGGGACTAGAGGCCCCCTAGCCTCCTTAGATCCGCCCCTGGTTCTTAAGGGAATGCGTCTCTACCAATTCTATATGGTTATCCTCGCTCATGTCATATCTCTGGGATGAATCAGAATCACTATTGGTGCACTTCTCGTGAGTCGTGATTCGATTTTCTAAAATACCAATGTAGCTACAATAACGATTTTCTAAAGCTCCAACAGTGCTAAGTCTCCGCATGTACAATAAATATCCACATGCGGTGCAAAGAGCATATCTTCAAAAACGGTAGTCTGTAATTGACCCACAACGTGCAACATTACCCACACCGAGCAACATTAGTGTGGGGCAAGCCACATGATGCCTGCTTCCACATATGAGCATCGGGTCAACAGATGCTAGCACTCAAGCAGTGGCGGAGCTTGTCAATGAATTGAAGGGGAACGGGGCAATAAAGAGAGAAAATTAGAGTTACAGACCAATCAGATGGTAAAAATAAGCTGTTTTTGAGCCAATTTTGAATTCAAGGGCCATGGCCTACCCTAGCCAATGAGGAGCTTCGCCCCTGCGCTGAAACAGCATCGATGCTTGCCAGGGCGAGCTACACGTGCAACTAATCATCACCAATTTGGATCGGAGATTAGGATTAAAGACGAAATAGAGAAGCATGATTGTAAGTTTGCAAAACAAACCCATGTGAAACAGCGTAATGTTCAGGAGTAATTGACGTGGAAAGTTATCATTTGATTTTTAGGCCGTGTTAAATGGTCTAGGCGCATGCTAGGATTTTTTTTTTATCTCTCGTTACAACGCAAGGTTGTTTCATTGTTTGTTAGTTAAATTCTAAACTAATCTATGTCGATGTAGAAGTTTGTCAGTGGTGCATCGAGATCGAAACAGACGGGACCTTTATACCGAGCGTGGGGCTAACGAGTCGGCGTCTCAGGTCCAACACAGACTACACAGTACTCCCATCGGCCCACCTCTTCACGGTCTCATCTTCTAGGTCCAACGCCAGTGCTCCCATCGGCCCACTTCTTTACGGTCTCATATTCTTCTAGGTTTCCTCTACCGTCTACCCCGCTTGCCAAGTTGCCAACGCCGCTGAGGACAGAGCAATGGTCTCGAGGTCTAAACTCCGACTCCCTCCTCCCTCTAGATCCCGGATCCGAAACGAGTAAAGGGGAGGGAGCTTCTCGTGGATCCCGAGTCGCCGGATCCAGGAGGAGCGAAGGAGATGCCGCTCTTCATGAACCTCGATTTTTAATCGAAGCTTCTGCTCATAGATCTGAAGAGGGATCTGAAGAACACAGGCGGGGAAGAGGAAGATGGAAGAAAGGGGGCAGATTGCCCCGGCAGAGGTGTCGGTCGTGTCCCAGCAGAACAATCAGCCCGGAAAGGCGTCGGCTGCAACAGCAGGCGAAGGTTCCAGGCCTCAGCTGCTGCACGCCTTCCTCGATACCCGCCATACCCGACGAGTGGCAAGTCTAAGGAAGCACATCTACAAGATGAGAAAGCCTTTGAAGTTAATTACTTTTTTTTTTGTTATGGCTGATATTGAAATTAGTTCATTAAAAACTAGATTTGAGGAAGTCCACTCTCGTTCAAGAGTATATTTGGGTTTTGATGAGTTCAACGACCTTGAATTCATTGGATATAATATTGTTGCACTAATTTGCAAACACTTCATCTCTTGATGGCTCATCTGATGTTGATTTGAGTGATCTTATTTCCGAGCTAGACATTATGCGACTGACTTTACCTGATAAAACGCTATGGAGATGTTTTAGTATGCCAGAAAAGTGGATCGTTATCCTAGTATTTCTATAGCTTATCGAATCTTATTTACCGTGCGTGTGGTTATGGCCTCGGCTGAAAGAGACTTTTCAAAATTGAAGTTTAGAAGAAGATTTGAGGTCCAAAATGTCTCAAATTGTTGAATGGTTTGGCAAATTTATGCCGAGAAGAAATTGTTGGGTGACATCAATGACTTTGTATCTAGAAATGTTAAAATAAACTTACTTTTGAGGTAAGTCATATGTATACATTGTTGATATGAATATTTTTTGGATGCATCTTGAGTGTTTAATGGCAAAATTTTGTTACAATTATTAAAAGGGCCCCGTTATAAATTCCGTCGCAGGTCCTCGAAATCTCAAGAGTTAGGCCCGGCCCTTCATATGAACTACTTGCATAATCGTTACAAGAGGATGTATGTAATATTATATTGCCTACGGATCATTTTAAACCACATTGTGATCGTCCACTGCCAAACCTTGTAGCCTCAAAAAGATATTCTATTCTATTCAACAGCATAACACAAACCGTCGTCCATCTAGGTCTTTACCTCCGCTGCTCCTTTCCCTCTCCCTCTCCCTTTCTCCGCCTTTTGTGGGAGTGAACTTTAGAATTAAATTTTGTGTTTCTTGTGTACATCTCGTACATAGTCTTGTTCTTAGTTGACTTTTAGGTTCTTTACAGGATCTACTTGTTAAGTGTGATTCGAGTATAGATGGTCCATGAATCAACAAGTGTACAACTCCTCAAGGTTGTGGTAACTCGTACATTTAAGTTTCATTGGCTGTATTTGGCTAGCTTGGGATTTGTGGGCAACGACAACTCCAAGCCCATGATAAGTGGCTTGGGCTTCTCGCGGGTGGTCAATGCCGACCACTGCCCTTCACCTGCTCGAAAGAGATCATAGATCCAATTATTGTTAAGAGATACACCCTCCGTTCTGGTTTATATGATGCTTGTTAGCTCAAAATTGAGCTAATCAACATCATATACGTACGTAGGGAGTATAAGACACGGATAAAAACTTGTCCATTAAATAGGGTTGCACAATGAAATGAAAAGAAGAAGAAGAAGTGAAATAGATAAAAAGAAGAGGAAATCAAATAGTACCTGTGCAATATTATATTTTGAAAGGCCTAAGCAATGAGGCTTGAGTATTCAAAAGCGAGGCTTCCGTATTTGATATCAAATAGTACGTGTGTCCCAAATTACTTTTCACTTTAGGTTTGTTCTAAGTCAAACACTCAAACCTATCTAATTTTGACCAAGCTAATAGAAAATATAATTATATATAACATACCAAATAAATTCACTATCAAAATATATTTTAGGGTGGATTTAATAAAAACCAATTTATTGTTATTGATATTATTATATTTTTAATAAATTTGGTCAAATTTGGACAAATTTGATTAGAACAAACTTAAAATAAATACTCGCATCGTCCCAGATTGTAAGCCGTTTTGACTTTTCTAGATATATAGTTTTTGCTATGCAGCTAGGTACACGTCATGTTAGATATATAGCAAAAATTATATATCTTTAGAAAAAGTTAAAAAGTTCTATAATTTTAAATAGAGGGAGTAGTAATTTGAGAAGGATTGGAGTATCCATCAAAATCTCTTCGAAGCACACTGCTGAACTACACTAGCATTGCTTCTTTCTTTCCCCCGGACTGCACTAGCATTGCCAAATTAAGATACACGGTTGGCGGGTGTTTTGCGCTGTTCGCGTTGATATATAGGTAGAAAAAGAGAGCCGCAGTCGTGAACCAGAAGAGATCTTTCACGTTTCACCGTGACGCCAGCGAACGAGCAGTCCACCGATCATGCTCAACCGTGAGAGAGTCTGCGACAGTCCCCAGGCACGCAGCCATCATCGGTTGGAGCCTTGGAGGAGCAGGAGCTGCAGCCCGTAGGAGAGGACATCTGAATATGACAGGCGGCAGGGAGGTGCCAAGGACATCTGAATGTGTAGCGCGTGTAGCGCTGCGCTGGTCCGGGGCCCACCACACGCCGAATCTCTGAACACCAATCCGCGCAATCCCGGCAAAATCCGCACCCCCGCTCGCCGTCGCACCGGCTCCACTCGTCCCGGATCAACCACCTCCTCCACACACACACACACCCGCGCCGGGAGACACGTGCCCGTCCCGTGTGTCTCCTCCGGCCTCCAACCCAACCAGCCCTCCTCCGTCCCGCGGCGAGCCGGCGACCGTGCCCCTCCTCGAGGCAACGAAAACGGATGGGAGCGGCAGCCTGACGCGATGAGCCCGCCCGCCATGCTGCTGCCCGTCGTCTGCTCCGCCGCGCCCAGCTGCTCCCCGCTCTGCCCGGTGCGGCCTCGCGGATCACCCGGTTCGTAGCGGCTTCGCTTGCCGTCCTCACGAGCGCTGACTGCGTTGCGTCCTTGGCAGGTGACGGCGTCGCACGTCGCCGCGCGGGTGCCGCGGAGGGTGGACGTGGGCGCCGCGCTCAGGTCCTACGCCGACCCGCTCGTCGCGCAGGTGCCCGACCGCCCGCCGCTCGCCGACTCCTCCATCCTCTCCCCCTACCCCGCCGCGCCGGACGACATCGTCCGGGGCTTCGCCGGCGGCGCGCCCGCCGAGCTGCCCAGCGCCGGCCACGGCGCCGACGCGCTATGCTGCGCCGGGACCGACCAGCCGCTGACGTTCGTCGCGGGCCTGGCCGCCCCCGACCAGACCATTGCCGCCGCCGTGGCCGGCTCGGCCCCCAGCGACGCCGCGGAGCGGGCCCTGTCGGACGCGCCGTTCCCCACCACGTTCCCGTCCGACGCGTCCGAGGTCGAGGACTCCGTGGCCAGGCTCATCGACAAGCTCGGCAAGCAGGTGTTCCAGGCGGAGGACGCGCTCACCGAGGCCTACGACAAGCTCAGGCTGTCGGCGTACGACGCACTCGGGGCGTGGAGGAAGACGGTGCGCGACGCGGTCGGCGGGCTCAAGGCCTCGGTCAATGCCAGTAAGGAGCAGGCCGCCGGAGGGGTCACGGACGCTTCCGGGGCGTTGCAGGAGAAGGTGGCCGGAGCTGGCGCTGTGGCTGTTGATGTTCTTAGGAAGGCGATTGTTGCTGCAGAGGATTCACTGAGCAGTGCGGCAACATTTGTTGTGTATTCTTACGGATCCGCGAAGGAGTCTTTGCCACCAAATGTTAGAGATTTGTTGAGCTCGTCTGAGGAGAAAGCTAGTATAGTTTTGAGACCAATCGGAAATGCTCTTCAACAGGTATGTTGGCCCAAGAACCTAATTGCATTAGTCCTTGTTCTAGTGCTCTTCTCACTGGGCATGCATGAGTGAGCTGCTAAACACCACCCACATATCCCATTTGCATGAACATTCCACAACGAAGCTCATTGAGTCATTGTTAACTAGCAATTGATAGACTTTGCTGCATCTCCAATGATTCAGGTATATGTAATTGTTGAAGGTGTTGAAAAGAATGTTGGTTTGGATCCAAGTGATCCTATTGTTCAATTGGCAGTTGTGCTTGGAGGTTCAGTGACAATAGGGTAAAGGAAGATTTCTTAACTTTGCCTACCTCACCTCTAGCTGCATCAAAGTTACATCTAATTTGGCTACATTGTAGGGCATCATACTGGCTATTCATATATGGTGGTTATTCAGGAGACCTATCACCTGAATCAGCATTCGAGCTACTGAAAAATGATGGCAAAGCCGTACTTATCGATGTTCGGCCTGAGGCAAGATATTGTAAATCTCATTGGCCTTTTCTTTCTTTCGTGTCCTTTTTCATCTAAGCTCTCTTCTGAATCCAATTCAAATGCTAGAGAGCATTATTTATTGCTTATTAATTGTTATTAGTGTATTGGTGGTGCTTCAGTAAAACAGTCACTGACAAACTTTTGGTTCCAAGAAATAATAGATCTAACTGGCCTTTTCTTTCTTTCATGTCCTGTTTCATCTGGGCCTCCTTTGGATTCAGTTAATAAATCATATCATTTCAAATTGCTAGAAAGGAATATTTAGTAGTCACCTTCTGTCTTGTTCCTACAGTACATCAGTTTACTGCCAAGTTATTTATTCCTTTCATGCTATTTCTTGCAACAAATTTATTTAGTGCAAGTATAGTTACTGGAGGTTTTTGAAATGTTTTCTGTAGTGTAGGATGCGATCAAGCTCACTATCAGATTGTGTTATGTAGGATTTGAGGGAAAAAGATGGTGTTCCTGATCTACGCCTTGGGGCTAGGTCTAAATATGCAAGTGTAGCTTCACCTGAGGTATGTCTTATTTCAGCTAAAAAATCCCCAGTGGTACTTGATTATTCTTTTAATCACTCAGTGATTGCTGGACATTTCCTATGTATGCTTACACTGAGTTTCATCTCCATTCATAAGGATTAAGTGTTTCATTGTAATGAGTGTCCTTCATGTCACGCTAGCAGGGGCTGCTTTCATAGGTTCTCTGATAATTATTTCATTTGATTATCTTCTTTAGATCACAGGCCCAATAAAGAGCATGCTTAAAGGTGGAAGAGATATTGATGATGCCTTACTTGCAGTTGTCATCCGAAACTTGAAATTGGTTAAGGTACGCTATTAGAACTGAGGCATAAACTTTGTATCTGCCTTCTGATATTTCTTCACAGTAAGTTATAATATGTTTTTTTCTGCCACTGTAGGGTGATTCAAAGGTCATAGTTATGGATGCTAATGGAGCTCGATCAAAATCTATTGCTAGGTTACTGAAGAAGCTTGGTGTGCAGGCAAATTTCGAATGCTTTTTGTGTTTACTATTAGTTCGGTGGCATGCATCCTCGTCCCTGTCTGAATTTGAATATTTTGTTGCAGCGACCTTACCTGGTTAAAGGTGGTTTCCAAGCATGGTCAAAGAACCTTCGTGTCAAAGAGCTGAAGCCTGAGACCGCATTAACGGCAATAAATGAGGTAAAAAGAATCAGAACCAGAAACTCACCTGTTAAGCAGAAGGATTGCGCCAGTCATGTAAATCTTGTCATACTCCAAATCATGTTTAGTATCATTTATCACTCTGATGTATCATTTAAATAGTTCATCTAGATCTTAGCTCTTGTGAATAGACATTTAAAATTGTTCATAAATTAATGATCTACATAATTGTACCTTTTTATTGTTGATCACTCACATTATTGTCTTGAACATACGCAGGACGTTGAGGAAATCTTCGAACAAATAAAGCCCACCCCAACTCTTGTGTTTGGATCTCTTCTGGTAGGTCACTGGTCTTATTCTGATTTTCTTGCCGTTTGCTCATGTTGGCACACTGTCATGCTGTTCCTGAATATATTGCATTACATTTTGTCAGAGCTAGTGCCATTACAAGTTCAAGAGTATATACAACACAGAACACCTTCATTTTACCTTCGATTTGTCTTTGTAGCTCTTAGATGCATTATTCTTTTTCCCCTGAAACAGTTGGATGCTTTCTTTTCTTGATAAATTTCTCTCTTTTTTGACAGGGCCTCTCAGCACTTTCCTATGCTGTACTAGGTAAGTGTACCAGTAAACTATGTTGTCGTATGATTCGTACATTGCTTGGTTAAGAGACGCATGATGTGATACCAGAACAGTTTTCCTGAGTCCAACCCTAGAAAAGTAGCCCCTTGTGTTCGTGAGAGTTAAATACAAGCCACATCCTTTTTTTCTGATTTCTTGATGCCAGTTCACCTAAACACTTCCGTTTATCTTCTTTTGGCTCGTCCATGATGTATACTTGTTGCTGGGTCTTTTAAAATCTGATTGGAAGTCAATTGTAATTAACTGAATATTGATCACTGTGTCTGCAGAATGGGAGACGACTCTGCAATACATCGCCGTTCTAAGCATTGGACTGGTATGTAGTACACTTGACACACAACCTATTTGTTTGTTCAATATGTATGCATCTACATTTATGGAAGACAATATTACAATATAACTCTGCAATTGTATATCACTGTTAGCTTCAAATATATATATCCACTTGAGAAATGTGGCAGCAAAACAATTTACCTGAAACTTTCTATTATTTTTTGATAGACTATCTACTCGCGGTTCTCTACATACGAGAGCTCCGAGGATTTGGAGCAAGACCTAAAGTAAGCTATCCTGGAGTTTGTATCTGTTTTTGTATCAAAGTACCTGTCCTTTTGAGTTGATTCCAAGTCCAAGAACAAAAAGATCGTTACAACTTCTCTCTTTGCCTAGGCTGTTTCTGTCTCCAGTACAAGTAGGAGCAGAAGCGTTGTCATGGGCAGCTAAGAAGATAGAGCCGAACAAGGTGGGCCTGCCAACGTCCCCCTCCACGACGGCGGTGAAAGACCGGGTTCTCCAGGCGGCGGCGAAGCACGAGTCGCAGCCATCTGACGCCGACGAGCCGTCGGCCCAAACAGCCGAAGCATGAGGTTGGTGGTCAGCTCCAATCTGCGCAGATGAATTTGAACTCGGTCGGAGACACTCCCGTAATCTGTGAGTTTGATGGTGTTTCTGAGTTGTAAAGTAATCGATGTGAGTCGGAGTCACGGTAAGCAGCTGTAAATTAACGTGTAAGCAGCATTCGTAAGTTGTTACGAACTTGTGTGTTAGCAAGAGAGGATGCCAACGTTCCTGAGCGTGCCTTCGATCTTGTGCCTGTCTGTTTTTCACGCAATCCGGCTACTCCGGTGTCAGCTCCGGCGACAGCCTTTGCTGGTACGAAAAATTCATGCTGGAGAACTTGTTGAATGAGCTTGAGCTCAGACGCTCGGTGAAAACAAGTACGGGTATCTCTCTTAATTTCGTGTCACCTTGTGAAATGCTGCTCGGCTGAACAAGTACAGTAACGATTTTAATCCCGGGGTCCCTCGGTGAAATACTGAATGCCGCCCAGCTAACCGCGGGCACTATTTTTTTCAGGGAAATTTCATCCGCAGGACATTGAATTTTTGTGATTTGGTCTCTGAAAATTTGTTTGCCTCCAGGACTTTAATACTAGTGCGATACCAGTTCATTTTTTTTTAAAGTGTCCTGTAGACAATTGACCATCTTTCTGTTGAAGAAACAAAGCGCTGCTCCCAGCCGTCTGATCGCCCCCATTCTCGAACCAACGGCTCTACAGGCGAAACGGAAGGCAACGGCACGCCCGCATAGGATCCCATCCACGTCCACGCCTCGCCCTCAACAAAAAGGTCAACTAGTCAAGCAACGTCTCTCTTCTCTTCCCAGTGGGCCCCCACGCTCCCCTCCCTCCGGACCCCACCCACCAGACTAGCCGTTGCCCAGTTGCCCCCCACCTCTCGCCGCCGCCGCGCCCCCAACGGCCAATTCCACCGCGCCGCCCGCACTGGCATATAAACCCACCACGCCCCCCGCTCCTACTCCACCACTCCACACCCCCTTCCCTCCCTCGATCTCGCTCCCTCGCTCGCAGGCCACACCACCTCTCCCGCTCCCTCGGCTCCAAGGCAAGCGGCGACCGGCGGACCGGCGGGTAGCGACCCAGCGACCGAGCGAGCAGCGGCAGCGATGGCGGGGAAGTCGCACACGCACAAGGCGTTCCTCCTCTGCAACTACGTGCTCCTCGGCGCGGCCTCCAGCTGCATCTTCCTCACGCTCTCGCTGCGCCTGCTCCCCTCCCCGTGCGGCCTGCTCCTGCTCTTCCTCCACGCGCTCACCGCCGTCTTCTCCGCCGCGGGCTGCTCGGGCTCCTTCACGGCGCCCGCCACGCCCGCCCAGTGGCACAACGCGCATACCGCGGGGGCCGCCCTCACCGCCATCTTCCAGGGCGCCGTCGCGCTCCTCGCCTTCACCCGCACCTCCGACTTCCTCGCCGAGCTCCAGTCCTACGTCCGCGACGAGGACGGCGCCGTCATCCTCAAGATGGTCGGCGGCCTCGGCACCGCCATCTTCGTCCTCGAGTGGGCCGCGCTCGCGCTCGCCTTCTCCCTCCGCCTCGACGACGAGGACGACGACGACCTCCATGCCAAGAACTGGCAGTCCTACAATGTCTGATTGATGCGATCAGCAGCTGGTGCCTGGTGCCCTGGTGTGGTGCTGCCACACAGTTGCGAGCGCGACCGAGCTCAGATTTGAGGGAGATTTGTTGATTCTTTGCGTGATGTTCTAGATGTGTTGTTGCTCTCATTCTTTTGTACTACTATGTACTATTGCTGTCAACTAAAAATGTCAAAGCAAATATATATTGCTTTTGCTGCCATTGCAACAAGTCTCACGTATTACATTGTTCAGATCTCATGGGTACAGAAACCATTTCTGCAGTCCATTGTCATTTGAGCAGTCACATGTAAAAGATTTGCTTATCCGTCACTATCACACAGAATCAAAAAAACTTGCACTAAAATAGACACTGATTCCAGGCTCAGAACAATGGCTTGCGTTAACAATAGATAGATACATGTTTTGTAACACATGAAGGCCAAATAAATCAAGTATCCTTAATAAACTTATTTTCTGGCTAAAAATTACAACATGTCAACACCCAGAAACATAATCCAGATCTACATGTTGTCAAAAACCCAAGTCCCACTTGGGTCGTTTTCAGTCAGTGAAGATGCAAAATCAAGTTGCGCTTCCGTAGGCTTTGTACACACACCACTGTTACTCAAGAGCTGTGCTGTGTGCACATCTAGGTGCACAGCTGCATTGAACTCTGATGCAACTTGAGGAAGGCTTCAAGAGTTCAGGATACCATCTTGTCAGGAACTCTACTGGGGCGAGGGGAACAGATTAATCTGAGGAGCTTCAGTACCACCTTTGCCATTTTGAATGGTTTTAGATTTCAAGCGCAGCTCAGGTGAAGCTGCCAAAGCACTGACGACCTCTTCCGGAGGTAAACACCGCTGGAGAAATACATGGATATGTTTTTGTTCTTTTTGGATTTCACTGTAAAAACAAGTAATATGATAAGTGAGTATTTTTTTTATGGACAAGTGTTCCTACTGCCAAAAGAACAGGTGGACAGAGTACCTGGTGAAGAATCTAAGC
>NC_028454.1:43621732-43668225 GCF_000263155.2 Setaria italica | reverse complement strand
CGATTCAGTTGAGACTTCGCAACATTTGGAAACTTCTGCTGCAGCAATTCAACCACCTTGTAGATACCCTCTCGACATGATCGAATCACCTGAACCTGCATTGGTATTGAAGCAAAATGAGATCACAGCAGTATGCTTGCTTCAAACAAATACTCACTGCTACCATTTACTCAATACTTACAATTTCTGGCAGGTCCGTTTCTGGTATAGCAGATGCAGATGCAGACCCAGGAGAGCCATTTTTCACATTGCACTGGTTAATTTCCTCAGCACTTGCAGATGAGTTGTCAATTGTAGGCACATCAACAATCACACCTCCCGGACAGATGCGCATTGAAAGAACTTGCAGACATAGTTGCTCAACCTTTGCTGTTCCCTTGATGTCTTCAGCAGTCAGTAATTCAGCTTTTTCATGATTTAGGTTGGATATAACAAGAGGTTGGCTCTTCCGAAGAGCCTGCTCAGTCAAAGTGTTCAGGACTTTTTGCTGGCGCAGTAGGGACCTGAATTCTTCAACTTCTGTGCACTGACCAGTTGGTGAGCTAATGGCTTCCTCATCCTTATCATCCAATAGACTTTCAATCTGTATCCCCTGCAGAAACAAAATTCCAATGCTGAAACAAAGAATATTGATCATGTAATTGAGGTACTATAACACACTTAGAAGGTGAAACACCTATTGACATCAGATATATGGTACCACATATTTGAATGTGCATTATAACTCAAAAAAACACATGGGATGAGAACTGAACAAAATTGCCAACTCATGCATAGAACTTGTATCTTTCTAATTTCTACTGCACCTGTAGGCGACAAAGAGTTGGAGAAGATTTGCTAATTTGACTACCTATTGCGCAGCAGATTAAACAACATTTGGCTTGCTCTCTTGTCTTGTCAATGAAATTGGTACGCACTTTGTTGACCAAAACTAGCATTAAAAACTGCACCAAACCAAGACCAATGTGGCACTCAAATTAGCAAGAGACATCACTAGTTTAATGCTATACCTCATTGTCAGAGAGATAGCCGTCAGGCACAACAAAGCTATCTTCATCCTCTTCATCTGTAATTTTGGAATCTTCTTCCATAACTTCATCACCATCCTTCTCACAGTCAGAAAGACTCTCACCAGGATCCTCCTATGTAGGAAGCAAAACATGAATATATCTTACCAGTAAGGACAAAAAGACATGAGTATCAACAAGTACCTCTTCCCATTCATCATCACTATCAACCTCATAGTCAAGATCAGGATCCATCTTAAGTGGACACCTTGGGCCAACAAAAGCACTGCACATAATAGAACAAATCATGATATTGCACTAAAATGGAAAGCAATGATAATGTACATAGATGACATGTATAGTTGCAAGCCAACCTTTTCTTCCTCCAGGTTCCATAATACGCTGGCCTGTTACTTTTGTCAAATTGCAGAAGTTTCCTCCTAATCAATCTAGATTGCAGAGGTTTAGCATTACTAGTGTCATGACATTGCATCTCACTAGCTGGTAGCATGTCAATTTCACTTTCAAGCTTATCATGTTCATTCTCCTGACTTGAGTTGTGGCAGTTATCTTCATTTGGAGTGGAAAGGATTTCATCAACCATATCATCTGAAGATTTCTGAAGCTTGAGCTCTTTAAATGCCTCCACCTTGGGTTTGCTTCTGATACCCCATCTGGAGGACCTATTGTAGCTAGATAGCTTCTTCCAACCAATGACCTGCAACCTGTGAAAAATGTTCATTAAATCACCTCTTTTGCTAAGTTTGCAGGTGAAAGAAACAGAGTTAAGGAAATGTCACTAACCTCCGAAGATCCTCTAAAACCCAGCTTTCTTGTTGAGACAAGGAAGAATCAATTTTTGATGTGGTTGCTGGTACTGCCCCTTTGTTGTCAATGGGATCATCAGCTGAGTCATTCTCTCCAGATTTTTGAAGTTTTCCACTGTCTTTCTTACTTTTGAAAAAGCGCTCCATCATAGAAGCTTGCTTTTGAATAGCTTGTTGCTTCTTGAGTTGTGCAGCTTCCTTCTCACGGCGTTTCTGTTCTTTCTCAGCTTCCTCTTGCTGCTTTTTCTGCTGTTTCTTCATTTCAGCTTCTTCCTTTTCACGACGCTTCTGTTCTTTCAATGCTTCCTCTTCCTGCTTCTTTTGTTGTTTCTTAGCTTCAGCCTCTTCCTTTTCACGTCTTTTCTGTTCTCTTAGAGCCTCTTCTTGTTGTTTCTTTTGCAGTTTCCTCATCTGAGCTTCTTCTTTCTCCTGGCGTTTCATTTCCTTCTCAACTTCTTTTTGCACTTTTTGAATATCCTTTTCCTAGAAGCCGATATAATATAACTGCATTAGTAAAAACGAGACTGTGCAATTTCAATGATATACTGATTGTAATATTATATCATGCTCTCACAGAAATAAAAAGGGAAAAAAGCAAGCCTGCAAACATTGTATGCACTGAATAAAGATATTTCCTAGTTCAAACATGTAAACTGCCATCCCAGAATAGCAGGCCTATAATAAACACTAGCTTTTTCATCATTTATCATATCTGAATATCTGAACCGTAGTACTTCTGGATTAAGGTGCCTAGCTAGAGAATAAACTGAAATACTACTGATGCACAATAGCAACAGCTCATGTATCAAAAATTTACTTCAAATTGAACAAACCTAACATTGAAACTTGGAAGAAGAGAAATCCAATACAGTTGTCAAAATGCCATTAAAATGTCTCGAGCACAGTGCAATCAAGTGCTTACATTAGCAGGCAAGTTTCCATTCTGCGGCTCAGAGACACTCGCATCATCATGCCTGCTAGCATTTTGGTCATTTTTCTCCGTGTCTTGCATCAACCCCTTGACTGTTGACCCAGCATCTCTCACACCTCTTTAGTGACAAAAGTACACATTATAACTTTTAGAACCTCAAGGTACAAAGAAATTGTGCGTGTGAATCCATTGAAATGCAAGAGGCTACACACCTTTCTGTGTTGTTCTTCTGAATCGCCCGTTCCACCATTGATCTGATCCCTTCCAGGTTCAATGATTTATTCAACTTTAATGATGCTTTTCTGAGATCATTTACCTGGGTTTCAACTCCTGGGTTTTCCAGGACTGACAAAGTTGCTGCCAATGATGCATTCAGTTAGTGAGTGAGCAGGAAAGAAATATAGGGAATAGGGAAATCAAACATTTACAGGTTCTGTTACTAAGTGCACAAATATAAGTTCATTTAGCATCAGGTTAATTGAAAGTAAACAGCAGTAAAAATGGCATTGAGAAACATATCATATATTGAAAGCATTGGACAGACTCTTGTTACACATTTTCAGCAGCAAAATGGAATGTACAAATACAGTACTACTGGTAGGGACCAGAAAAAATGGCTTGGTGTGACTTGTGAGGACAAGGTTTTCCTTACAATAGATGGCAGTGATCCTCTCATGGATTTTCTTTCTGACAGATCTCCGTGTACTCAGAATGCTGCGTGCTTTCACAGGCATCAGCTTCAGATCTCTTATCTGCATATGCATTAAAAAGATTCAGATTTTTAATGAAAAAGACAAGCAAATCTAATTAAAAGAACACCAATTTGGAAAGAAACACCCAACTTACCTCCCAGCACCAAAGAGCTGACTCCGATTCATCTTCCAACACATCAGCATCCGGGGAAGAATTCCCATACATCATCCTCTGCCCAACGAGCAGCACAGAGCTACGGACTGATGCCGTCGACACACCATCCAATCCCTTCATCTTCTCATATATCTCGTCCACCAACTTGGTCAGCCCAAGACTGCTCTCCTCAAGCAAGCAGCCAACCAACGCGTTGCCAGACAGGTTCCCACCATCAAACCGCATCTTGCGGTCAGAAACCTCCTTGTAATACTGGAAGAGCCCCTCGAGCTCCTGCCGGCATCCGGCAACAAGAGCGTCCTTGTCCGCGGTAGCAATTGCCGGACCGCTGGAGGCCCTCTTCCGCTTCAGCTGCTTCTGCACCTCCACGATGGCGTCCGTCAGCGTAGCAGGAGACTGCTGCGTCGCCGCCACCGGCTGGCTTGACGGCGCTTGAGCCGGGGCGCCATCGATGGCCATCGAGTCAGACGACTCGAGCTCGGCGGATCGGTTGAGAACAACGGGGCCGTCGACTTGCATCTGCGATTGCCCCAAATCGTCATGTGGCCCCGCCTCATTGCGGTCAGGGGCTTCTTCGGGGCGAGCAACATCGAGAACCATGCCGCCGCTCTCCATCACGGGAGGGGGAGGGTTTGGATCTTGATGCTGCTACTCCAGGAACAAACAGCGCATTACTCTATCCGATATTTGTTCTGGTCTACTCCACCTGGGTCAAAGCAGAAAAACGGAGGCACGGCGTTACAAATACAATAGTACTAGAATTTGCACAAACTAGAAACCGGGATAGATGGCTTTCGAAGGGGGGAAAACAAGGAAATGGCAAGAGAACACATTTCAGCACGAACTGAGACCAGTACCTGCAGATCCGCGGAGTCCAGGCGCTGGAGGAGGGCGCGAATCGTGGTGCCGGAGAAAGGCGGGGGCGGCGGCCGCCGCGTTGGCCTCGGGCGGTGGGCGGCGCCGGCGGTGGATCTGGATTGGGGAGGTGAACGGGTGCGAGGAGGGAACTGGAGGGAATTGGCGGAGAGGAGAGGCGCCGAACCGGGAAGAGAGTATTTGTAAAAGAGAGGCGCGCGCGCGCGCGTGGGAGGGAAGGAAGAGCAAGGGGCGCGGCGCGTGAAATGTTTCCCGCGGCCGGCGGTTTCGAGAATTTCGTTTCGTGGATTTGGCTTCCCGCGGGACGGCCCCGCCGCCGTCGCCGCGCGGGCGGTGGGTGGGGACACGTGTTTGTTTGTTCCGTTAAAATGAGCCCATACACGCCCACCTTTTTTTTATTCACCCTGCCACGCCTGAACCATAATTCGGCCTGTCTTCAGCCGGCTTATCAGCCACCAAACAGTATTTTCCTCTCACAACAAATCAACCGTTTCAGCTTTTCAACCGGCTTATAAGCTGAAGCGAACAGACCTAATGTTTACACGGTCCAGTTCATGCTATATTTTCTCTTTTTTTTCCCTTCATATAGAGTGATATAGTCATTTCTCTCTTTTTTCGGTGAATTTCAAATAGGAGACGATCATGCCTCATGTAGTCTCGTTTGGTTAGTTCCCTCGTGGAAATTATATGCTCATAACTAACCAATGTTAAATAAAACGATACGGAGATAGTAGTTAATTGAGTTGGGTATTTTCAGTAGCGAATAATATAGAGTATCTATTAATTGAGTCGATGGAGCGTTAGCGCATTACGATCATCGAGCACTAATAGAACACCCGCAAACCGCACGGCCGTTCAATTAACACGACAAGCGTGTTGAGATAATCATGAGTTACTATTTATGACTTTCTTCAATAATTTGGAATTTAATAGACCTCAACGATCGGAAAATCTTTTAATGCGCGAGCGCTAGAGCAATCGCTCGCACATGTCAATTTCCCTGCTTGGAACATACACGAAACATTCATCCACTTTTCGTTTTGTAAATTCTCCATTTACCCGCTCTTTCTCAAAGTCTTCACTTTCTTTTCAATCACCGATTTCGAAAGCAAGTTAAAATTTTATTGAATTTGATAAATGCATGTCTTGTCCCTCTTTCCTCCCTCAAACATTTCTATCCCATCCATCTTAAATCACCCTCTTTTCCCTTTATGTTACAAGAATGGATCATAGAAACACAACCAACCTCCAAGAACGAGCCTCTATGGGTCTAGCCAAAGAACGAGAAAAATATCGGCACCGGAAAAATACTTTTTTTTTCTAAAATTTCTTTTCTTTATATGACACTTAGTCCTCTCGTCAGTTAACTCAGGCAAAATGACCTCCATAATTCATGAAATATTTTCTAGTTACAGGACAAATGGAGATGAACCCAATTTTGATTTTTAAACACTTATGTGTCCATACATTTTTAAATTTTAAATTTTGACCAAATTACGGTACTTATCTAAATTTTTATGGCACCAAATGCTTTTTAAATTATTGGAAATTAACTAACATTCACCACATGGGATGTAGTAAATTGTAAAAAAAATATGTTCCATCATATATTACATATAGAATTGTGCAGAATGGGAAATTTGAGATATTTTAGAAGAAATTCATAATTTTCTATGTAAATTGTGATGGGAAATAATTTAAAACTATTGCATCCCAAGTGATGAATATTAGTTATGTTTCACATATTTTTTAAAAGTATATTGGTTCCATAAAAAATTAGTTAAGTTTCAAAGTATTTTTTGACTTTCCTAAAAAAAGCTTAACATAAAGCTAGAGCAAACGGAGGAATGCGTGCTTGCCTTCGTGGGTGTACGGAGTTGAACATCCGCATCCCTAAACCTGAGCATTTTGCGGGCTGGGCTGGGCCGGCAAAAAGCATGGTTCATTTCGGGTTGAAAATTTGTGCCCACGAACTGCCCACGGGCGTTGTCGCCCTGAGGTTTCGGGTTGAGCCCAGGACGCACGTTCTTTTTTAGTTGGAAAATAAATGAAATTAATTGTTTGGGCGGGCTCGAGTCGGCCCGATTTTTTCGGGCTTCATTTTCTCCGACCACGTCCGGGGCCGGTAGATGACATGGGAGGCCAAAACCATCGGGCTTAGGCTGGGCCCATGGACCAGGCCGGGCTTAAAATGCTCAGGTCTAGCACCCCTAAGCCAACTTCACCCCTGTTCCCAAGTCCCAGCAACACGAATCTCTCTCTTCCTCACACAGATGTCACCAGCATTTCTGCGACCTAAATGGACGAGCGATGATGCATCATGTGGCGATTGACAAAAACCATCTTACTATTACTAATTGAAGGCTCCTTTTGAAGCCTCCAGGTGAAGCCACCTAGGATTCCTAGGTGGAAACTTTAGAAAAAGAGAGAAATCCTAGAAATTCTCAAAAAAAATAAAATATCCGACCATCAATCCATAGATTCAAATCATCATAGCCATTGGATCTATTATTTTTCTAAAAAATTACCCACCTATACCATTATGAAAATAGCCTAAAGTAACCTCCTAAATCTATATATAAATTACCCACCTCTGCCATTATATAAAATAAACTAAAGTAACCCCCTAATCTTCATCAAAATCACCCACTTATGCCATTATAAACAATATTTAAAATAACCCCCTAATTTGCAACCAAATTGCCCACCACTATTACTTAAAAACTTAAAGTAACCCGTTAAATTTGCATCTATATTACCCACACATGCCATTATTAAAAATAACATGATAACCCTACGTTTGAATCAAATAACCTTAATTAATAATATACAGCAATATATGATTCTAAATTATCTATATCTTGCACTATTCGTATATAATATAATAATTAAGGTCTATACGCATAATGTGTGTCGCCATTTATAAAGATATAGAGGAAGTGATGAGAATATAGATTTCTATGTTAAAATTGTATCGCAAACTTAGGGTTCATTAAACAAATTCAAGCGTATACCTGGGATCAAAGTGAAAAGTTAAAGATTATAAATGTGGATGAAAATATTATAGAGTAATTACTAACTAAAATCTATCACAATTGGATGAAGATAATAAGTATATATCTATATAAGTATTGTGTTCGAATATTTAACAAACGAGAGGTAGCTTATGGTAATATTTTTTTAGCAACGTAGTCCCTTTTTTTTCCATTGGAGACTCTGCATTAGTTCCCATGAGACAAGTTAGAAAAAAGAGACAAATTCTCATAAAAATCAAAAATATGAAACACTAATCTGGTAAACTCTAATAATCATAGCCATTGATCTATTATATTTTCTAAAAAGTTACCCACCACTATCATTGTGAAAATATTCAAAAATGAGCTTTAAACCTATATCTAAATTATCAAGCTCAGCTATTATAAAAAATAATATTAAGTAACTCAATAATTTTCATCCAATTTACTAATACATATTATTATAAAAGCATAACTTAAAATGTCATTCTAAAATTTTATCTATATTACCCATGTATGTTGTTATTAAAAATAACCTAAATTAAACACCTAAATCTTAATCTAATTATCTTCATGTGCATCATACAAAAATATCAAAAAATAAACTAATATATGATTCTAAATTACCTATTTATGTCATTGTTAATATAAAAATACTAAGTTAAAGTATACACACGTGATGAGTATCACCATTTAGACCATTTATACATGTACGTGAGGAATCGATGAAAAATATTGATTTGTATGCTAAACAATTAGTATGGAGGATTGAAGGTGCGATGCAAAATGGAAAAAGTATGAATATGGATGAAAAAGTGCATAGAGTAATTATTAATTAAAAATCAATCACAACTGAAAAAAGATAGGTGCATATCTATATAAGTATTATGTTGACGTATTCAAAAAATAAGAGAGCAGTAGGTAATCAATTTTGATTATTAGCTAGGGGTTTAATTTCTAAATAATTTTTAAATACAATAGTTTCTAAAAAAACATTAGCCCGTGCTCCCGCACGGGTTGATGGACTAGTGTATATGAATGTACTTGACGCATGGAACGCTTGTTCGATGGAGTCGCCGAGTTTACACACCACAGCTCACTGTCCCCTCAAAAACCGAAAGGGCTCGAGACAAAGGAGCCAGCAACCAGAGGTCGTAGCAAAGCACAGCGAAATCGCCAAACGCATTTGAAACCCACACCAAATCACACCACCAATCACGTACAAATCCCAAGTTCAAAGATGGAGAGGAAGAAGGATGCAACCCACGGCGCGAGTCGACACGACACGTATCTACTTGATGGGTCTCCTGCCGAGCCCGGCCGGCATGGACACGGTGGAGTCCACGCTGAGCCCGCTGATCGACCGCCGGTGCCGCCCGCCGCCGGCCACCGACGCCGCCGGCGTGCCCACCCGCGACGACGACGGCGCCTTCCAGAACGGGCTCTTGGCCCAGCTCCCGATGCTCTGGCCCAGCCCGAACGAGAACCTGGGCTTCTCCTGGGCCGCCTTCTGCTGCTGCTGCTGCAGCAGCAGCTGCGCCCGCGCCCGCGCCTTAGCGGAGGCCGACAGCGTCGGCGTCATGTAGTTGGGCACGCCGCCGACGCCGAACGCCGGGCAGCTCGTCAGGCTCTCGTCGTCGCGGATGCTCATGCTCCCCGCGTGGCTCAACGGCGGCGGGGCCGCTCCCGCCCCCTTGGAGGGCCTCGCGGACCTCGGCTTGGAGTAGGCCGAGACCACCGACCGCGCCGGCGTCGTCGCCGCCGTCATCGGCATCGTCGGCGTCGTCATCTCGCGGTGGGCGATGGAGAGAGCCGGCCGGGGCTTGCTGACGGGATCCACGGGGCGGTAGTAGGCCCCCTCCGGTTCGTGGCGGCGCTCGATGGGCGTCCACCACCAGGGGCTCCGGCCCGACTGCAGGTCCGCCAGGATCGCGTGGGCCGCCATCGGAGTCGCCTTCAGCAGCTGCCGCCGCCGACACCCGACACGACAGGGCAACAACAAACAAACAGCGCGTCAGTCTCCGTCAGTTCGTGCGAGATGAGATGACAAAGTGGAGGAGCGACAATCTCAACCCCAACACCTGCCCAACAGCGACGGCGCACCATTTTTTTTCTGCTTTTAGGTGGCCAATCAAGCTCGCGGCTTTTCGATCCATGGCTGAGATGAGAATGAGAGTGGACTACGTGTTTGGGTCGAAGGTACCTGATGCGAGTAGGCGTAGGCGAGGGCCCTCTCGCGCTTGATCACGGCCTCCACCTTCCGCTTCGTCCGCGCGTCCGCCTCCTCCCGCGTCAGCCGGCTGTCGTCCCAGATGCCGCCGTCCTGCGAGCCGGCACGCCACCTGCCGCCGTCCCGGAGCATGGCGCCGTGGTGCTGCCGGTTGCGCCGCTCCATGGCGTCGACGCGGCTGGCGCGCACCTGCGCCTGCACGCGCACCAGCGTCTGCATGCACCGCATCGCCTGCGCCGTCTGCCGCCGCACGCTGGCGCCCCGCATCACGCCCTGCAGCCGGATTAGCCCGCGCAGCGACCGGTAGTTCCGCCGCGCCTGCACCCACCGCCGCCATCACCGAACAACAATAACGCAAATTAGACACGACGGCGGCGAGCGAACGCGTTCGAGCAGCGAAGCTAGGCGGTGAAAGAAAATGGACTTGCCATGTAGCCCCGGAACGCGGCCTGGATCGCCACGGCCGCGGCGCGCGCGCGGTCCGGCGGCGCGGCGCGCTGCCTCGCCGCGCGGTGCCGCCGCGGCTGCGGCTGGCGCCACTCCGTCTCGGCACGGCTCTGCTGCTGCAGCTGCTGGAGCTTCTGCTGCTGCTCCCGGTCATGGTCGAATCGCCTGATCAGCGGCGGCGGGGACGGCGGGGGCAGCGGGAGCACCACGGCGGCCGGCTTGTCCTCTCTGCCGCGCTCGCGCTCCCGCTCACGCGCTGCTGCCACCGGCTGTGGCAGCGGCGCGGCGGCGCTAGCGGCGACGGCGGTTGTGGTGGGCCTGGCCGGCGTGATCTGGTACTGCGCCCTGGTGGCGGCATAGTACTGGCGCTGCTGGTCCATCTCCGCGTCGCCGAGGATCTTTTCGATGCTGCTCGGCTCGCGGTACAGCGGGATGTTGATCAGCGCGCCCGCTGCCGGCGACGCCGGCTCCGCGTGCGGCCGCGGCCGCCCGAAGCTGCCCCATCGCTTCTTCTCCCTCGCGTGCCCGTGCGCCGGCGGGTACTGCGCTACCAGCTGATGCACCTGCACGCCATTGGCCGTGTCAGCACATCACTGTTCACTACCCACCGTAGTACTCTTTTCTGTTCCTTTAATTTTTGTTAGTTGAAATTTACGCAGACAGCCAAACAGTTAGCTAGGGAATAGGGATGCATCGTGACAAATTTGCTTTGAAGTATAACCTAAGCAATCTCTAAAAGCATTCATATAATGAGTTTTGGGTAGCAACTTACGTTTGTTGGCTTCTCCTTGGGGCTGGGGGTAAAGGCCTTCTTGAGTGCGGTAAACCAGCTTCCTTTCTTGCCCATCTCGTTAACATTTCTCCTTGTTAAAGCCCTTTAACATTTCTCCCTTCAAGATGCCTGTGTAATTTCATTAACAAGGGCAAGAGGAAGATGTTTGGTTCTGAATTATGATGAAATATTTCTCTTCTTTTCCCCCCTGTTTTGTGTCAAATCAAAAAGGTTTTTGTCTGAAGATGTAGAAAGCAAAGCGCTGTAGAATTTTACATGCGTGGCTCACTCTCTTGTGAACCTTTAACTGAGTTCTAGAAATGACTTGAAACACAGCAACTTAATTAAAGCAGTAGCACTACAGGAACATACTGTGAATCTATAGTCGGTCTAATAACGAGCTTGTGAACGGAAAATACCATTGCAGGCTGAACTTCAAATATGTGGTAATCCTTATGAATGAGATTTGACAAAGTACTTTTATGCCTTTCAAGATTTCCAGGAGAACTTCAACTGCTAACAGCATTATCCGCTTTGCTTTGGCAGACAAGTTCCATGGTTTAATCTCACGCTTGAACTTGATGCTTAGAATAATCGTGCAATGTGCAGAAAACGCAGCATGATTTGCATATAGACAGTGCAACACGGCAGGGACCATCTCATGATCGAAACTGAAAAATGGGAGAAGGGTGTGAGGCACAGGTGCATACCTTGAGTTTACAATTGCAGAGCCTCTCCACGATCGAACTCACACTGCCAGTCTGCAACGGAGTTGCAGCGCACCCCTCCCAGCAATATAATTCCCTAATGCTACCTGAAATCTTCACAAGCTCACGACATTCCTGCACCCATTCTCGCTCTAGCCTTCGGCTGTTTCAGCTCATGCAGGCATCGGCGGACCGCACCTCGCCATCGCCTTTTTCCTCCGAACTCTCTGCAGGCCGCGAGAGGCCCGTCTTATAGATCTCTTTGCGGATTTGTGGTGGATGGGAGCGCCTACTTTCCCACTCGATGACACCCGACCAACCTTGCTTGATTGCCAAGACTCAAAAGGCAGCATTTTTTTCTGCAACTGCAGGGAGGACTTGAGGGGCACTGTTCTGTTTCTTCCTTGCCTTGCCTTTGTGGTACTTCAAACATGTCCTTTTGGGACCCTCTGCCATGTGTGATGTATACTTGTAGTTGTACAACATGGCTTGTGCAGTTGTACACAGACCTGGAAGGCTGCAACCTGATTGGTTGAAAGAATATCCAATATATTCTGGGAGTCTACAAGAAGTTATAATAGGTTATAGTAGCAGGTATGTTTCACTGTCATTGGTCTACTGAACTACGAGTAGATTCTGAATACGTACATGAATTTATTTTGGTGATGCTTTGCTTGGTTCACGAATATCAGTCTGGACTTCGAAATTCAGATTAAATTCATGGCTAGTCTGACAGATGTGCTTCAGTGCTTGCCTCTCTCTAACAGTCCCTGTTCAGCTGTTACAGTGCATCGCACTCAACTGCAGAATTTAGAAGAAATAACATGCTTTTCGACAGATAATAATTATGGTAGTGATTCATTTTTGCAATGTTTTAACATGGGCAATGATGCTGTCATGATCGTGCTGGTTGTTGGTTAAATCGGGAGCTTATCTGTAACTACCCTACGCTACAGTATCCTATATAGCAGCCAGTCATCAGCTGGTAACTTGATGTCTATGTCATTGCTCACGCACTTGCTTGAGGATGAATCCTCTGAACCGGCATGATGATTCACTTACAACTGTCATCCTGACAAACAGCATTTTGTCAATGAAGTTACGATCAACAACCACCGAGCATCTTCTGTGCGCCAACATCCTTGCCCGTGCAGCTTCTATCCATGCATTGAACAATAGTACAATACTCCATCCAGTTATAAAACACTGACATTTTTAACTTTTCTGTTAGACTTTTGAAAATGTGATTGCCAGCGATTTCCAAGTTTCAGAACACAAAACTCATATGTTGTTTTGTCTTGCAAAGTAATTTCGTAACCGTATAAATCTGTTAGATGTTTTTTTTAAAAAACACGCTACAAACGAAAATAGAGGTAAAAGTCCCAGCTCATCAAGTGTTTTCGAAGAAAGAGATTATAGCAGTAAACAATGCCCCGAATGGTATAACAATATGACAACACTGTTTCTTAACTGCATCAGTATTCAGTAACTGCAGTAAAACTAACCAAACTGCAGAAGCAACATCTCTAATCTACTCTATCCATCGATGGTTGCCATGATCTCTCCATATGCAATATGCTAATATATGAGTGGAACGTGTTGTAAAAGAAGGGGGAATGAATGGGATTGAGTGGCTTAAGCGCCGAGGAGGCTGACAACAATGGAGTTCTTGCTTGCAAGGTACTCCAGAGATCAAGCGCAACTTAAACACACATCTCATAAGATGGATGCCTAGCGAGCTAGTTGGGTCCCTGGTCGAAATCAGGGCGCGGCTTAGTGCTGGGAGTTGCTCCTAACAACACATGTAGGCCACACGGCCATGGCCCTACTCATTGTCATTTCTGTCCTCATCTCGGCGACTATTTGGCTCCTGTTGGAGTTGGAGCTGTCACCTCCGACGTTGCTTCTAGGCCATACATCCATCGCCCCCTCGTTTTGTTTTGGAGTAAGTTGGGCACCTTTTATGCTTGCTTCTGAAAATTGATTATTTGAAAGAGCTACCACTTGTTCAATTTAATTCGAGATGTGGTTTTTAATTATATCTGAAGCACTGGAAAGCTGAACCGGCTATTTTAAGTTTTTTGTCCCTTTAGGTAGGGTTCATGCGATTCAAGCTACATCGTCTGGTAAGTTTTTATCTCACCTAACGTTGAGGTCTAAAAGGATTGCGTGCTGTTTCAGGTGTTCCATGGACTGAACCTGCATCTCCAGACTCCAAACCTTATTCCAAGACTCGTTTAAAAAAAAAAAACTTATTCTAAGACCTGTCGGTGAGTAGGGTTCAGACTTCAGAATTCCCGAATTACAGCGATTCCAACAGTAGGTGCAGGTACTGTTGTAGAAACTGTGGGTGTTGTGCGCTCCAGGCTGGGACAATCAAAGGTGAGCAGATGAACGTAGCACGCAGGCTTGGCAGGGATGCGAGCTCAGGCTCCCCATGTGGCATGTGCACAGCACGCAGCCATGCACATGAAGAAGTGATCGGAGGACGCGATGAATGGGCGCTGGCCTTTCAGCCTTCCACTGCTTCAGCTGCGGGCGACAGATCAATGGCCGAAACGCAAGCAAGCTACCCTGCCCTCGGCTTCTCGCTCGTGCAATCTGAATCCATGGCTCCATGCAGGCAGCTGGGCAAAGCTTTCCTCTCTGAAACTGGTGGAACTGAACTCTGCCTCTCCATCCATCCATCCATCCATCCATCCATCCATTCAGGTGCCTCCTTCGTGTGTTCTTATTTGGGCTGCGGTTTCTGCTTCAAATGGGCCTTGGACGCACATGCCTGCCACTGATTTGCTGGGCCGCAGTTCATTTCTGCACCAAGTTAGCATCTGCTGCCTTCTCGTTTCGCTTTGGAGCTAGAGGTGCTATTGCTTCAGATTTTTCCTGCGTCGTCCTGGACCTGGAGTTTTCAAAGCATAGTTCGTCCTAGTCGTGGCCGTGAACTCGTGCCTAGAAATTCGGAGCGCACGCACGCAGTAACGCAGAGCTTGTTCTTCAAGTTTTCAACCACGGGGTAGCTCGAGTCAAATGTCCAGATAAGCCAGCATCATCGTAGTTTGGTTGGCGACAGGCACCGCGTCCTGCAGATTTGCGCGGCTGCAAGTCAAAAAGAAAGACTAGTGGTGCCGATCCATCTACCACTACAGATCCTAACGCCGTGTTCGGCGAAATAGCTGATTTGGTCGTTGAGAAATGGGTTTGGTTATGAGATTTCTTCAGTAATCCTGTTGCAGAGGACTATCTGAACTCAGAATGACGAGTTGGCCAGGAACACCACTTAAAAAGGACTACAATTCGTCGCCAAAGTCCAGGCCTACCTAATACCACAAACAAAGCTCTCTCATCCATCATCGAAGCCTGCTAATTGCTGAGACCAAGCCAAAAAAAAAATGGCCGAAACCATACACAAGAGCAGCTAGGGATATGTCGGACAAAACTGAACCATGCAGTAACAAGGAGTAGCTTTTATCTATATGATGTATTTACATCTCTTCAGAACCAACCAGAGGAGGTTCAAAGCAAGAAAACAAAAATGGTGTTGTGAACAGGAAACCAAAGAACTTGAAGAATTTCTGTGAAACCACAGGCCGGGTACAGTCTACTAGTCCCTAACTACAGAGCAGCTAGCTGCAGGCTTCACCCTTTCGTGAAAACCGCAGGCTTACTGCGCTACGCGGCTACGCGCACGCCGCCGTCCGCGGGCCGGCTCAGTGGCCGGCGCCTCCCCCGCTGGGCCCCTGGGGCAGCATCTCCATGAGCGCCGACACCACCGCGTCGTACGCCGACCCCGCGCCCGCCGCCGGGCTCGGCGGCACGGGCCTCGCCGCGTCCGCGCACCGCGCCGCCAGGCTCAGCGCCACGACCGCCGCGAGCAGCACGACGGCGACGAGCGACAGCCCACGGTGGCCCATGGCTAGCTTGCTGCCTCGCTGTACGTGTGTCTCTCAGGCTCCTTCACGACGACGAACAAGCTACGCGTGCGCCGCGCTCTTCTCTGCTTGGCTCTGTGCTGTGGGTGGACACACACCGGCAGAGGCCGCTGCGCGTTTATATAGGGCGTGCCACTCCGGGGCACGTACGTGCCTGGTATGTGCCGGGTCGCCGGCCGGGCTTTTCTTTTTCTTCCCTGCACGGCACCACGTCTCCGCTTTGCAGCCAACTAGGTTGAATTCTTCGTGCAGGAATGCTGACTCGTTTATTCAGTGCTGCTGCTGGCTGCAGGGAACCAAGAACCGGTCAAGAAATCAACTCCACGATGAGATCGAATTGATTTTTTTTCCTTCTTTTCTCCCCACGGCCAGCACTGCACTGATGCGTTCGTTGGACCAGAGAAAAGGTCAAGGGTTTGCCACGCTCGCTGCCACGAGGCCGCGGGCCACCGCCCGAATTTTCGGTGATCCCCTCACGGGCGGCACGGGGGTTTTCAGGCCGGTGCAGCGGCCGGCCGGCCAGGTTGGTGCGCCAGCGCCGCCCGCCCGGGGCACAGCCGCCTGATGGGAACCCGAAGCGGAGCCGGTGCAGTACGTGGAGACGGTTGGGGTGGTGGAGAGTGGAGAGCTGAGACCGCGGCGTCGGCGTCTCAAAGTCCAACACGGGCGCACGCACGCAAACGTGCTCCCGGTTCCCAACGCACGGCACGGGCGAGGCAGTAGGCAGCGTTGGAAAGTCAAGACGGTTGAATTCACAGGCAGCCGGAGGAGCTCGGTTGGGTTGACACGCCAGCGTTGAGCTTGCCCACCCTGCTGACTCTTCTCCTAATTCCTTCTCCAAGTCGTGTACAGTGGCACAGGCACCAACTGTGCAACGGAAAGGAGCTAGTGCGCGTCAGCAAAACGTCATCGCTTATGAAGCCTCTTAAGTTTGACATTAGAGCTGAAGCTCTTTTCTTTTCTTTTTTATAGAAAAACGAGGAACTCTCTGACCGAATGGCAACAATGCGTACAAGCAAGGGCGCAGGAACAAAAGCATGTACCACGGATGCGGCATTCAAAGTCCATGCGATGCAGAATTTGTCCTGCCAAAGTACGAATCAAGATGCTAATTCAAGACAAAAGAGTACGACCGGCACGATCAACATAGCAGAAAGTTTGATACAGCACTTTCCGACAAACTTCCGGTCATGCGACTGAACCATCAGAAATGGCACTGAAACCATCGTTTAACATGAACAGCGGACCAGTCGCACCCGAGTACTGACTTGGACCACTGCGAGGAAACTTCGATCGGCTTGAAGAATGAAGACTTGTAAGAGTCTCAACGCATGTTACGACACCAGCAGAGGGGGTCAAAACCATACGAGTGGAAACTTCAGACTTTCGAATTTATATATTGTGTGTGCAAAAAAGGCTCTAGGGCGAGCAGTGATTTACAACAATTTATGGATAACTGTACAAATGTCACTCGCAGGGGTAGGGGGTAATGCCGAGAATTTTGCAACATTCCGTACTCGTTAACAAACAAGGTGCACTGGAGTTTCAATGGCGCATTGGAGAAATCTGCGGCTATACAATATTCTGGGGGGCGAGATTTTTGTCAGGCCTGCTGAATCGACACGAGTGGTGGAATCTAGTACTCTTTGGCCTTCCTCCGCAGCTCATTTAGCTCACTCTCGATCTCTAGGTCGGGGAAAGGGCGAGCCGCACCTGAGTTGCTCACTGCTGTTCTACCCGGAGGAAGCTCCCCTTTCTGTAGTTGACACAAATAAATGTTTGTAAGAAGGAAAAAGGAAAACCAAAAACACACAGAAAGAAGTTGGTGCTCTATGGTAATGAATTATTCACTTAGCTTGTTCCGAGGATGAAAATCAACAGACATAATGTCAAGTTGCAGGTTTTGTTCAACAGTATGGCATGATATACTAGGTACAAATTTATGTCAGTATGATGAACACGGCAGAAACAACTTTTAAAGCTGAAGATTAATTGAGATTATAGAAAATGAAATGAGAAAACATCAATACTTTTTAGAGGGGCCCATAAGTATGCTGAACAACAACTTTTGTATGTCCTATGTCTCATATACATCAAAGTAGATCACATTTCATTATCATGCGCAAGACAAAACAGACAAAAATCAATGGGAAATATATCATTAGCTTGAAATTTTGTTACCGACTGATAATCTGAGCATCCAATAAAAATACGTACCGATGAACTTCCGGATAGTTCTCTTTTCATTTGCGCAAGATCATCATCAACAGATGAAGTCTCCAGCAATGCAAACTGTGTACAAATAAATAGTGATAAGAATATGTGATTACTACAATAGAATTAATAATGATCACTTCATGACATCCAATTTTACCTTTCCTTCTAGATCATCGGTTGCTAACTGACCAAGTGCCTCTGCTTGGGACTCCATCGCCATAACTAACAGCACGGAATTTGCAATTATTTTTATGAACCAAAGATTCAAATCGTTTCTCATGAGGTATCACTCATTGCAAATTAACTTGGCCAGGAAGAAAAGGTAGAGGTCGATGTCATTCCTCAACTTAAAAGCAGGTGTGTAACCTTAAAAAGTCAACACATGCAATGCAACCATGCAAGAAGATGAGATAGTTGTACTTTGCCAAGATTATAAATAGTGACATATTCTGGAATATACCAATAAAAATCTTGCTATGGAAAATGAGAATATGTTCAAAAGGCAACAAAAATGCATGTGTCATCTTGGTGAACTTTGACAGTGTAGCTGCCAATAATTTACATTGTCTCCTAAAATTTAGCTGATATGGTGTACTTAGAATATTTGGTGGCTAACAGGGTAACGATTTTTTTGCTGCTAAGTTATGGAAGCCTTTAGCTGTACATTGGATATGCTCCGAAACCACTACAGGGTATTGATGTTAACTACTTGACAGTATTTTCATTGCTTGAACTCTTGCAGTTTTAATCTACATTTGACACATAACATGTCTCTGGCCTCAATAGGAACCAGTGCCAGCACACCCACAGTGAAAACAGGTTGAGTAAGTAATAGTCAAGGAGATAATACCTTTTTCCTCCATTTTCTCAAATGCTGAAAGGGCACTGCTTGTATTTACATTACCCAACATTTCACTCACTTTTGTTGCCGTCCTGAAGGGGGGAAAATCTCAGTGCATCCATAATACACAGGAACGAAATAATAATTAGTAAATGATAAATGCATACTTGGCTGATTGAGCACGGGCCTTTAGGGTATCCTTTTTCTGCTTGGCCTCTGCTATCTTGCTCTCAAGAAGCTGCACAATGGCATACTCAACGGGTCAGTAAAGATAATCTCATGATTAAAAAAAGTGAAATAAGCACCTTTCACCATTTGTGCCACGTTGATCCAATCAAATAGACAAATAATACTGACACAAAATCAAGATTGCAGTAACGGCTAATAAGCTCACCTTGGTATTTGAAATCAAATTTTCAACAACACCCTTCTGCTGATCAAGCTGGGCCCTTAAGGAGCTTGCATTATCCTAAGCAAATAATAACAATAATAATAGAAGTGTATCAGGAATTTGATATGTAAAGTTAATATATGGTACTTGTAATATAAGAGTATATGTTGCAGACACGTTATTGCCAAACAGCGCGATAAAAAGCCAGCAAAACACTTTGCACAACATCCATGTGACACGATTAAAAGGTAAAAACTAAGTTGCAGTTAAACAGTATGACAAAGCAGACATTGAACCATAACTCTAGATTTAGATGATACATACAGCATATGATTTACGCCGCTTAAGGGCTTCACGGGCAAGATCCTCATCCCCCTTTTGAAGAGCAAGTTGAGCCCTCCGATACCTACATTTTTCATAAAAATGTAAACAATTTACAGTAAAGCAATCAGATGGCAGAACCCAACGTTTGCTTGCAATTAACCATAATATTACCAATCATTGGAAGCTTGTTCAGCAGCTTTGTATTTGTTCTCAAGCCGCTTTTGAGATGCCAAGACCTTCCAAAACCACAATCCATGTCAGCAGGAGAGTGCAATAGAACAAGTATAGAGAACCAGATTTTCATTTTGTGAATGCACAGTGAGCAACAAATATAAGAAGCAGCTAACTGACAAAATATTAGGGAACAGGAATGGCAATAGAACAGAAAGTAGTTGAAAAGGAAGCATTAAGATACTAATGGAAATTAAGAGCATGTGCTTTTTTTTGAAGCAATATGGCAGGAGCTCCGCCTTTCATTATAGAAGGAGAGAAGAGCTCTGCCTTTCATTATAGAAGGAAAGAAGTTTAAGTACAAATAAAACATGGGGGTTAACCTCTGACAGCCCCCAAGCGCGCAGAGGCACCCCCCAAGCCCTATGTCAAGGACAAGGATGACAGGGCAAACACAAATGGAGAAAAGGCACAACAAAAATTAAGAGCATGTGCTGTCAATGATGAAATTTATGATTGACTACAATCAGAACAAACCTGAGCAGTGGCTTGACGCATCTTTGTTAAATCATCATTCATCTCGAGAACCGCCTGATCTAGTATCTTCTCAGGGTCTTCAAATGTGCTTAAAACAGCATTTGCATAGGACTAGACAAACCAGAGAGCCAAGTGCTTTAGATAATCAGAAGCAGAAGAAAAAAAATCTATTGATGATATAATGAAGGAAACGATACCACTCACCTTGACAACCCTAGATAGTCTATCAAAGAGGTTGGCATTGCACTTAAATCTGCTGACGTTTGATTGTCGTATGTGCACAACTCTAAGTGAAACTGCAGAGCAAGAAATAGGTAAATTAGAAGTTGTCAACATGGCTTGTAGCTCATCGCCATATTATACTCTAGCATCTTTTTACTATTGCTCTCAAATGAAGCATAATGGCTAGCATTACTGACAGTAATGCAACAACATGCCATCCAATATCTGTATTACCATGTGCATCGAGAACATTGACTGGAAGAAAGAAAATCATATTTTCTGAAATTCTAAGATGTTTCCATAATCGTCAAACAATGGTTTCGCCAAGCTGCCATCTCACACAATGAAAGATTATTGGAGGCCGTTTATGTTTTTTAAGTTTATGGGATAGCATATTTCAGGGAACTCTAGATAAAAAGGGAGGGCAGGCCCCGAAGCGTGGTACATACTGTACTAGCATTGATAAACATGATTAGAGCTCCAATCAGCATTCCCCAACACATTTAGTTTGATGATACATACTTCAATTCAATCTGCATCTAAAACCAGGGTCATTTACAAATCACTAGGACTCATTTAGTTCTGCAGATAGAGAAAATAGGATACCATTTAATCAAGAAATGATGTGTTTCAAAGTTTAAACATAACCAACTGAAACTGAAATCATAGTTTTATGCTCATTTTTTCGATAATGGTGCAAACAAGTTGGGCCTTACACAGACCTAACATTGCAACCTCCACCACATAATGGTCTGTTGCAACGAGCTACTTAACACCATCATGGAAAAGGACGTGAGTACACAATAGGGGCAAGCAAAGGCAGTGACCACAACGCTCCAACTGTTGGCACTGAATCAACAACAGCATGACGAACTACAAACTCTCAAGTTTGGCACTGCAAAGTGTGGCTATCGACCAAGCATGCCCCAAGCCACCAAATAAACATTGGAGCACGCTAATCGAATGCGCAAACGAAAACATCATGCACAAACCTCTACCGCGAGCACGGATAAGACGGGGAAGTGGGGGTACGAATTCGGGGGGACGCACCGCGGCCGTTGAGAAAGGAGGTCTTGAGGCCGGTCCGGCGGAAGCTGGCGGAGGCCGGCGGCGGCGCGAGCCTCAGGCTCGTCGGCGGAGCCCTAATCTCCATCGATTCGGGCGGGGGGTTAGCCGAGAACGAAGCGGGGGATTTTTTTTTTTTGTTCACTACCTTCTTTTTTTTCTGCTTGGTGTTTCGATTCGCTCTATCTCCGAGGGTGAGTTCGTGTGGAGAAGAGAAGCGGTGGGAAGAGAGAGCGATCTCGGGTCGAGTCGGGTCGAATGGACCGTGGAAGCTTAGAACGGCCCACACGGCCCAAGGAATATTTGTGGAGAAGCCCAATAAAAGAGAAGGTTTGGGTCAATTTGATGCGGTCCAACTGTACAACAAAAAAACTGTTTTCTGGGTGGATTTGAGCTTTTATCCACAAAGCTTCAGCCCATGTATTTGCGTTTTTTGGTAACGAACTTATTTTGCAAATGAAGTCAAGATAAAGTTTGAAATGATTTTTGCTTAAAAAATAAAAAAATAAAGAGGACTAATGAAACTGCAAGAAATAAAGCAACCAGAAGGCAACATATTTAATTTCCAGAAGAGAACTAAAAGCCAACATATTCTAGTACACCATGCACACCAACTCATTCCTAATCTCCACATAAACAATGCTCTATCAAAGGCGGGACACACGCCAATCGCTTATTTAAAACGCGCCATCACCTCGCAAATCATTCCAGACACTCGCTGGGCACGCCGGCCACGGCGCCCATAGCTTTCGACTCCACTCGATCGTCTCACCACCACGAAGCTCGCGAAATCAATCGACGACCTCGCGTTCACCCTCCGTGCACGCGCGCGCCATGGCCAGAACCACGAGAGCAGCGAACCACGCCACGCTCTCTCCCGGTCGTCGTGGCTCTCTGCTTCGTCAGTTTGTACCCGCCCTCGGTGAGCTCGCAGAGCGCGGCGGACTCGTGCAGCAACGGCCTCAGCCTCGTCCCCTTCAACACCACCGGCCTCGCCTGCTTCGAAGCATGGCCCTCGCAAGATTTCATCCTAAGAGTAAGCGCTCAGCGTTAATGGATCGATATTAGTCTCAAATTTTCACGTATAGCGTTACGTTAATGCTCGTCGGCCGGGCACGGCGGCGGCTTCTTGGCATGCGCGCAGTTCGGCAAGGCGGCGGCGCAGGGGAGCAACGTGTGGAGCTTCGTGCTGTCGGCGCCGGACAACGGCGGGTACATCTCCATCGGCTTCTCGCCGACGGGGCGGATGGTGGGGAGCAGCGCGGTGGTCGGGTGGGTGGCGGCCGGCGGCGTCGCGGGCTCCGCGAGGCAGTACTACCTCGCAGGGACGAGCTCCAGGTCGTGCCCGCCGGACCAGGGCAAGCTGGCGCTCGCGCGCGGCGCCGACCGTCGTGCCCAAGGGGTCCCGCCTCCACCTCGCGTTCCAGCTCGCCGGGCAGCCGCTCACGGACCAGGTCTTATCAAACCAGCAAATAATATATCTCGTGCGCTTGCCAGTCTGTACCGTAAGGCTAGGGCGTGTGACTGCTACACGCGGGCGTCCTACTCCGTCTTACTCCACTAGCAACCACTTTCGGTGTCGAACGACCTCGCCGTGTAGCAGTCACGGAGATCTTCAGGGGTAGAGCACGTATGTTCTTTGCCTGCCTGAAACTAAAGTCTGTCGTGTGATGTGCGCATATTGTATCATTGCACCTTGCGTTTGATTTCCTCGTAAAACCATGAGCGGACCTTGTACAATCCAATCCGCATGCAGATCGAGTTGCTCGTTCCTGTTTTTGCAGTTTTCCAAATGAAGCGCCTACAACGTTCTTCTACTTAAAATGAAGTCCGGTTAAACTACTGCATAGATCGCGAAATGGGCATCATAGGTTCGTTGTGGTGAAAATTATCCACGTCCAGGTTTAGTTCTTCGACTCAGCGCTGATTTCAGGAAAAAATAACGGCATTGTTCTTTTAATGGTTGACAACTGCGAGACGCCTGTATATGATAGATACTCTACTCTGTTTATAAAAAAAAGCTTACACCAATTGGGACCGTGGCTCAACTGCCACGCGTTGTCTACTGAGCATGCATATTCGTCGAAGCAAGCTTAATTACGTTTCGACAGGTCTCACGTTCGAATCAAACGGATCCGTATAATCTACACCTCCGTTTTCGCCAGGAAACCACAGCCATCAACCTGAGAGCTGCCCGCCGCAGCCCACAGCAAACCTCACCAAGTCATCACTAGCAGCCAGCCAGCCAGAGCCCAGAGGAGAGAGATCAGATGCACACAGGAACATGAAGCCGAGGTCTTTTGTTCTTCCCGCGCCAGCATTAGCAGCGCGCTACTCGTGCTGCTACTGTCCTGCTCCATCAGCTCCGTCGCGAGGTCCCAGACGGCCGACTCGTGCGCCTCCAGCCCCAGCCTCGCCGCCGTCAGCCGCCTCATCCCCTTCGACACCTCCAACCTCACCTGCCTCGACGCTTGGCCCTCCCAAGGCTTCATCGTGCGCGTACGTCGTCAATCACCTCATGCTCTCTTGTACATACAAGTGTATAAACACGCTCCCGGGCACCACCCTCCTGGCGGCGCGCGCGTCCCGCCTCTACCTCGCCTTCCAGTTCGCCACCAGGCGCTCGGCGTCGCCGTGCTCGTCTTCGGCTGCCTGCAGGTGCTGGCGTTCCTGGCGCGTCCAGGGAAGGGGTCCAAGGTGAGGCGGTACTGGAACTGGTACCACCACTACGTCGGCCGCGCCGCGGTGGCCTGCGCCGTCGCCAACGTCTTCGTCGGACTGTCCGTCGCGCACGAGGCCGCCGCGGCCTCCGCGTTCTACGGCGTGTTCCTCGCGGTCTGCGTCCTCGCCTCGGCTGTTGTCGAGGTCAGGCTCTGGAGAGCTGCTTCTGCTTGATCCAGCGACCGATCCATCGGGCTTTGGAGCGTGCACGATACTGCATCCGGGTGTACGAGATGAGGCGCAGATTCATGTATACCGGGTATATGTACGCGCGTGCAGCCGCTCCTCGTCTATGTATACTGTACTCTACCTTGTGTTTACACGAGCGTAGATGATTTGTTATATATATATATATATATATATATATATATATATATATATATATATATTGTTGATTTAATATAGTGCCATTGCTTCATAACCACCACTACGTCCCAAATTCGCATGGTTATGAGTATGTAGCGCAAGTTAAGCTCGTTTGTTTGTTCAGGAGCTCCTAAAATTCCTATCACATCGAATATTTAAATACTAATTAGAAGTATTAAATATAGATTAATTACAAAACCAATTGCACAGATGGAGGCTAATTTGCGAGATGAATCTATTAAGTCTAATTAGTCCGTGATTTGATAATATGGTGCTGCAGTAAACATGTGCTAATGATGGATTAAGTAGGCTTAATAGATTCATCTTGGGAATTAGTCTCCATCTGTGTAATTAGTTTTATAATTAGCTCATATTTAATCCTCCTAATTAGTCTCCGAATATTGACATGTCCGAACTAAAGATCCAAACACCCTCTGAGTTTTCAAATCAAGTGCTGGGTTCTGCAGCGCCTCGCTAGTCACGTCATGTGCCTGCAATGGACAATAATCCATTTTACAACTGAACAAATATACCGGAAAAAAGAGAGGAAATGATATCACTACTCCCCCATTGCAACCACCAAAATATTTTTATGTTTTTTTCACAAACCAAACATGAACAGATGAACTTCTGTACATTCGGCACCACCTGGTAGCAGCTCTTGGTTTTCTAGTTTTTGTAGTCCTGCAGGGGTGTTTGGATCCTGAGCTAAAGTTTAGTCCGTGTCACATCAAATATTCGAAGGCTAATTAGGAGAACTAAATATGAGTTAATCATAAAACTAATTACACAGATGGAGGCTAAACGGCGAGACGAATCTATTAAGCCTAATTAATCCATCATTAGCGAATAGCTAAACGGCAAGACGAATCTATTAAGCCTAATTAATCCATCATTAGCAAATAGTTACTGTAGTAGCACATTGTCAAATCATGGACTAATTAGGCTTAATAGATTCGTCTCGCCGTTTAGCCTCCATCTGTGCAATGGGTTTTGTAAATAGTTTATGTTTAATACTCCTAATTAGTATCTAAACATTCGATGTGACAGGAACTAAAGTTTAACCCAGGGATCCAAACACCCCTAAGAGATAAAACAACAGTAATCTCAGTAGGAGATTTTTTTTTCTTTACAAAACATGTATCCAAATAGCCCAGCAAGTAGCCGCCGCAAGGGCAACAGAGTGAAAAGTAGCACTGCTTTTTTATAAAATGGTTTGCCCAAATCCAATGTTGGTCAAACGAGAAGGTCGGCAATTAGCCCCAAAGACTTCCATCATCAAACTCCTAACATACTTATTTGGTTACAGAGCAACCAAAGAAGTGCGAAAGCACAAAGTTCACTTCCCTCCCAGTCTCGCTTTAGCATAGTCTTTAGAAACCAAACATGAACTTAAACCCAAACCTCCAAAAGAGGGCAAATCTGGCACGAAAGAAGCATTCAAATACTTTGGTCCATTGAATCAAGCGTTTCCTTACTGCAAAAAAAAAAAAAAAAAAAATCCGAGTGCGAACCATCCCTTGCAAGATGTGTTAACACAGCATAATACAATCCTTTAGCGGACACGCCACCACCACATAATTTTCACACGGTTAGCAATCTAGCATGCACGTTTTGACAGAACTGAACATAGATACCAACAACAAATGAGGCTTGAACCCTGCACTACAAGTCCAGCATAGTTGAAACTACGGCATCAGTCATGATTTGTCTAGTCAAAGGGCCAAATATGCTTGCTAATCGTTTCCCTCATCATGAAACTAACAATTGATGCAGCGGTAATAACAAATTAACAACTCAAAAGAAAATACCACACCATCACAGTTTTAAACAACTCCACATTCGGAACCAACAATCACTTGAAAATATGTCAACATCAGAAACACTTAACCATAAAAGGGCTTGTTTGCTTAGAACCCTGGGACAGGCAGCAGATCCAGCCCCAGACGTCCAAATTCAGACTGGTACAAGCAGCTCTGATCAGCTCCAACCCAAACATGCCCTTTAAAAAGTCTGGATTCAGTCCAGAAAGTACAACAAAGACATCCATTTTTTCTTGTTCTAGCAGCCCCACTAAGAAAAATTACGTAAATTCTGAATATGACCACTCTGAATATGACTGTTGTCCGAATGTAAGAATGTATGATCACTCCTCCATTGCATCGCCACCCTCAGCAACCTCAACCTTCTGCTTCAGCTGTGTTATCTTTGTCGACAGTACCTCTGCAAGCAAGAACAGAATCATGCATGACTTTCTACTGTTCAATATGTCATATATTCTGTACCATTAGCAAGGAACTCACCAGTCTGCCCCTTGGTGAAGCTGTATCCCTTCGAGCTAACATATGTTCTTGGATTCGGCAACTCGTGGTTTCTCAAGTATTCTGTTTTCCCCTGGTGAAGTCAAAAGGGTTTGGTTAGCCTTTGAAGCATTTCTAAGAACATATTTCATGTTCTTCAATTTGCTCACAAGGCATCTATGCCAAATGGTAGCATGCAAAATACAGTATTATAGTTTACTCAAATGAGCATCATTGGAAATTGAAGGCCAGAAGTAATCGAACTATGTGCAAGCAATATACTCCCTCTGTTTCAAATTAGTTGTCATTCTACTTTTGTTAAGCATTTCTATCTTTGACCATAATTTTCTACAAATTCATATAGTTTAACATCATAACAACAACAACAACAACAACAACGTAGCCTTTCAGTCCCAAGCAAGTTGGGGTAGGCTAGAGTTGAAACCTAACAAGAGCCACAAATCAGGGTTCGGGCACATGAATAGCTGTTTTCCAAGCACTCCTATCCATGGCTAACTTTTTGGGTATATTCCATCCCTTCAAATCTCCTTTTATTGCCTCTTCCCATGTCAATTTTGATCTTCCTCTACCTCTCTTCACATTACTGTCACGCCTTAGGGTTCCACTACGCACCAGTGCCTCTGGAGGCCTTCGTTGGACATGTCCAAACCATCTCAGCCGGTGATGGATAAGCTTTTCTTCAATTGGTGCTACCCCTAACCTATCACGTATATCCTCATTCCGGACTCGATCCCTCCTCGTATGACCACAAATCCAACGCAACATACGCATTTCCGCAACATCATAAGATTTATCCTTTTTGATTCACCATGAGAAATATTCTCATAATATAAAATCTGCATGTTGTTAAACTATACGAATTTCTAGGAATTAATGGTAAAATATAGAAATGTTTGACTTGGGACAGTGCTAGAATGATACCTAGTTTCAAACTGAGGGAGTATTGTATCAAAGTTGACAAATACAATGCCACACAGATAGTTTAAAAGTTCATTCTCTAATAAGTAACAATACATTATGCTTTGATGTATTTTCAAAGTTTGCAGTGTTTTGTCAATTTCAGTCATGACACAGAAAATGGAATACATACCTTGGTTATCACACAGACATCCACGTTGCTTCCACTACCCAAGTCGTTGAAGATACCACCACGGATTGCATCGGTCACAAGTTGTATTCCCTCCTCCCTCTAGAAGATAAAAAGGAATTAAGGCATTATACAATATGAACATACATTTGTAAATTAAAACAAACACCATCAAATGCAACTTCAGTCACCACAGAAGACAAACTATATTGCCAACATAATCAAATCAAGGAACTATTGCACCGGTTCACTTACCGTAAGCCCTTCTTTGTACTTCGATTCAAACACCGACATTGCAGCAAGCGATCCAGAACCCATCGTGGCAAAAGGAAGAGTATCTGTGGAGCCATGCGGATAAACCTGCACTTTCCAAAGGTAATTTAACTACCCTAACTTTTAATTACAACAAGCAACAACCAGTTACAAGTTACTCACAGTGTGTAGGTGTGGTCCAGTACAATCCACTCCACCAAGAACAAGAGCAGCACTGACATGGCCTTGATACCTAAACATAATTGCATAAGTAGGTCAGGTGTCACAGAATGACAGGAAGTTGTAATTATGCCTGTGCGATAGGAGCTCACTTGAAAAGGTGCGACTTCAGCAGTGTAAGAGCTGTCACGACTCTTGATTCACGACCAGTTGCATATCGGTGAAGCTGTAGCTGGGAGCTCACCATATCTGAAGTAAAAGAAGCAAAACGTAAGAAGGAATTCAAGGGAAGAAATGGGAGTTGGAAAGGCCAGAATGACATTCTTTTAGTCATTTACCTGTAACAGCCTCTGTGTCAGCAGCAGTTCCTGCTCCACAGCAATATATGTTTGGCGCCATAAAGTGGATTTTCTCACAATTCTTATCAGCAACTATAGGCCCCTCAGTTGCCCTTGTGTCTGCCCCAAGAACAACCCCATCCTAGATATCAAAATATAGTTTAGTACAACGTTAACCTCAATACAGCAATATGAAACAATGCCTGTTCAAACAGGTCACAGGAATGCGGTATCTTTCATCCGTTAGCACTGCACTAAGAGCAACAGGTACAGATACTAAAAATTTGCTACAAAAGTGTTAAGGTAAAACTACCATCATTAGATTTATTCAATCACAAGTTACCTCAAATCAAGATTCCCCAGAGCATCATTTGCATGTATTTCAGCATCAGTATTAGTATTTTTTTTGTGTATGTATACCTTCCCCCCCTGAGCTAATACGACTAAAAGGCTAAGAAACAAACATTACAAAAGAGAGGGGTTTTTTCAGAGTTCCACTAGGCTGGTGGTTTGCACTGAGCATTTTCCCAACTCGTATCATTAACATGTACCGCAATATGGGTATGTGCATAAGAAGGTTAACTTGAAATGTCAGACAGATTTTCCAAAGATCAACTGCGCTGATCAGCGCTCCAAAAATAAGTTTCCAAACCTACTAACATTAGAACGACAGTACTAGGTTCATGCCTATCAAATTCACAAACGTGGGCAACTCGAACCAGCAAAAGACACAATACTAATTCCAGAATAATGAAAAGTTAACAAGTGAATGTGAGCTGCACCTGAAAGACGAGGCCGACGATGGTGGTCCCGGTCTTCAGGAAGCCGGGGATCTTGAGCCCCTTCTTCTCCAGAAAGTCGTTCCTCCGGCACAGTTCGTAGCTGAACCCGCCCTTCGCTGGGAGATCCATGGAGCCCGTCATCCTGCACCACAAAAGCACCACAACAGATCAAAATCACGGCGAATTGGCACAAGTCACCAATCAATTAGCCCTAAACCCCTAGCATATCCACCGGCCCCAGGCCGGCCACGCGCAGCCCACCGCAACCACCAGAATATCACCCGAGCCCTCCCCAACGACCATGGCACAGCCGAGTCGAAAGCGACACCGGAATAGATCGGGAACAGGGGAGCGGACGGCATGGACGGGGAGGAGGCGGACGTGGGCGGCAGCAAGCAGAAAGGAGAAAGAGCGGGGGAGATGGCCGGCAGCACCACCCCGTCGCGCCAAGCCGAAGCCCAACAGGAACCACCACCAAGACCGGATCTGGTGGAGGAAGACAGCAATACGGGTGGAGGGAGAGGGGGAAGGGGAGCGTGCTTGGTGCTGTGGCTCGGGAACCCGCCGCCGCCGCCGCTTGCGGACGCAACGATGGCGACGGGCCAAGGAGCGCCGGAGGGAGTGAGCTTTTCGGGCGTACGGCCGTGTCGCCTTCCGTCCGCCTACGGCAGAAGACGGAGGGAGGCCGGGCTCTTCCCAAACCCAATCTCCTCCAAGCCCGATTTGCGATGTGAATAGACTGCAGGGGAGGGGAACACGGTAGGGTTCCGGCCGCGCGCTCACCTGATCTGAGCTCGGGGACGATGCGAGAGCGGCGAGCGGCGGGCCTTCTTCTTCCTGCTCGGTTCTCTGTTTCTGTTACCCTTTTTCTTTTGTTTTTGGACCCGAGGTGGAGGTGGAGTAGGGGTTGGATTGGGGGAGAAGAAAGAGATTACATGGGTCATCAAAGTTTTCACACTCGTGTAGTCGTGTGCTTCCGGTGGACGATCCACGGTGTTTGGATCCTAATATCATATCGAATATTCGAAGACTAATTAAGATAATTAAATATAAATTAATTATAAAACTAATTACATAGATGGAGATGGAGTCTAAACGGCGAGACAAATCTATTAAACTTAATAATTTATTATTAACAAATGGTTACGGTAGTAGCACATTATTAAATCATGGACTAATTAGATTTAATAGATTCGTCTCACCGTTTAACCTCCATCTGTGCAATGGGTTTTATAAATAGTCTATATTTAATACTCTTAATTAGTATCTAAATTTCAATGTAACAGGGATTAATGTTTAGCCTGGTGATCCAAACACCCCCTAAGTACGACTGAACAATTTTTCAAAAGAAAAAAAAAGGATGCCACGACTCCATCTCATTTGAATCACCTCGATGTTTTTCAAATTTTTTTCTTAAAAAAAAGGATGCCACGACTCCATCTCATTTGAATCACCTCGATGTTTTTCAAAAAAAATTCGACGAATCAAACACTAACTCAAACCTAAAGCTACAAAAGAAGGCAAATTTAGCATGAAAGAAGCACTCAAACATGAACTTACACACACACAAAAAAAAAACACGATTGAGTACTGTTATCTGTTTATTATCCAACGGGCCCAGAAAGACGGTCCGGTCCGGCCCAATAGCGGAAACACAAGTGGATGCGGCAAGTTGCAACAAAAGAAATCAAGGGAAATCTAGGGTGCTTACGGCAAATGCAAGATTAGCCACATCTCACAAGCTGAAGTCACAACTCAAGGGGAATGATCGTTTTGCAGCTTAGTCCTGGACTAATTGGAAAACGTACATCCTCCTCCTCCCACCCTCTCTCCCGAAGCAAAGCAACAGAACCCAAAGGGATTCCCAGCTCGAACAGTCTAGGGCATCGCCGAGAAGCTGCTCGAATCCCCTCCAAAATTCCAAGGCGAGAGCCACTGATCCATCGCAGAACCCATCAAATTTCACAATTCAAATCATCCAACCCCACCTCCCGCCACCAATTCGTGCACACCAAATCGAGCCCCCTATCCCCTCGCGATCAGTGAGTGCCCCCCCAATCCCCACGCGCCTCGCGAATCGCTGGATCATTTGCTCCCAATCCCCGAGCCAGGGTCCTAGGGCCGAAATCTCAGGAAGCTTTCTGCTGCAAGAAAAATGGGGAAGCCGCTGATCTACGAGATATTGGAGAAGCCGGCGAGCAGCAGCGTCATCGGCATCTGCTCCCTGATCTGGTGGTTCATCCAGAAGCGGGGCATCGGGTACGGGGACGTCGGGCTGAGCTACGAGGCCGCCGTCGACGGCGGGCAGTACTGGCGGGTCATCACCTCCGCCTTCTCGCACATCAGCGTGGTGCACCTGGTGTTCAACATGAGCGCGCTGTGGAGCCTCGGCGTCGTCGAGCAGCTGGGCCAGATCGGGCTCGGCGTCGAGTACTACCTGCATTACACGCTCGTGCTCGTCGTGCTGTCCGGGCTGCTCGTCCTCGGCTTCTACCACATGATGATTCAGAGGTTCAAGGTGGAGTACTTCAGGAGGGTCACTGCTGTTGGGTACTCCTGCGTTGTGTTTGGATGGATGACAATTCTGGCTGCCAAGCAGCCGTCCTCCAAGCTGAACATTTTCGGGGTTCTGTCACTGCCTATCAGCTTTGCGCCATTCGAGTCGCTGATATTCACATCGATCATCGTACCGCAGGCTAGCTTCATTGGCCACTTGTCGGGGATCATTGTCGGGTACTCAATTGCCTGGGGTCTTATTCATGGGATGAACAACTACTGGGCGATCACCATGCTCGGCTGGATTGTGCTTGTATTTGTGTTGAGCTTGAAGCGTACAGGATCTATGGAGTTGAGTTTTATTGAGATCGAACCAGTGACAGACCCCTCACTGCCTTCTGTTGGTGTGGTTTCCACCAGAAATGGTAGAACTCTGCAGATGGATGTGCTGCCCGGAAGAAGAGTTGCAGACATTGTATGATATGTGCAGAAATGTTTGACAAATCTTGTTTTTGTTATGAAAATTTTATCACGTTGGCACCATGCTATGTATTCATTTTCGAAATTCTGGTGTCACGGGTGTCTTTGGCCATTGCTGGTATAAAGGAATTCTTCATCTGGACTTTCAGATGCATCTTCATTTTGAAAAGAAAGGAATTCTTTTGTGCTAGTTACCATGTGAAGTGAGGTTTTCCAACTGAATTTCTTCAGTGCTGTTCTTATCGTGTTGTTTATAGGCACTGTAGCTTGCATGAAGCACTGATATAAGTATTCATTCCATCTGTTCCGCGGAACCATTGGAGAAATTTTCTTTACAGGACAGCATTGTTTTGCGGGACATCGTGCAATTGCATGTTTCCTTTACACTGCTGTCTCACTGTATTTTGGAAATCTGATGCTGTTCTGCAGCATCAATCAATTAGTTCTAAACATAAATAGGCCTTACTATAGGAAGCTTAACCAGTTACTCATCGGCGGGGTGATGTAACAAGAATGTACTGCATAAGAGAAAACTCTGAGAGCTGCTTGTAGGCTCAGGGCTTCAGGCCTTTCTTCCATGATCTGACCTGAAAGCCTGAAACCTACCTGCACATTTATGCATCGGTGCTGATAATCCAAGGGTATCAGTAACTTTTTGAACATAAAATTATGTGAATGTCAAGTGTTCCTCAGCAACAGCACTTTGTGCGACTGACTTGGTAGGCAGTAAAATCTGGGATCATCATAATTTCGAATGGTCAACTTACTGTACTTACATTATTCATATTGGCAAAGACAATGTTTTGAGATGACAAAGGACTTGATAATGCAGTAAATTTGGGATCATCGTAATTTTGTATGGTCAACTTACATTATTCATATTGGCAAAGGCAATGTTTTGAGATTACAAAGCTAGCAAATTGCCAGTGCCGTGTAAATTACATGCACAACAGAGTCTCACCCCACTATTTCAGTGCCAAAAGTCAAGTTTTCGCTGGAATGTCCTTCTGTTGCGCAGAAACACAGGAATGATCTTCGGCCTTGTCCATTTCATCTCAATCCTGGAATTTAATATTCTTTGGCGCATAGCAAGGAACACTTCAGGTAGTTTTGGCCTGTCGAATCAATTATTGGTGAAAACTATCATGCCGTGTCCATTGTGGCTTGAGATTATGCTTTGAAGAATGTATCATGTTGGGGTCTTCACAGCTCATCCTGAACATGAAACCAGCATAGTATGTAAGCTACTTGTCATAATCCAGTTAGGAAGTTCATAATAAGTATTACAAGTGCATTTTTTCCGTTAAAGAAAAGATGCATTTTGACTTACATGGTAGTCATCCCATTCCCTGGGACGCTGTAAAAGTAAGGAAGAGAGTTAGTGCACCATGTATGTATGTATGTATTTGGAACGTGCGACTGCATCATATTTTAGGCAATGACATGCGCCTCTAGCACATAAGCACAGCACAAGTCACAAATAAATGCAACCCTCTAGCAGTCTAGCTAGCAGTGCAAATGCAAAACCCATAAACACAGCATTCCAAAAGAACATATTTCTATGTTAATCTATTTATGATTTGTTTCTGTAATGTGCCCCCATGAAGCATTGATGGTATGGTGATAATTCGAAAAAGAAACCAGAGTTGAACCCTTTTTATAGTTCGGATCTTCATGTAAAAGACAAAAAAGCTACATGAGCTATGTGACAGGATGAAGAAAACATACTCTCCTCCTTCGGCGCCGGTTTCCTTCATCCTTTCCTTTTTGAGCTTCCTGTGCAACAGTTTAGCAGATAATTTAGCCTCTTTAACAGATTTTAATTATCCTTTTGATTCGAGGACATTAAATGCTGATCGACATAGAAGTAACTAAGTCCAACTGAAGATAGATCATTCATTAATCACAGCGCTTCATACTAACCCTATCTTCTCTAGCTTTCCTCTCCTTTTCAGCTTCTTCAAAAGCTTCCTTTTCAGCCTACAAAAATACAGAAAACTAAGATAGCGTTCCCAGGAGATAGCAGGGACCAATTTGGCAAAGTTTTATCTGCAGTTACCTCCCTATTCGCACCCACAGTTTCTTCAACAACTTTTCTTGCATAATCAGGGTCATCGCAAATCAGAATGTTGTCGAAAACTGAACCAGCTTTTACCTGCATATGTTTGAGATATAAGTCTACTTCATGCTTACATCGCTCCAGAAATCATAATGCAGCAGGAAGCTAAAATTTTAACAAAACAGACATTTAAAAAAATAAAAACTATATATGTTACCTGCCAAACTTCAATTCCAACATAGTTCAAAGGTTTCAGCACATAAAGATCTGGATCATCCTCAAACTCTGCAAATTAATACAGCTGATAGCGTCAAACTTCATCTTTAAAGCTTAGAGTGGGGTATAATTCAAAATCAGGTGCTGAATGGAATATTGGATATGTCTTGAATGTAAATGGTAGTATTAAATACATAACCGCGCACACTAATAGAACCAATATCTTTATTTGGTTACCTGGATTATCAATCCATGGGGTTTTCCATTTACCCTTGTAGTTAGGATTCTTAATTCTCTGCAAGCAGGAGCATGTGAAAATGTGAACTCTATAACGATGTGCCAAGGACTGATTGCCAATCAAGATAACAGACCTTGCGTTTCCATGGTCCCTTGTATGCTGGATTTGATATCATTCTGGGCTTCCATATGCCATCATCATCATCATCCCATGTGTCAGGCTGGTTTAGAAGGAAAAAAGTCACATATTTGCCATATTCTGCTGTGTCTATTTATAATAAATCCTTTGCATGGGTGTTCCTTGCATATGTGACTCCATGGATCACATTTTAAGTTTGACTAATCTTAGAACTTGCGTACCTTTTTGTCCTTTGGATCAGGAATCTGTTTCGGGATAGAATCATAGCCCTGGCCAACACCAATGAAACGTTACACAACATGTGCAACAATGCATATTCAGAAAAGAATTGTGGAATCACAAACCTCTGGCTTAACCTCATCAGGATCTTCAATATACTCTCTGTCATCCCAATCCTTAGGCTGTAGTGAAGATGTATGTGTTGGGCAATATCAGTTTATAATGCTGTAAATTCTGGGCAAATTATAGCTCTAATTATAAAATTAATAACCAACCCTTTTGGCGTGAACATCCTTGATTTTACGAGGAGGGAGGATGTCCCAATCAGTGTACATGCTCCCAGATTCTCTTTCACGGTTATCAACCAGTAGGCTATAAGACGCGTCAGGCCTAAGAATGAAAGTATACACGTGGGTTAACTTGTCTGTCTCACATTCTAGATCTTTCTTGATGGGGTAATTCTGCCCTTGGTAAGAAAGTATAAGATGGAGCTTCTTTGTTTGAGTACCACATATATCTGGTCCAAACATCAAGCTGCACAAGAGAAAGTTATGGAAGTTAGCAGGCACCACTTCAGCAGCTGACAACAAGAATAATTGAATAACAATAGAGGCTGCAATCCATATTCAGATACTACATTCAGAAACAATGACAGGATTATTCATTTGCAAACTGTGAAGCCTATATCAACTTCTAGAACACAGCCAGATTATGTGAGGTAGAGTGACATTCATCCACACCAACAATTAGAACATGCTAATGACATGTACAGCAAGGAAACAGTGCATCTTTGAAAGAGTGGGAATTTAAAGGAGCAAATGCCGGTAAGAAGTTTACCTGTATGGAGTATCCCCACTAAATTTTTTCTGGTTGACATAACCAGACATAAGCTTAATATATCCACCACCACACTCGATATCCTGCTCAAACTTAATGGAGTACTGAACCACCAGTGTCCGGTTCTTGTTACTGAATTTTGGGAACTTGGCTGAAATAGCAAAATGCCTAGCATCCATTGTTGTTTGTATTCCTGGTGCGGTATCCACAAAAATAAAGCGCATGGATCAATAGACTTGCTGGAACTAAGCCGCTGAGCAAGCATTGCATGTTTTATGATAAAATGCTCAACATATAGAGCCAATTGAAACAGAAGCGTGGCAGGTTCGAAAAGTAAACCTTTGTCATCAGGATCTCCAGAGTATCTTCCCGCCGTGTGCTTGAACCTTCCAGCCTTCCCTTCACTCCTTTTCCAATCAGATTCCACCCACCGCGACTCCCAGCCATCTGAACATTCGAACCGGAACAGAACAATTTAGTACTAAGTTACTAACACAGTAAAACGCCCTGAATTAGAATAGCAAGGATCCCATTAGATTGCATCAAGTGCATCATATCATCCGTTTTGTTCACTCCATGGAACAGACTCAAGCTCAGCATGAGCTAATAATTTCAATTGGAAAACTTGAGCACATCAGTTGAGCTCACCTCCAAACGGTCAAAACACAAAACCTTGACGGCCTTAGCCCTTAGCAAAAACGGAAGCATATACTCGCAACCATAGGGGCACTACGATAATACTCGCAAAGCAAAGGGGGTGACAACGAAAAGTAGCGCACGCCCATCAATCGTCCGTCTGCACTCAGAGCATTTCAGCAGTCATCCCAATTCAGTAGGCTGCCACTACCAATTCGGCAACTCGAACCAAAAGACAGAAATAGAAGCATCTATCCGTAGACAGCACGGGGCAAGCTAGGACTACCAATCGGGAAGCTGTTTGAGGAGCGGAGCAGACAGCGAGGAGGCGTGTGTACGCAATACCTTCGAATCGCTCCTCGAAGAAGACCTCGCCGGACGCTAGGAGCAGCAGCGACGAAAGGACGAGGAGGCGGCCGCTCAGGCCGCCGCCGCCGTGGCGAGGACGACCCATCGCCGGAGACGAAGCGGGGAGGGGAGCTTCGCTGCTGCTGCTGCTGCAAGCGGGCTGAGCTTGTTGGACCGGAGGGGAATATTTGTAGTGCACGCGGGGGTCGAAGTACCCCTGGATGTTGGTCTTATTCACGGTAATGGCACCCTGCGCCTAGTCCAGCGAATTACTGGGTGGCACTTTGGTGATTTAGTGGGGAACCGTAGGTACTTCGGAAGTGGAGCGGAGCAGTGGTAGCAGCCTGCCAGCCTATCCAGTCGTCACTCCGATCGGACGGTGACCGGCAGGTGGGCCGGCCGCGACTCGTCAAAGTCAACGTCGCGGCCTCGGACGTCCCTACCTGGGTGGGGCCCGCGGAGGGGGATTGCCCGCCAAGCGCGTCTACGGCTGTTTGGTCTCTGGTCCTACTAAACTTCATCCCTATCCCTAATCAATGCACAAAATCTGCATCACACTCTGCCTGAAGTAGTCGCGGTAGCTGGGGAAGCAGAGAAGCTAATGGAGCAAAGGGTTGGTAACTTGGTCAGCAAATACCACCACGCCATTGACATCCTCTGCGAGGAAGAAGAGGAAGGGGTGGTCAGTTCCGCGGCTGCAGCGGCCACAGTTCCTTCCTCGTCGACGTTGAGGAAGCACTGGTGGAGCACGGAGATCATAACCATGGGCGGCGTTGGCGGGCACAACATCTCGGTGAAGGACTTGTCGAAGACAATGAACAACAGGTCGAGTCTGAGTTCCTACAGGAGCGTCGCCGCCTCCACCCTGAGCAACATCTCAAACTTTGGATCCTGAGCTCCCCATCATGGACCCCCCTCCTCCCGCACGGCAGACTCGTGCTGGAGTGCCACCGCCAAGCTGGTGCTGAGCACGCGCACGAGGCCCAATAGGTTGTCATGGTCGTCGGGGAGGTAGATGTACATAGCGAACGTCGCCATGTGGAGGAGCGACGGCAGTGGTGGGGAGGAACGGGGGCGGTGGCAGCAGCGTGGGGAGGAAAGAGGGCGGTGGCGGTGGGTTTAGGATGGTTCGGGACGGGTGGAAAACTAGGCAATAACGAGGGGCAAGGGTGTCCTCTTGGACCTTGAGTCCACTTGGCCTGTTTGCCTCACAGGGGCTAAATAGTCTAAATAGCCCCTGTCACATTGGATGTTTGGATACTAATTATAAGTATTAAAAATAGTCTAATTACAAAACTAATTACACAGATGGAGGCTAATTCACGATACGAATCTATTAAGCCTAATTGGTCCATGATTTGACAATATGGTGCTACAGTAACCATTTGCTAATGATGAATTAATTAGGCTTAATAGATTCGTCTCGCGAATTAGCACAGGGGTTCTGCAATTAGTTTTATAATTAGCTCATATTTAATCCTTCTAATTAGCCTCCGAACATCCGATGTGATAGGGCTAAAGTTTAGCCCCTGATGTCCAAATAGCTCCAGTTACCCGCAAGGGATTAGTTACCCGCAAGGGATTAGAGGACTGAAGCATTTAGTTATCTTTTAGTCCCTACGTTTGACACCTTAGGGACTAAAAAGATTAAAAAAGAGATTAAAAAGGAGGGTCCTGTGGAAAACAGGCCTAAATAGAAGGACGGGGCAGCGTGACCATCAGTTCCGATTTCCTATCCATGCTGGGAGGAAAGGCCACGTACTTAATTCCACATCAGCCAATCGCGGCTTTGTAATTCACCTGCGTAGCCAATGGTAGGCCGCCGCGTCTGCCGGGTGGCGTGTTCGCTGCCTCGCGCGTGGTCTGGGCTTCGCGCTGAGCGCTTTTTCGTCAGTCGCTGGATCGCGACCTGTCCCGCCTGCCTGCCTGCCTGCCTGCCCAAACCGTGAGTCCAGGCAGCTATTTGCAGGTCTCGTGCAATCTCGCTCGCGCTGTAGAGTTCAAACGGCCGGCAAGAGAGCTGTTGTCGATTTGGAGCCAAAAAAGAAACCGGGCCGGGAGTTGAAGCCAGCCAAGGCCCAAGAGCGATGCGTGGCCCAAGCCCATGTAGTATTCAACCAAAAGCCGACCTATATAAAACAAGGGGCCCACGCCGCGACCGTAACCGCCGGTCCCAAGCGCTCGATCGAGTTCGTCCATCCCTCGCCTGGTATCGCGACGGTGAGCAGAGCACCACACCAGCGGTACGGTTCCGCCGACAGCCGCCACCCACCGCCGTCTAGAAGCTTCCACTGTTCCACACGACTGCCGCGTGCTTGACCTCTTCAATGGCATGCGCGCCGGGAACTCATCCAGCCAGCGACGACTATGGAGACGACCACCAAGTACTAGCACCTACGATGACAACCATTAAGCCGGCCTTCCGGTGGGCCCTCCGGGTAAGCGACTTGCCAGATTACGACTCGTACGTGCGCCTCGCTGGCTGGCTGGCCAAACCGTGAGGCCAAGCCTCCGGGGGTTAACTTTGCAGCGCCTCGTTGTCTCGTGGAAGCCGAAGGCACACAGCACGCGCGCGCGCTCGTACGGCAATCTCGTTTCTGGCGTAGTGGCGGCCGTACCTCCGCAATCTCGTACGGCAAGACACAGCAGAGTTCGGCAAGACAGCAAACTGAGCCGGAATTCGATCGAACTCGCATCCTAGCTTGTTTCCTTGTCGCACTCGTGCACGCGAGATCGATCGGGTGCAAGCCGAACCGTGTCCCCGCGAGCATAGAAATAAAGGCCAAGGCCAAAGGGCCGGGCCCCACGCCGTGTTAGACCCTGATCGATCGAGTTCATCCATCCGTCGTCGTCCATATCGCGCCGGCCGGTGAGCACCAGCGGCTCCGCCGCCACTCACCCGCCGCCGTGACCGTGAGGTTTTCCACACGAATCCCGCGTGCAAGCAGTGCGCCATGTCGATGATTGTGCTAGAACTCCTCAACGCGACGACCACCAGGCGGAGCTCATCTAGCGACCGCTACGAGGGCGGCTATCAAGAGCTAGTACCTACCATGTTAACCGTTAAGCCAGCCTACCGGTGGTTCATCCGGGTAAGGAACTACCAGTGATTCTTATGGCTGCCATTGTTGCTTCTCCCAGCTTCTACATAAATTGTCATATTGATCCCTCCTCATACGTATTGATTACCATGTATTTCAAACAAAAAAATAAAATAAAAACCAACATTGTCATTGTGTATGCTTGAGTCACTTATCATGTATAAAGTTATAGAAACATGTCTGGTCTACATGTTACAATCCACTACATACCTCGTCTATAGTTGTATGCATACTACACGTATAGGTGTACAGCTTGTTTGTGACCGTCAGGAGGAGGTTAGCGGTTCATTCCACTATGGATGCCTAGCTTGTTTACATGTTGCAATAATTTTTGCGCTGACTTGGACATCTCTTCTCAATTTTAGGGTTGTGCCTCTCTTTGCGCCAGCGTGGTGGTTATTGGCAATGTTACTGCGGAAGAGCACATTAGCATAAAGATAGCAGCCGTTGTAGTAATGATATTTATGATGTGGTTTGTATTTGAGATCACCGCAGACGGGCTTGTATATAGGAGGATTCCTCAAGGCACTGAGATTCCACAAGAATCTATGGTGTAATTCTTATCCACTGCACGCAGCTAGCTCTAGCCTTTTTTTCAATAAGAATTTTAGTGGTGTAATACCTCAAGGCACTGAGATTCCACAAGAATCTATGGTGTAATTCTTATCCACTGCACGCAGCTAGCTCTAGCCTTTTTTTCAATAAGAATTTTAGTGGTGTAATACCTCATTGGTCTCAAATTACTATTTGTTTTGATTTTTCTAAATGTATAACTTTTGCTATGGATCTAGACCTAGTATATATCTAGGTGTATGCACCTAAAAAACTAAAACGAATAATAATTTAGAGCGGAGGGAATATTTCATTTTTTTAGGCCTCTCGTCTACATCAGATAGAGATTATCAAAATTGGTCTTTAGCTTGTGGATTGTTAAAAACATAATTATAAGAATCGGGCCTAGATCGCTGCTTGTAAAATGCCAATAGTTTATAAAGCCCTTGTATGTTTTATGTGGGATTGGTGAATGACAATGGTGGGTGTCGGCGAGTTCTACCTGGCAGGTTTAGTGTTCGGTAGAGGAATCAAAGGGTGAAAGCTTCTTTATCAAAAAAAGAGGGTGAAAGCTTGTTAAACTAGATCGAAAGCACGTCAAAGATTTCACCGGGTTTAGGCCCCAAAGAGGGCAAGAAATCCTACGCCATAGGTGATCTCAGAGCTACGTGGTTCTTGATTCATTGGTTCTATAAAAAAAAAAGATCCATGTTACATGGGGCTAGCCGCCTTTTCATACTCAAGGTTCCATAACGACACGCTGTGGTGCTGAACACGCCATAAAAAAAGGACTTGTCCTTGCTCATCACTATCCTCCACAACAGGGCACGCTGACATACGGATACGGTAGAAAAGAACACGCTGAAATACAGTAGAAAAGAACAAGCTGAAATACGGTACATTAACAAGAAGATACAGAACCCAGCACATGCCTGCGCCTAGTCATGGACTTGTATTTGCTCGACTCTTTTATCCACAAAACACGACACGCTGAAATATACATTAACAAGAAGATACAGCTCAAACGCGGTTACAAGGGAAAGGGATCACCAAAGAACCGGTTCTTCCACAAAGCTGAAAGTGCTGCAGCCACTGCATATACGACTTACAGCAGGAGAGTGGCCGACTGGCCGGACCTCCAGTCCGCCTCCAGCAGCGCCTTCCCTGTGGCCTCCACCCTGAAAACTAATAATAACTTAAAGCCAGTAACCTACCAATCATCAATGGCAATTCTGGAGTTCTTGTTATAATAAAAGAGCCTCCCAACCAATGTTAATTTTGGAAATGCTTGCCATAGCGGAGGCCATTCAATCGGTCGCCCCCAAATGGTCTGCAAATTCCTGGGCGTATCTCTCTGACAAATGGCAATTCAGCACTTAGTCCATGGCGAGCTTTGACACCCGTGGCAGCTCCGTGTTTGCCTGACCATGTTCCGCGACCACTGACTGAAGCTGTAACTTGGATATGTTCTGTTGGACTAAGCTTGTTGATGTGGGAGCTTGTATAGGCAGCCTATTGACATTTCTTTCTGAAAATATAGTACTGAGCAAATTGTTGCTTGCATGAGGAGCTTTCTGACTTTAAATGGCAATTGAAGAACTTCCTTGATATCAAGAAGTGGAGAAACCAGGCCACGGTCCTTCTCCACCAAAGAAACATTTATTTCCTGATTGCTTGTATATAGCACTGAATGCTTGTGAATTCCATCTCTTGCACAAGTACAAAGCACCCAGGTGGATTTCTGCATTGATTAAACTGACCTTGAGAATGTACTGAAACTATATGCCAAACAAAGTGAGCACATTTTCATTTTACTTGAATTCACAACCAACACAAACAACAGCAACCCTGCGGTATTGAACAACTTCTCAGCCTGATAATTTCTGAACAACCCTGCTTCAGGACAGGAGAATATAGAGTAAATTTCACTTCTGATAATTTCTGAACCAATCTTGATAGTTTGCACATATTCCTGATCCCATATCACCATCTTAGGAGGCACTTCATTGGAATCAATGCCAAGATTCATGAGAAGGGAGCACCGCTACCATGAGTGTCATTGACAAACAGATCAGCAGCTGACTTCCTCTCACCATCGCATACATTCTCTCCACCTTGAGCTAATTGCTGCAGAAAACCGTCATGTGGGTCAAGGCTATGCAACAATTCTTCATCCCAAATCACCGCTTGGCTGGACAATCAATCGAACAACCCATGCACAGCATCCCTCACCACTGTCAGAGCACTGAATGCAACATTCTTAGCACAAACTGCCGCATCGTCCACAATAGGCATATCCTCGAGTACCATGTGGGCAGTATTCTCAAACATTAATGGGGTAATATGAATGCTGTGAGCATGAGGATGAAACGCCTCATAAGATGGTGATATGTTCTCTCCTGGCTTCTTCTTTGTACATCTGCCAATCCACTGTCTGGTGTTTTTCCAAAGTTGAGGCCTGCAGGCTGTAGGTGTGACAATGCCAATTGTCTCTTCTGTTTGCCAGAGGCAGGGATCACATATTCACATGTATAAGATGGCAAATCCATTTCTTTTCTCTGAAGTAGAGTGTTGAGCCGATCATTCAGTAGCAGCCAGAAGAACACCCTGTGTTTCAGCCAACAAGAGAGTTCCAAAGCCATCCAGAAGCAGGATTGCGTCTGTGTATGACAAATCAGTACTTTGTAAACTCTGACTGATGAAAGCGTTTGATGTCCCCAAATATTTGTGCAGGAGTCTGTTCATGTGTCTGCTAGTTTCTATGCCTCCAAACCTTGGTGACGCTCTATGAGCTGTTGTTTGTTAATGAGCTTGCACTGACAATGCTAGGCTAAAATGATCTTGTAGAGTGTTCAGACTCATCAGAATTTGCAAAGTACTATTTCATTTACAGAATAAGAGAACAGTTCAGGTTACAGCTGCTGCGACAATTGATCTCTGACATTCTTCCCACTGGTCAATATGCCAACACTGCCAGGAAGAAGGCACAATGGGGAGCCCCTACCAAACTTCCTTCTTGATGCCGTGGCGCACAAGCTAGCATCCCATCCAACATAATGTCCTGATAAAATTTTACAGTCTGCTGGAGCACCAGCGCATGATTATGGTTACTGAATTCTGCAGACACCAGGAAAATGGCTAGCATTCAGTGTTAGACTCATGCATAGTGTTTACATGAACTGTAACATAAGTGTGAGGAAAGTAAACCTTTGTCATCAGGATCTCTACAATATCTCCCTGATGTGTGTTTGAACATTCCATCATCCATTGCTCCTTTTCCAATAAGATTTTAGTAACCGGGTCTCCCGACCATCTGAATATTTAGAGAGAGACATGACTTTTAAAGCACAGCAAATCACTTCAAAATAATAGAAAGTCTGATAATGTAGGCTCATTACATACACATCTTGAGCCAAAACAGTACTCCTCAAACCACAGAATGCTTAAGACACTACTGATTTGACTAGGGAAACCTTCACTCCATCCAAATCAAACCATCAAATTTCACTTCTGCCCCAGTAACAAGTTCCTTCATAGCGATTCAGCTAATCTTCGTGCCACCTAATCCGTATCAAGTGGAAGGAGAGATTGCCAAAGATCATACAGACGATCATCGTTGTTTGGCACAGCCTGTCTGATTGGGCAAGCAATGGAATTTTCACACTATTCTCCAATGTTGGATACCTAACCTCCAATGCCAATCACCTTCCTAGATTGTGCACCTGCTGCTATGCTCACTGCCATAAAAGCTTCCCTCCTTTGTTCCTTGTTCAACCATCAGAACATCCGGTGAGAAACATTGGGGTTTCAGAACACCAATCAGATCCAGCACATCCGTACTCCACCATCCAGATCCAGTAGAAACTAAGCGATTTAGAGGGTGTGTGCGTGTGGGGGGGGGGGGGGGGGGGATTGATTTCTCACCTTTGATTAGGCCTTCCGTTGACCCCCGCCGCCGCATCCTCGCCTTCCGCACGCCGCCGCCTCCTCCAAATCCAATCGCTACCCGCCCCACCCCTCTTCCGCAAAGAAGCCTCGGAATCCGATGGACGCTGGGCCTTGGCCCAACACACCAGCTGCTCAGCCCCGCACCCCGCTCTTCCCGTCTTCCGCTTCTCCCACCACTTCTCTCCCCCTCGACGGTTATTTTGATAACTGAATCCCCAACGGCAACTCCCGCGGCGGTCCCCAGCCGAATCCTGGCCGGCGGCCTCCTCCTCCATGCTTCCCCTCCCCTACCTCCTCTCGGAAATAAATACCCACCCTTCTGCTGGCTCTCCCCTCCCCTTCCCCTCTCCCTCCTCGTCACACTAATCATTCCAATCTCTACCGAGACCACCGGTTCTTTCGAACCGAAGAAACAATGTCGGAGACGCCTCTCCTCAAGGACTCCAACTCGGAGGGGGGCGGCGACCAAGAAAGCAAATTCAGAAAATCAAAGAACCTGCAAGACCTGTCGCGCGGCAAGGATTTGGCCGCCACGGCGAGCCTTTCCGGTGGAGAGAGAAAGAAGGGGGTTTCTGACAGCAAGAACGGACCAGTTTTGCCGACACGTGAGGACGCGTCTGTCGCCGAGGAGTTGGCCGCTGATGCCCGTGCTCTCGTTGACGAGCTACGCGGCAGCGGCAGCATCTTCATCGACCCCGCCAAGGCGGTCGCCCGTACGGCAGCAGCGTACGCCAAGTCACAGGACGATCGGGAGGCTGCAACTAGATTGGCAGATGCGCTGGCTATCTTCAATGAGCTCTTCGCCGTTTCGAAGCCAACGACAATCAGCTACAAAATGAGCGAGGTCCTTCACGGTTCCGCCAAAGTTCTTCCCGGTCGGCACTATCTCTGCCGCTCTGCTAATCTCGATCTCAAGAAGGCAATTCAGGCCTGCTCTTCTGAAAACACCCCTTCGCACGAGAACAAGATTACAAAGAAGGCAAGCGATGGCGACGTGGCGCCACCGCGAGGCCGGCCACTCAGTGCCAGGTCGCTTGCGGACACGGCCTCCGATGCCAAGTGCTCATGGACCAAACGGCTCCGACTTGCCATCACTCCGCAAGAACCACTGCTTCCAATTCAGGTCCCTGACGACGAGGTACGTGCTGTTGATGCATTTTGGCAATGTGTCCTCTGAATACTCTGATCGTGTCGGAAGAAAATGATAACCCGCTTACTCGTACTCTGCTATGAACTGTTCAGGCCAAGCTGATTGAGAAACGTCAGATTCTCTACGGGTTGGCCCTCGCCGCACCTGTGCCATTACTCACGTCGGCGGCCGGCCTCCAACTGTTCCCGGGTGCCTGGGCGTTCGTTGCTGGCGCAGGCATCGCCGTATGGATCGTCACGAGCTGCGGTATGGTACTCAACCAGTACGGGCGATTGGACTGGGAGAAACGGGCCGCCCGGGCGTTGGGCCGCCTGGGCGTACTAGGCGCTGCGCTGATGTTCAGCTTTTACGGCTACCGGGCTTTCTTCCCTTCTGCGCCGTGGGGGCTTGTGATCCTCATTGGTGCAGCCGTCTTAGGCCTCGGCGCTCCCTGGGCGATGGTAAGCAGCTCCTTCAGTCCTCTTAGGGCCTGTTTGGTTCCGGTTACTTAGCATCCGTCACATCGAATATTTAGATACTAATTAGGAGTAACAAACTATGATAATGATCATTAAGGATGCCAAATATTTATGTGTGATTGTAGATTGTACTCCAGAAGGGGAGCCATGAAGAACATATGACTCTAATTATTACGTGTGTCAATATGCCGAGGA
>NC_028454.1:43608266-43621632 GCF_000263155.2 Setaria italica | reverse complement strand
TGATGGATTAATTAGACTTAATTGATTAGTCTCGCCGTTTAACCTCCACTTATGTAATGAGTTTGGTAAATAGTCTACGTTTAATACTCCTAATTAGTATCTAAACATTCGATGTGATACGTGCTAAAAATAAGCAAAACGCCCCCTTACTGCATCTGTAGTGTCTTTCATCATTCAGTGTGCTGCTTTTGGATTCCACTAACCACTCACACATGTACTGTTTCAGAGCTGCATCCGAGGTGACGATGTCATCCCAGGAGAGGACTGAACGCGCAGCGGCAGTGACGACGGGTCAGCATGATGGTCCGGATGCGCGAGCTCTTCTTCTTCCTGTTGACAACTGACCGGCGACCTCTGTGGTTGCAGCAGTGCTGAGACTCCAGACGCTGTGGACTTAGCTGTGACTGCAGCATGACGCAAACTGTGTGGATGATGGTCAACGTTACTTCTGCCATACATCCATGGTTGACATGGGCAACCAAACGCTAACGTGTACATTACTTTGAGATTTTGGTGTGCTTCACGATTGTTTTCTGTAATTTGTCTGTTTGTTTACTTCACTGTTCACTGTTGAACAAAAATAAGAATTTGAGAAAAATAAGAATTTTTCTCAAATTTTAAACACCGTACCACCTACTCTTTTTTTTTTGTGTGTACCACCTACTTGATCGCTGATTACTTTATGTATGTATGCTATCTGAATGTTCAACGTGCTCAAAAAAAATTATGGAAAGAAAATAAGAGAAAAAACAAAAGAAGAAATACCAAGCAAGAGCAGGGCGCGGGGGGAAAAAAAGAAGAAGAAGCCCACAAGGCCACAAGCAACGGATACTACGGGATAGCGTGTCCGCACACGAATGCGAGGACCGCCGGCACCGCCACACGGGCCGGGCTAGGCTGTTCGAAACCCGCCGTGTTTCAGCGCAGCGAGACGGTCCTGAAAGCGAGATGCTTCTGAAATAGAATTTGCCAGGCGTATTCATCCTCAGTTACATTTTAACTTATGAACCCGCCCGTTTCATGCGTCACGTCCTGGCGACATGCCATGGCACGCACGCTGCGCCGGCGCGACGCAGCCACGCGACTGAAAGGAAGGGGTCGATCGAGCACGTAACAGGTTGGGCCAAGATCGGATCAGCCAACATGGCGACAAGGTAGCACGGCGCAGCCAGCTAGGGGTCTATCCATGCCGCTGCTGCGACGAGCACCGGCCGCGCGACGCCCCGTTGCCGCCGGAGAAGAGAAGAGAAGAGTACAGCCTTGACGGCGCGCGGCGAGCCGCCAGTGGCCACGCTCCCCGACGACGTGCTCTCGGGCGACGCCGTGGTCGCGCGCTGCGCCGCGACGTGCAGGCGCTGGGGCCGCGTCGTGGCCGCGCGCGCTGCCGACATCGCCCACGCCCTGCCCAGTCCCTGCGCCGGATTCCTTCCCCACCTCGCCACAGAAAGAAGGAGCTCGACCGCGTTCGTCCGCGCGAATGTATGGCTGGGGAGAGCCGCACGCGCGCCTGGTGTAAGGTGCCGCCGCCGATCATCCTCGCAAGCGAGGTGCACGCAGATATGACCACAGCCGCCTGATGGATTCGGAGTTGTGTGAGTCGCAGTTCATTTGTCAAACCGCCATAGGCAGACGCCAAGAAGCAGCGAGCGAGCACGACAACGCCTAGACGCCGGCACGCCGCGTTTTATGCTCGCCGAGGACGTGGAGCAGACGCAGGCGAGTGCCGAGGTCCACAAGACCATCGCCCTGACGCAGGCGTGCAGCACTGGCAAGACCCCGCGCGCTAGGAGCATCGCGGACCGCGCCTTAACGACATCCCCATCCGTGCCAACGACCCACAAGGTACGATGGACGCAGTCGCAAGCCCGACATGCGTGGACGCCGGAACGCCGAGCATCGCGCCGTTACCTACGCCGACAATGGAGGTCGCGGCCGACGAGGCGCCACCGACCAACCCCGCGCGTGGTCCGCACTAGACTCGCGAGCGTGGGCCAGGATCTGAGCCGCGGCCGTGATGCCATGCGGCGGCTCACCAGAGGTCAGGGTCAGCGCGCGTCGAGCCTGGGGAGCGGCAAGCGGCCGAGGCGCGAGAGGAAGGCGGCAGAGGTCTCACTACCTTGCATGCGATCGAGGCCGCCCAAGTCTGATTCAACGGATGCGAGAGGACCAGGGGTGGACGGTATTTCATTTACCGTCCACACCCTGACCCGGCGCCACCGATGGCAACCACGCCGTGGTGACCTCCACCGCGAGCGTTCACGGCTTCGGCGCAGGAGATGGGCGTACAACGTGCAGGAAACTCTCGGTGAGCGAGGCTGACCCGCGGAGATGACGACCACTGCGCCTCGTCTTCCACGACGGCCGCCTCGCCTTCACGCCGACGCCGCCCACCGCGCTCGACATGTGTACACCTTCCTCCCCTTCGCCATCGCGCTCGTCGCCTTCCACACCATCGCCTTCTCCTTCCTCCCGTACCACATCTTTTTCCCCGTCGGCGCGCTCACCGGCATGCACTACCGCCTCGTCGCCGGCCACCGGCCACGTCCCGGGCCAAAGCTCAGGCAGCGCGGCGGGCGCCTGTACGTGTGCAACCACCGCACGCTGCTGGACTGGACCTGATCATCGTGGCCGCGGTGCTGGGGAAGCGGGTGACGGTGGTGACGTACAGCCTGGTGTCTGCATACTGTACCCGTAGGCGATCGATTCAGTTCATACCCACGTCGAGATTTGCAGCACCGGCAAGTGCTCGATAACCGCAGAAATTCACCGCAGAAGACAGAAGCTATCGCCCGCCGGCCTGGAGCAGCGTGAGAAGCCCTCACCTCAGGTCGCGCAGCCCGTGGCGCTCTCGACAGCGGCCAAGCTAGTGATCAGCCCTCCTCTCACTCTGCTTCACCGGAGACGGCGGAGTGCCGGAGCACCGTAGCACGGCCTCTGGCGTCCGACTCTGCTCTGACAAGGCAGAGCGCCTTTGGCTTCCTTCCGCGATTCAGTCAATCTGGACCATCAACGTCGCATCGGGCGGCTAGCAGGTACTGTCCACCCCCTGGGGCCGCATGAACGCCGCCTCCGCCTCACGCCACGGCTAGCCGGAGCGCAGCCGGGTTCGGACACCGCGGCGAGGCTTGCCGACGCGGACGCTGTCTTTACCTAGGCCTCCGCCGACAAGGCGCGTCAGCTCCGCGCGCACAACGCCCAGCAGTTCGCCGCCGCTACTGCGGCCCTCACGGGCGACCAGCACGGCCGCGACTTGGTGGCCGTCACGGCCAAGGCGCTCGCCGACTCGGATCGCTCAGACTCGGGGGACTTGGACGCCGCGGCGAGGCTTGCGAACACGGCCGCCGTCTTCACCAAGGCCTCCGCCTACAACGCGCCGCAGCCCCCCGACGTCCTCGCCGCAGCCCAATTTCTGCCGGGCCGACACGATCGGACACCAATCGGCAAGACGCCTCTGCACGCCAGGCGGCGGCGGTGCGCTGACCGACATCCCAAGTCCCTAAAGGTAGCACGCATGAAAGATGTATATCATTTTTTTTCAAAATAATGTCACTGTGCCAAATTGCTAAAAACAAATAGAGCTGCCACTTCCACAGAATATCTCTCCTCTCGTTATTATTCCCCGTGCAAGTGTTAGCCAATTCCTAAGCATATGAGAGGTTGATCGTGGTGGTGGTAGGACTGGTAGCCTTTGTATAATTCTCTAGATAAATCTTGCATGGTGGCAATCAAACAAGATGTGTTTGATCGTTTCATTACAACCACAAAAACAACATCGACTTGCAGCGAAGCAACAGGTAAGCTGGAGAAGTGGAAGAAGCAGAGCACAGGCACAACATCACCGGCTAGCTCATGCTGCCTTGTATCTAAGATGGTTTTCGAATGATCAGTTTCCCCATTACATCTGAAATGAAATGGTTGGACTAGCTCATTCTTGTTCAGCGCTTCAGATTAGTGCACACGGGCGTCAAACAAAGCGTGTGTCCGCGAGGGTGTCGACGTGTCGTGGTCGGCCGCGGCGGCGGCGGCGCAGGGTTTTCTGCCTATCCCGGCGAGGGCTTGGGGGGTTTCGGCGAGGGAAGCAAGGAATTGGCGTGGCCGCGTGGGGGGTGAGGCCAGCCTGCGCGGCGCACGAATGGCGGCTCGGATTCGCGGCGCGTGGGCTTGGGCCTTAAAACTCGTCAATGGGCTGATCTTCTTTCAGGTTCTTCTTCGACCTCTCTTTCTCTACTGCATGTATGTTGGGGTTGGCATGATCTGTCCGTACAGTGTGAATGTGTCTGTTCTGGTATGCTCTCATCGAGTGTAATGTGGCCTCACATTGCCAAGAAGGGGAATTGGTAGTTTGGTACCCAGCTGATCTCTGTTGTCCCATTAAACACTTCGCCCTGGATAATGGATTGTTGCAGCACCAGCGCTTGCTTTTGGTTAACTGAATTCTGCAGACACCAGGAAAAAATGGCTAGCATCCAGTGTTAAAGCACAACATAGAGTAAACGATTCATGTTTATGTGATCAAACCATAGCACATCAACTGTAACACGAGTGCGGGTGTTGTGCAGTGACGGTGCGGTGACGGTTTGGCGTGGTCTTCGTGCGTGTGTTCCGGTGGTGTTCACTGCTCGGTAGCCATTCGATGAAATGTCCAGGTGGGGTTTGTCGCCCGGGCGGCACGACGCCGACGCCGCCGCTGGATCACGCAAGCACACCACCCACGCTCATGCCCCAGGAGCTTGCGGCGGACGGCCGAATCCGATGGCCGCGCCGCAGGCCCCCCCCCCCCATGCCGCGAACCGTGCACGAGCGTCGCACACGGACGCACGTCGCGGTTCCGCCCTCGCATGCACCAGCACACGCCCACGCACCGTCCTCCTATCGAAGGCCTGGATACCACGCATATGCGAGACGTAGAGTCGCGGCGGCCTGGCCATGGGCAAACCGCAAACAAAGCACGCGCAGCACACGAACACGGTTCTCGCCGCCGCCTTCAAGGCTCGGGCCGGCTCCCCCAATCCCAGGCCCAACCGAAAACAAATAAAACAAGCGGGCGCGTCGGTGCTCTGCCCGCCTCCGCCTCCCCCAACCGAATCCGGCTGCCTCCTTCCTTCCAGCCCCTCCCCTGCCTCTCTCCGTCCCCTCGGCCGAAGTCTCCCCTCCCCTCCCTTCCCGTTCCCTCCCCGACCTCGTCGTCGCGTTCGAGGAGAGATGGAGGAGACGATTGAGGCCGCCGCCACCGTGATCAAGTACCTGGGCGCCTCGATCATCGAGGCGAAGTGCGGGGAGCTGGTGGAGAAGGCACGCGGCGCGGAGGAAGCCGCCGATGCCGCCGGAGTCGACCGCGCCTGTCTCAGCGGGGCGGCTCGGGAGTTGGAGGCAGCGGGGGAGGAGGGGAGGCTCCAGGCGGTCCTCAACCTGCGCGACGCGTCCGCCGCCCTGGAGGGAGCAGCTCGGGACCAGCTGCACGCTCTCCGCGGCGCCGCCGCGAACCTGGCGCGCTCGTGCGCAGAGTACCGCGAGACCGCCATCGGCATGGTCGACATGCTGCGCACCAAGGAGGAGGGCACGGATGGCTGGGTCCATGGCTCCTGGTGGTGGTCGCTGTGGAGAAGGTGCCAACATCACCAGGGCGTCCGCGACAATCTCCCCGCGGCAGGCGTGGGACCAGAGGTACGTGGCTCTTGTTCGGGAAAATGGGGTTGGGGTGGGGGGTAATCGAGTAGTGAATGGGTTGTATGAATTGGCGGCGGCGGCACTCGGAGAATCGGTTCGTGTTGGTTCGTCGGCACGTTCGGAGTAGTACCTAACAACAATTCCTGCAGGAGGCGGTGGACCGGGCTGACGTCACGGTCTCCGTCGACCTGCTCCGCGAAGGCATGCCGCAGCTCCGCCAGAGCGGCGTCGAGCTGGTCGCGCAGGCTCGCGGCGTCGTCGACGCCGCGAATGGCGCCCGCGTGCCCTGCGGCCAACAGCTCTCCGCCGCCGACGCGTTCGAGCAGGCAGGCGACCTGGCGGCGCTGCTGAACTGCATTGGCACCCTCAGCACCGCGGCCACCGCGGTGCAGGCGGCAGAGAGCGCTCCGCTCAAGGCAATCCGCGACCACGCGGCGCACCTGGCGCGCGCGTGCCAGGAGCTGAAGAATGCGGCCGATGCGATCAGTCGGGTTCAGCGCGGCGCGGCGAAGCTCAGGGAGCGTCGCGTTGCTGGAACTTGGTGGGCGTGCCTCTGGGGAAGGAGACGTCGTCTCGGTGAGATGGGAGACGGTGCGGCGGCGGCGCCAGTAAGAGTCCAGCTCATTTTTGATCAGGTATGCTATGTTCTTTGTCGTATTTGCGTGTTCAAGCCTTCAATGGCAGGGGTTTGATGAGTGTTCCCCTCACCAATTGCATGATGCGCGCGGGGGGGGGGGGGGGAATGTCAGACATGGCTTCGTTCGCGCTAAGTGGCTCGTTGGTTTTGATCACATGCCTCGGACCTGATACATTTACGACGAGGGTGAAGATATTTCCCGAGATCCTCCGATGCTGCATTCACGCTGCTGTGTGCTTATGGTGGATCCTGCAAACCGCCGGCATGACGTTCAGCGCCTTCGCAGTCCCTCTTCGAGAGCGGCTGTGCATGCAGATCCTTACCACATTGGGATGTTAGGTGCGATTCATACTTGTTGGCCATGTGTTCCAGCCCATCAGTACGTCTTGGTATTGGTCATTAGACAAATGATCCTTCTTGCAGCGGTGAATGGATTCATTATTGTCTTCGCTTACCTGGCTCTAGACATTCACCACATATTTAGCCTCGATTTCTGGCTGGTACTTGCCTCTCTCATCCACATTATTTCTTTCATGATGGTATGCCTCATAAACCATTCAGTTACACATGCACATGTTTGTATCCAGCCTATTCATAACTGTATCATCAGCATGATTAAATGATTCGCATTGCAGGTTCGGCGTCGATCGAACCCGAACCGGTAGATTTTCATGAGAAACGGATTATAAGAGGCTAGAATTCGGAGCATGGAAATGAAGCATGCTCGGTGAATACTGTTTGTAGCTTCAGAATTATTAAATTTGACTTGAATGCTTGTGCCTCTTGGGAAGGAGACGTCGTCTCGGTGAGACGGGAGACGGTGCGGCGGCGGCGCCAGTAAGAGTCCAGCCCGCTTTTGGGCAGGTATGCTATGTTCTTTGTCGGATTTGCGTGTTCAAGCCTTGAATGGCAGGGGTTTGATGAGTGTTCCCCTCACCAATTGCATGTGCAGGGGGGAGGAATATCAGACATGGCTTCGTTCGCGCTGAGTGGCTCGTCGGTTTTGATCACATGCCTCGGACCTGATACAGTTACGGCGAGGGTGAAGATATTTCCCGAGATCCTCCGATGGTGCATTCACGCCGCTCTGTGCTTATGGTCGATCCTGCAAACTGCCAGCACGACCTTCAGGGCCTTCGCAGTCCCTCTTCGAGAGCGGCTGTGCATGCAGATCCTTGACCACATTGGGATGTTAGGTGCGATTCATACTTGTTGGCCATGTGTTCCAGCCCATCAGTACGTCTTGGTATTGGTCATTAGACTAATGATGCTTCTTCAACGGTGAATGGATTCATTATTGTCTTCGCTTACCTGGCTCGAGACATTCACCACATATTCAGCCTCGGTTTCTGGCTGGTACTTGCCTCCCTGATCCACATCATTTCTTTCATGATGGTATGCCTCTTAAACCATTCAGTTAGACATGCACATGTTTGTATCCACCCTATTCATAACTGTATCATGAGCATGATTAAATGATTCGCATTGCAGGTTCGGCGTCGATCGAACCCGAACCGGTAGATTTTCATGAGGGAACGGATTGTAACAGGCTGGAAGCAGGAGCATGGAAATGAAGCATGCTCGGTGAATACTGTTTGTAGCTTCAGAATTATTACATGTGACTTGAATGCTTGTGCCTCTAGGGAAGGAGACGTCGTCTCGGTGAGACGGGAGACGGTGCGGCGGCGGCGCCAGTAAGAGTCCAGCCCGCTTTTGGTCAGTATGCTATGTTCTTTGTCGGATTTGCGTGTTCAAGCCTTCAATGGCTGGGGTTTGATGAGTGTTCCCCTCACCAATTGCATGATGCAGGGGGGAGGATTGTCAGACATGGCTTCGTTCGCGCTGAGTGGCTCGTTGGTTTTGATCACATGCCTCGGACCTGATACAGTTACGGCGAGGGTGAAGATATTTCCCGAGATCCTGCGATGCTGCATTCACGCAGCTCTGTGCTTATGGTGGATCCTGCAAACCGCCAGCACGACCTTCAGGGCCTTCGCAGTCACTCTTCGAGAGCGGTTGTGCATGCAGATCCTTACCACATTGGGATGTTAGGTGCGATTCATACTTGTTGGCCATGTGTTCCAGCCCATTAGTACGTCTTGGTATTGGTCCTTAGACTAATGATCCTTCTTCAACGGTGAATGGATTCATTATTATCTTCGCTTACCTAGCTCGAGACATTCACCACATATTCAGTCTCGGTTTCTGGCTGGTACTTGCCTCCCTGATCCACATCATTTCTTTCATGATGGTATGCCTCTTAAACCATTCAGTTACACATGCACATGTTTCTATTCAGCCTATTCATAACTCTATCATCAGCATGATTAAATGATTCGCATTGCAGGTTCGGCGTCGATCGAACCCGAACCAGTAGATTTTCATGAGGGAACGGATTGTAACAGGCTGGAAGCAGGAGCATGGAAATGAAGCATGCTCGGTGAATACTGTTTGTAGCTTCAGAATTATTACATGTGACTTGAATGCTTGTGCCTCTGGGGAAGGAGACGTCGTCTCGGTGAGACGGGAGACGGTGCGGCGGCGGCGCCAGTAAGAGTCCAGCCCGCTTTTGGTCAGGTATGCTATGTTCTTTGTCGGATTTGCGTGTTCAAGCCTTCAATGGCAGGGGTTTGATGAGTGTTCCCCTCACCAATTGCATGATGCAGGGGGGAGGAATGTCAGACATGGCTTCGTTCGCGCTGAGTGGCTCGTTGGTTTTGATCACATGCCTCGGACCTGATACAGTTACGGCGAGGGTGAAGATATTTCCCGAGATCCTGCGATGCTGCATTCACGCCGCTCTGTGCTTATGGTGGATCCTGCAAACCGCCAGCACGACCTTCAGGGCCTTCGCAGTCACTCTTCGAGAGCGGCTGTTCATGCAGATCCTTGACCACATTGGGATGTTAGGCGCGATTCATACTTGTTGGCCATGTGTTCCAGCCCATCAGTACGTCTTGGTATTGGTCATTAGACTAATGATCCTTCTTAAACGGTGAATAGATTCATTATTGTCTTCGCTTACCTGGCTCGAGACATTCACCACATATTCAGCCTCGGTTTCTGGCTAGTACTTGCCTCCCTGATCCACATCATTTCTTTCATGATGGTATGCCTCTTAAACCATTCAGTTACACATGCACATGTTTGTATCCACCCTATTCATAACTGTATCATCAGCATGATTAAATGATTCGCATTGCAGGTTCGTCGTCGATCGAACCCGAACCCGGTAGATTTTAATGAGGGAACGGATTGTAACAGGCTGGAAGCAGGAGCATGGAAATGAAGCATGCTCGGTGAATACTGTTTGTAGCTTCAGAATTATTACATGTGACTTGAATGCTTGTGCCTCTGGGGAAGGAGACGTCATCTCGGTGAGACGGGAGACGGTGCGGCGGCGGCGCCAAAAAGAGACCAGCCCGCTTTGGGTCAGGTATGCTATGTTCTTTGTCGAATTTGCGTGGTCAAGCCTTCAATGGCAGGGGTTTGATGAGTGTTCCCCTCACCAATTGCATGATGCAGGGGGGAGGAATGTCAGACATGGCTTCGTTCGCGCTGAGTGGCTCGTTGGTTTTGATCACATGCCTCGGACCTGATACAGTTACTGCGAGGGTGAAGATATTTCCCGAGATCCTCCGATGCTGCATTCACGCCGCTCTGTGCTTACGGTGGATCCTGCAAACCGCCAGCACGACCTTCAGGGCCTTCGCAGTCCCTCTTCGAGAGCGGATGTGCATGCAGATCCTTGACCACATTGGGATGTTAGGTGCGATTCATACTTGTTGGCCATGTGTTCCAGCCCATCAGTACGTCTTGGTATTTGTCATTAGACTAATGATCCTTCTTCAACGGTGAATGGATTCATTATTGTCTTCGCTTACCTGGCTCGAGACATTCACCACATATTCAGCCTCGGTTTCTGGCTGGTACTTGCCTCCCTGATCCACATCATTTCTTTCATGATGGTATGCCTCTTAAACCATTCAGTTACACATGCACATGTTTGTATCGACCCTATTCATAACTGTATCATCAGCATGATTAAATGATTCGCATTGCAGGTTCGGCGTCGATGGCACCCGAACCGGTAGATTTTCATAAGGGAACGGATTGTAACAGGCTGGAAGCAGGAGCATGGAAATGAAGCATGCTCGGTGAATACTGTTTGTAGCTTCAGAATTATTACATGTGACTTGAATGCTTGTGCCTCTGGGGAAGGAGACGTCGTCTCGGTGAGACGGGAGACGGTGCGGCGGTGGCGCCAGTAAGAGTCCAGCCCGCTTTTGGTCAGGTATGCTATGTTCTTTGTCGGATTTGCGTGGTCAAGCCTTCAATGGCAGGGGTTTGATGAGTGTTCCCCTCACCTATTGCATGATGCAGGGGGGAGGAATGTCAGACATGGCTTCGTTCGCGCTGAGTGGCTCGTTGGTTTTGATCACATGCCTCGGACCTGATACAGTTACGGCGAGGGTGAAGATATTTCCCGAGATCCTGCGATGCTGCATTCACGCCGCTCTGTGCTTATGGTGGATCCTGCAAACCGCCAGCACGACCTTCAGGGCCTTCGCAGTCACTCTTCGAGAGCGGCTGTTCATGCAGATCCTTGACCACATTGGGATGTTAGGCGCGATTCATACTTGCTGGCCATGTGTTCCAGCCCATCAGTACGTCTTGGTATTGGTCATTAGACTAATGATCCTTCTTAAACGGTGAATAGATTCATTATTGTCTTCGCTTACCTGGCTTGAGACATTCACCACATATTCAGCCTCGGTTTCTGGCTGATACTTGCCTCCCTGATCCACATCATTTCTTTCATTATGGTATGCCACTTAAACCATTCAGCTACACATGCACATGTTTGTATCCACCCTATTCATAACTGTATCATCAGCATGATTAAATGATTCGCATTGCAGGTTCGGCGTCGATCGAACCCGAACCGGTAGATTTTCATGAGGGAACGGATTGTAATAGGCTGGAAGCAGGAGCATGGAAATGAAGCATGCTAGGTGAATACTGTTTGTAGCTTCAGAATTATTACATGTGACTTGAATGCTTGTGCCTCTGGGGAAGGAGACGTCGTCTCGGTGAGACGGGAGACGGTGCGGCGGCGGCGCCAGTAAGAGTCCAGCCCGCTTTTGGTCAGGTATGCTATGTTCTTTGTCGGATTTGCGTGTTCAAGCCTTCAATGGCAGGGGTTTGATGAGTGTTCCCCTCACCAATTGCATGATGCAGGGGGGGGAGGAATATCAGACATGGCTTCGTTCACGCTGAGTGGCTCGTTGGTTTTGATCACATGCCTCGAACCTGATACAGTTACGGCGAGGTTGAAGATATTTCCCGAGATCCTCCGATGATGCATTCACGCCGCTCTGTGCTTATGGTGGATCCTGCAAACCGCCAGCACGACCTTCAAGGCCTTCGCAGTCCCTCTTCGAGAGCGGCTGTGCATGTAGATCCTTGACCACATTGGGATGTTAGGTGCGATTCATACTTGTTGACCATGTGTTCAAGCCCATCAGTACGTGTTGGTATTGGTCATTAGACTAATGATCCTTCTTCAACGGTGAATGGATTCATTATTGTTTTCCCTTACCTGGCTCGAGAAATTCACCACGTATTCAGCCTCGGTTTCTGGCTCGTACTTGCCTCCCTGATCCACATCATTTCTTTCACGATGGTATGCCTCTTAAACCATTCAGTTACACATGCACATGTTTGTATCCACCCTATTCATAACTGTATCATCAGCATGATTAAATGATTCGCATTGCAGGTTCGTCGTCGATCGAACCCGAACCGGTAGATTTTAATGAGGGAACGGATTGTAACAGGCTGGAAGCAGGAGCATGGAAATGAAGCATGCTCGGTGAATACTGTTTGTAGCTTCAGAATTATTACATGTGACTTGAATGCTTGTGCCTCTGGGGAAGGAGACGTCGTCTCGGTGAGACGGGAGACGGTGCGGCGGCGGCGCCAGTAAGAGTCCAGCCCGCTTTTGGTCAGGTATGCTATGTTCTTTGTCGGATTTGCGTGGTCAAGCCTTCAATGGCAGGGGTTTGATGAGTGTTCCCCTCACCTATTGCATGATGCAGGGGGGAGGAATGTCAGACATGGCTTCGTTCGCGCTGAGTGGCTCGTTGGTTTTGATCACATGCCTCGGACCTGATACAGTTACGGCGAGGGTGAAGATATTTCCCGAGATCCTGCGATGCTGCATTCACGCCGCTCTGTGCTTATGGTGGATCCTGCAAACCGCCAGCACGACCTTCAGGGCCTTCGCAGTCACTCTTCGAGAGCGGCTGTTCATGCAGATCCTTGACCACATTGGGATGTTAGGCGCGATTCATACTTGCTGGCCATGTGTTCCAGCCCATCAGTACGTCTTGGTATTGGTCATTAGACTAATGATCCTTCTTAAACGGTGAATAGATTCATTATTGTCTTCGCTTACCTGGCTCGAGACATTCACCACATATTCAGCCTCGGTTTCTGGCTGGTACTTGCCTCCCTGATCCACATCATTTCTTTCATTATGGTATGCCACTTAAACCATTCAGCTACACATGCACATGTTTGTATCCAGCCTATTCATAACCGTATCATCAGCATGATTAAATGATTCGCATTGCAGGTTCGGCGTCGATCGAACCCGAACCGGTAGATTTTCATGAGGAAACGGATTGTAACAGGCTGGAAGCAGGAGCATGGAAATGAAGCATGCTCGGTGAATACTGTTTGTAGCTTCAGAATTATTACATGTGACTTGAATGCTTGTGCCTCTGGGGAAGGAGACGTCGTCTCAGTGAGACGGGAGACGGTGCGGCGGCGGCGCCAGTAAGAGTCCAGCCCGCTTTTGGTCAGGTATGCTATGTTCTTTGTCGGATTTGCATGTTCAAGCCTTCAATGGCAGGGGTTTGATGAGTGTTCCCCTCACCAATTGCATGATGCAGGGGGGGGAGGAAAATGTCAGACATGGCTTCGTTCGCGCTGAGTGGCTCGTTGGTTTTAATCACATGCCTCGAACCTGATACAGTTACGGCGAGGGTGAAGATA
>NC_028454.1:43569108-43608132 GCF_000263155.2 Setaria italica | reverse complement strand
TGGGATGTTAGGTGCGATTCATACTTGTTGGCCATGTGTTCCAGCCCATCAGTACGTCTTGGTATTGGTCATTAGACTAATGATGCTTCTTCAACGGTGAATGGATTCATTATTGTCTTCGCTTACCTGGCTCGAGACATTCACCACATATTCAGCCTCGGTTTCTGGCTGGTACTTGCCTCCCTGATCCACATCATTTCTTTCATGATGGTATGCCTCTTAAACCATTCAGTTAGACATGCACATGTTTGTATCCACCCTATTCATAACTGTATCATGAGCATGATTAAATGATTCGCATTGCAGGTTCGGCGTCGATCGAACCCGAACCGGTAGATTTTCATGAGGGAACGGATTGTAACAGGCTGGAAGCAGGAGCATGGAAATGAAGCATGCTCGGTGAATACTGTTTGTAGCTTCAGAATTATTACATGTGACTTGAATGCTTGTGCCTCTAGGGAAGGAGACGTCGTCTCGGTGAGACGGGAGACGGTGCGGCGGCGGCGCCAGTAAGAGTCCAGCCCGCTTTTGGTCAGGTATGCTATGTTCTTTGTCGGATTTGCATGTTCAAGCCTTCAATGGCAGGGGTTTGATGAGTGTTCCCCTCACCAATTGCATGATGCAGGGGGGGAGGAAAATGTCAGACATGGCTTCGTTCGCGCTGAGTGGCTCGTTGGTTTTAATCACATGCCTCGAACCTGATACAGTTACGGCGAGGGTGAAGATATTTCCCGAGATCCTCCGATGCTGCATTCACGCCGCTCTGTGCTTATGGTGGATCCTGCAAACCGCCAGCACGACCTTCAGGGCCTTCGCAGTCCCTCTTCGAGAGCGGCTGTGCATGCAGATCCTTGACCACATTAGGATGTTAGGTGCGATTCATATTTGTTGGCCATGTGTTCCAGCCCATCAGGACGTCTTGGTATTGGTCATTAGACTAATGATCCTTCTTCAACGGTGAATGGATTCATTATTGTCTTCGCTTACCTGGCTCGAGACATTCACCACATATTCAGCCTCGGTTTCTGGCTGGTACTTGCCTTCCTGATCCACATCATTTCTTTCATGATGGTATGCCTCTTAAACCATTCAGTTACACATGCACATCTTTGTATCCAGCCTATTCATAACTGTATCATCAGCATGATTAAATGATTCGCATTGCAGGTTCGGCGTCGATCGAACCCGAACCGGTAGATTTTCATGAGGGAACGGATTGTAACAGGCTGGAAGCAGGAGCATGGAAATGAAGCATGCTCGGTGAATACTGTTTGTAGCTTAAGAATTATTACATGTGACTTGAATGCTTGTGCCTCTGGGGAAGGAGACGTCGTCTCGGTGAGATGGGAGGCGGTGCGGCGGCGGCGCCAGTAAGAGTCCAGCCCGCTTTTGGTCAGGTATGCTATGTTCTTTGTCGGATTTGCGTGCTCAAGCCTTCAATGGCAGGGGTTTGATGAGTGTTCCCCTCACCAATTGCATGATGCAGGGGGGGAGGAATGTCAGACATGGCTTCGTTCGCGCTGAGTGGCTCGTTGGTTTTGATCACATGCCTCGGAGCTGATACAGTTACGGCGAGGGTGAAGATATTTCCCGAGATCCTCCGATGGTGCATTCACGCCGCTCTGTGCTTATGGTGGATCCTGCAAACCGCCAGCACGACCTTCAGGGCCTTCGCAGTCCCTCTTTGAGAGCGGTTGTGCATGCAGATCCTTGACCACATTGGGATGTTAGGTGCGATTCATACTTGTTGGCCATGTGTTCCAGCCCATTAGTACGTCTTGGTATTGGTCCTTAGACTAATGATCCTTCTTCAACGGTGAATGGATTCATTATTATCTTCGCTTACCTGGCTCGTGACATTCACCACATATTCAGTCTCGGTTTCTGGCTGGTACTTGCCTCCCTGATCCACATCATTTCTTTCATGATGGTATGCCTCTTAAACCATTCAGTTACACATGCACATGTTTCTATTCAGCCTATTCATAACTCTATCATCAGCATGATTAAATGATTCGCATTGCAGGTTCGGCGTCGATCGAACCCGAACCGGTAGATTTCCATGAGGGAACGGATTGTAACAGGCTGGAAGCAGGAGCATGGAAATGAAGCATGCTCGGTGAATACTGTTTGTAGCTTCAGAATTATTACATGTGACTTGAATGCTTGTGCCTCTGGGGAAGGAGACGTCGTCTCGGTGAGACGGGAGACGGTGCGGCGGCGGCGCCAGTAAGAGTCCAGCCCGCTTTTGGTCAGGTGTGCTATGTTCTTTGTCGGATTTGCGTGTTCGAGCCTTCAATGGCAGGGGTTTGATGAGTGTTCCCCTCACCAATTGCATGATGCAGGGGGGAGGAAAATGTCAGACATGGCTTCGTTCGCGCTGAGTGGCTCGTTGGTTTTAATCACATGCCTCGAACCTGATACAGTTACGGCGAGGGTGAAGATATTTCCCGAGATCCTCCGATGTTGCATTCATGCCGCTCTGTGCTTATGGTGGATCCTGCAAACCGCCAGCACGACCTTTAGGGCCTTCGCAGTCCCTCTTCGAGAGCGGCTGTGGATGCAGATACTTGACCATATTGGGATGTTAGGTGCGATTCATACTTGTTGGCCCATTGTTCCAGCCCATCAGTACGTCTTGGTGTTGGTCATTAGACTAATGATCCTTCTTAAACGGTGAATGGATTCATTATTGTCTTCGCTTACCTGGCTCGAGACATTCACCACATATTCAGCCTCGGTTTCTGGCTGGTACTTGCCTCCCTGATCCACATCATTTCTTTTCATGATGGTATGCCTCTTAAACCATTCAGTTACACATGCACATGTTTGCATCCAGCATATTCATAACTGTATCATCAGCATGATTAAATGATTCGCATTGCAGGTTCGGCGTCGATCGAACCCGAACCGGTAGATTTTCATGAGGGAACGGATTGTAAGAGGCTGGAAGCAGGAGCATGGAAATAAAGCATGCTAGGTGAATACTGTTTGTAGCTTCAGAATTATTACATGTGACTTGAATGCTTGTGCCTCTGGGGAAGGAGACGTCGTCTCGGTGAGACGGGAGACGGTGCGGCGGCGGCGCCAGTAAGAGTCTAGCTCGCTTTTGGTCAGGTACGCTATGTTCTTTGTCGAATTTGCGTGGTCAAGCCTTCAATGGCAGGGGTTTGATGAGTGTTCCCCTCACCAATTGCATGATGCAGGGGGGAGTAATGTCAGACATGGCTTCGTTCGCGCTGAGTGGCTCGTTGGTTTTGATCACATGCCTCGGACCTGATACAATGACGGCGAGGGTGAAGATATTTCCCGAGATCCTCCGATGGTGCATTCACGCCGCTCTGTGCTTATGGTGGATCCTGCAAACCGCCAGCACGACCTTCAGGGCCTTCGCAGTCCCTCTTCGAGAGCGGCTGTGCATGCAGATCCTTGACCACATTGGGATGTTAGGAACGATTCATACTTGTTGGCCATGTGTTCCAGCCCATCAGTACATCTTGGTATTGGTCATTAGACTAATGATCCTTCTTCAACGGTGAATGGATTCATTATTGTCTTCGCTTACCTGGCTCGAGACATTCACCACATATTCAGCCTCGGTTTCTGGCTGGTACTTGCCTCCCTGATCCACATCATTTCTTTCATGATGGTATGCCTCTTAAACCATTCAGTTAGACATGCACATGTTTGTATCCACCCTATTCATAACTGTATCATGAGCATGATTAAATGATTCGCATTGCAGGTTCGGCGTCTATCGAACCCGAACCGGTAGATTTTCATGAGGGAACGGATTGTAACAGGCTGGAAGCAGGAGCATGGAAATGAAGCATGCTCGGTGAATACTGTTTGTAGCTTCAGAATTATTACATGTGACTTGAATGCTTGTGCCTCTGGGGAAGGAGACGTCGTCTCGGTGAGACGGGAGACGGTGCGGCGGCGGCGCCAGTAAGAGTCCAGCCCGCTTTTGGTCAGGTATGCTATGTTCTTTGTCGGATTTACGTGTTCAAGCCTTCAATGGCAGGGGTTTGATGAGTGTTCCCCTCACCAATTGCATGATGCAGGGGGGAGGAAAATGTCAGACATGGCTTCGTTCGCGCTGAGTGGCTCGTTGGTTTTGATCACATGCCTCGGACCTGATACAGTTACGGCGAGGGTGAAGATATTTCCTGAGATCCTCCGATGGTGCATTCACGCCGCTCTGTGCTTATGGTGGATCCTGCAAACCGCCAGCACGACCTTCAGGGTCTTCGCAGTCCCTCTTTGAGAGCGGTTGTGCATGCAGATCCTTGACCACATTGGGATGTTAGGTGCGATTCATACTTGTTGGCCATGTGTTCCAGCCCATTAGTACGTCTTGGTATTGGTCCTTAGACTAATGATCCTTCTTCAACGGTGAATGGATTCATTATTATCTTCGCTTACCTGGCTCGTGACATTCACCACATATTCAGTCTCGGTTTCTGGCTGGTACTTGCCTCCCTGATCCACATCATTTCTTTCATGATGGTATGCCTCTTAAACCATTCAGTTACACATGCACATGTTTCTATTCAGCCTATTCATAACTCTATCATCAGCATGATTAAATGATTCGCATTGCAGGTTCGGCGTCGATCGAACCCGAACCGGTAGATTTCCATGAGGGAACGGATTGTAACAGGCTGGAAGCAGGAGCATGGAAATGAAGCATGCTCGGTGAATACTGTTTGTAGCTTCAGAATTATTACATGTGACTTGAATGCTTGTGCCTCTGGGGAAGGAGACGTCGTCTCGGTGAGACGGGAGACGGTGCGGCGGCGGCGCCAGTAAGAGTCCAGCCCGCTTTTGGTCAGGTGTGCTATGTTCTTTGTCGGATTTGCGTGTTCGAGCCTTCAATGGCAGGGGTTTGATGAGTGTTCCCCTCACCAATTGCATGATGCAGGGGGGAGGAAAATGTCAGACATGGCTTCGTTCGCGCTGAGTGGCTCGTTGGTTTTAATCACATGCCTCGAACCTGATACAGTTACGGCGAGGGTGAAGATATTTCCCGAGATCCTCCGATGTTGCATTCATGCCGCTCTGTGCTTATGGTGGATCCTGCAAAACCGCCAGCACGACCTTTAGGGCCTTCGCAGTCCCTCTTCGAGAGCGGCTGTGGATGCAGATACTTGACCATATTGGGATGTTAGGTGCGATTCATACTTGTTGGCCCATTGTTCCAGCCCATCAGTACGTCTTGGTGTTGGTCATTAGACTAATGATCCTTCTTAAACGGTGAATGGATTCATTATTGTCTTCGCTTACCTGGCTCGAGACATTCACCACGTATTCAGCCTCGGTTTCTGGCTGGTACTTGCCTCCCTGATCCACATCATTTCTTTTCATGATGGTATGCCTCTTAAACCATTCAGTTACACATGCACATGTTTGCATCCAGCATATTCATAACTGTATCATCAGCATGATTAAATGATTCGCATTGCAGGTTCGGCGTCGATCGAACCCGAACCGGTAGATTTTCATGAGGGAACGGATTGTAAGAGGCTGGAAGCAGGAGCATGGAAATAAAGCATGCTAGGTGAATACTGTTTGTAGCTTCAGAATTATTACATGTGACTTGAATGCTTGTGCCTCTGGGGAAGGAGACGTCGTCTCGGTGAGACGGGAGACGGTGCGGCGGCGGCGCCAGTAAGAGTCTAGCTCGCTTTTGGTCAGGTACGCTATGTTCTTTGTCGAATTTGCGTGGTCAAGCCTTCAATGGCAGGGGTTTGATGAGTGTTCCCCTCACCAATTGCATGATGCAGGGGGGAGTAATGTCAGACATGGCTTCGTTCGCGCTGAGTGGCTCGTTGGTTTTGATCACATGCCTCGGACCTGATACAGTGACGGCGAGGGTGAAGATATTTCCCGAGATCCTCCGATGGTGCATTCACGCCGCTCTGTGCTTATGGTGGATCCTGCAAACCGCCAGCACGACCTTCAGGGCCTTCGCAGTCCCTCTTCGAGAGCGGCTGTGCATGCAGATCCTTGACCACATTGGGATGTTAGGAACGATTCATACTTGTTGGCCATGTGTTCCAGCCCATCAGTACATCTTGGTATTGGTCATTAGACTAATGATCCTTCTTCAACGGTGAATGGATTCATTATTGTCTTCGCTTACCTGGCTCGAGACATTCACCACATATTCAGCCTCGGTTTCTGGCTGGTACTTGCCTCCCTGATCCACATCATTTCTTTCATGATGGTATGCCTCTTAAACCATTCAGTTAGACATGCACATGTTTGTATCCACCCTATTCATAACTGTATCATGAGCATGATTAAATGATTCGCATTGCAGGTTCGGCGTCTATCGAACCCGAACCGGTAGATTTTCATGAGGGAACGGATTGTAACAGGCTGGAAGCAGGAGCATGGAAATGAAGCATGCTCGGTGAATACTGTTTGTAGCTTCAGAATTATTACATGTGACTTGAATGCTTGTGCCTCTGGGGAAGGAGACGTCGTCTCGGTGAGACGGGAGACGGTGCGGCGGCGGCGCCAGTAAGAGTCCAGCCCGCTTTTGGTCAGGTATGCTATGTTCTTTGTCGGATTTACGTGTTCAAGCCTTCAATGGCAGGGGTTTGATGAGTGTTCCCCTCACCAATTGCATGATGCAGGGGGGAGGAAAATGTCAGACATGGCTTCGTTCGCGCTGAGTGGCTCGTTGGTTTTGATCACATGCCTCGGACCTGATACAGTTACGGCGAGGGTGAAGATATTTCCCGAGATCCTCCGATGCTGCATTCACGCCGCTCTGTGCTTATGGTGGATCCTGCAAACCGCCAGCACGACCTTCAGGGCCTTCGCAGTCCCTCTTCGAGAGCGGCTGTGCATGCAGATCCTTGACCACATTAGGATGTTAGGTGCGATTCATACTTGTTGGCCATGTGTTCCAGCCCATCAGGACGTCTTGGTATTGGTCATTAGACTAATGATCCTTCTTCAACGGTGAATGGATTCATTATTGTCTTCGCTTACCTGGCTCGAGACATTCACCACATATTCAGCCTCGGTTTCTGGCTGGTACTTGCCTTCCTGATCCACATCATTTCTTTCATGATGGTATGCCTCTTAAATCATTCAGTTACATATGCACATGTTTGTATCCAGCCTATTCATAACTGTATCATCAGTATCATCAGCATGATTAAATGATTCGCATTGCAGGTTCGACGTTGATCGAACCCGAACCGGTAGATTTTTATGAGGGAACGGATTGTAAGAGGCTGGAAGCAGGAGCATGGAAATGAAGCATGCTAGGTGAATACTGTTTGTAGCTTCAGAATTATTAAATTTGACTTGAATGCTATGAAAATATATTTATAACATTAAATAGATGTGCTATGAAAATATATTTCATAATGAATATAGTGAAACTTGTTAGCCTAATTTTCTGTTTATGTCAGCTTTCGATTGATATTGTTGCGAGTCTCTCGAATTGGCTTTATGGCAAGTATTGTTCAGGACGTTCAGTACATATGCAAAATGTCCCGATGAAAATGTTACGAGAAATTAGGTTTGTGAATCTTTGATGGCGTAAACAGAGCACGGCGTCCAACTGGACAACTCGTTGCCTCACGCACGCAGTCGCAGAGACACGCTTGACGACCTCCTCCGCCGCGCCAATCTTTTAGCCGCTTAACTACATCGTGCCATCAAATCTACATTGCGTGGCTCTGGATTATATTATATTGTCGGTTTCAGACATTCAGATCCCGTTATTTTCACAATATGTTTGTTTTCGGTCGAGGAAGAAGTCCGATACGGTTCTACACATTCAGTTACAGATGCAAATGTTTGTATCCGCCCTATTCATAATTGTATCATCAGCATGATTAGATAATTCGCATTGCAGGTTCGGCGTCGAGCGAACCTGAACCAGTAGATTTTCATGAAAGAACAGATTGTAAGAGGCTGGAAGCAGGAGCATGGAAATGCAGCATGCTAGGCGAATACTCTTTGTAGCTTCAGAATGCTTAAATTTGACTTGAATGCTTGTGGTGAGATGCATGGTCCTGTGATGGTCGTTTTGACATTGGCCATGTGATGGTCGTTTTGGTACTTTGGGTTCCTCCTCTTCGTGAACTTTAGGATTCCTAAGCATGGAGAATGACTGGCCGGTATCATTTGTTCCTTTCAAACTCTAATGTGTAATGTACCACACTGCTCTTGGTAACCATGAAGTTAATCTGGTATGCAGTACGTTGTGCGCACAGATGGTATTGTTTTACCTAGTTAAAATTTAATGAATCATCTTTCCTCTGGTATAAAAAAAATGGACAAAGCAGGACTAAGCACGCCGGTCTGTGCTTATGGTGGATCCTGCAATCCGCCGGCATGACCTGCAGCGCCTTCGCAGTCTCTCTTTGAGAGCGTCAGTGCGTGAAGATCCTCGACCACTTTGGGATGTTAGGTGCGATTCATACTTGTTGGCCATGTGTTCCAGTCCATCAGTACGTCTTGGTATTGGTCATTAGTAACGATCCTTCTTGCAGCGGTGAATGGATTCATTATTGTCTTCGCTTACCTAACTATAGACATTGACCACAAACTCGGCCTCAGTTTTGGGCTAGTACTTGCCTCCCTGATCCACTTCGTTTTTCTTTCATGATGGTGTGCATCTTAAACCCTTCAGTTACACATGCACATATTTGTATCCGACCTATTCATAATTGTATCATCAGCATGATTAGATAATTCGCATTGCAGGTTCAGCGTCGAGCGAACCTGAACCAGTAGATTTTCATGAGAGAACAGATTGTAAGAGGCTGGAAGTAGGAGCATGGAAATGTAGCATGTTAGGCGAATACTCTTTGTAGCTTCAGAATGATTAAATTTGACTTGAATGCTTGTGGTGAGATGCATGGTCCTGTGATGGTCGTTTTGACATTGGCCATGTGATGGTCGTTTTGGTACTTTGGGTTCCTCCTCGTGAACTTTACGATTCCTAAGCATGGAGAATGACTGGCCGGTATCATTTGTTCCTTTCACACTCTAATGTGTAATGTACCACACTGCTCTTGGTAACCATGAAGTTAATCTGGTATGCAGTACGTTGTGCGCACAGATGGTATTGTTTTACCTAGTTAAAATTTAATGGATCATCTTTCCTCTGGCAGAAAAAAAAATGGACAAAGCAGGACTAAGCACGCTGGTCTGTGCTTATGGTGGATCCTGCAATCCGCCGGCATGACCTGCAGCGCCTTCGCAGTCTCTCTTTGAGAGCGTCAGTGCGTGCAGATCCTCGACCACTTTGGGATGTTAGGTGCAATTCATACTTGTTGGCCATGTGTTCCAGTCCATCAGTACGTCTTGGTATTGGTCATTAGTAACGATCCTTCTTGCAGCGGTGAATGGATTCATTATTATCTTCGCTTACCTAACTATAGACATTGATCACAAACTCGGCCTCAGTTTTAGGCTAGTACTTGCCTCCCTGATCCACTTCGTTTTTCTTTCATGATGGTGTGCCTCTTAAACCCTTCAGTTACACATGCACATATTTGTATCCGACCTATTCATAATTGTATCATCAGCATGATTAGATAATTCGCATTGCAGGTTCAGCGTCGAGCGAACCTGAACCAGTAGATTTTCATGAGAGAACAGATTGTAAGAGGTCGGAATCAGGAGCATTGAAATGCAGCATGCTAGGCGAATACTCTTTGTAGCTTCAGAATGATTAAATTTGACTTGAATGCTTGTGGTGAGATGCATGGTCCTGTGATGGTCGTTTTGGTATTGGCCATGTGATGGTCGTTTTGGTACTGGCCATGTGATGGTCGTTTTGGTACTTTGGGTTCCTCCCCTTCATGAACTTTAGGATTCTGAAGCATAGAGAATGACTGCCCCGTATCCTTTGTTCCTTTCACACTCTAATGTGCAATGTACCTTACTACTCTTGGTAAGCATGAAGTTAATCTTGTATGCAGCACGTTGTACGCACAGATGGTGATGTTTTACCTAGTTAAAATTTAATGAATCATTTTTCCCTGGCAGAAAAAAAATGGAGAGAGCAGGACTAAGCAACGAACCCTTCTTGAGCTGGTAGCTGTTATTCTTGCATGGGAGACTATGTACCTGCCAAGATTCACTACCATTCCTTAAGGTCTTGAGTGTAATCGCACAGCGTTCCCGCAACCCAATACCATCACAGAATGCTTCTGGCAAAACCTGCAATAATTGCAATCACATTGGTTCCAGTAAGCAGTCGACAGTTCACTATATATCACAGTGGGCGAATACCGACTGCTTGATCTAAGTTCCGTTTCTTTTGGGTTGATAACAATCACTCAAGTGCATATACATGACAAATGGCATATAAAAATGTCATACAATATTATTATTACCTAGTTCTGAACTTAATATATTGATTTGTTTCTTCCTGTCACTCTGTTACATGTGCATATATTCTTAGAAGTTACAGCTACTAAGAGCATGTCAGTCTCTTTCTCAATGAGGAACTAAAATCTTTTGATTTGTTTCTTCCTGTTAGCGTGTGCATATAGCATTAGTAGTTAGAGCATCATTAGAGCATCATTTGATCATATGAACATGTTTCTCTGTGAGGAATTCAAAGCCAATATCTATGTTTCTTCCTGTCCCAGATGCCATATGATAGCAGCTGTTCAGCTCATATTGTTTTTTAGCATACAATTTAATCTATTTAACAGGGAAATGCTTGCACTTACAATATGATTTTTAAGTGTGTTGGCATCAATCTGCTTCTCTATCGATGATGGTGGCGCGATCTTGAATGATGTCTGGTTCCAAGATGCTGTGAGGCTTTGTTGTTCCTTTTCTCCATTACTGCTTGGCAAATTGTTGTTATACTGCTTCTGAATGGAAGCAGATGGTGCTTCTTGCTGCTTCTGAATGGAAGCAGATGGTGCTTCCTGCTGCTCTTCAATATCTGGCAATGTTGGTACTTGATAAGACAAAAGAGACATGCATGCACTTCAGTATTTAATTTAACTCATTCACATCCATTGCTAACAGCTTAAAAAGAAAACCATAGACATAGTTATATTTTGCTCACTTTGTCGACCTCTGTTTTCCTTTGGTTGAACTCTCTCTGGTATCCATTTGGCCCATACGCTTTGAGTGTAAACACCATGTTTCCCTCATACCGTAGCAACAGAGCATTAGCTTCAGTAATGTCATGAAACTTGAGAAACTGTGACCAACCAACTGCAAAGAACACGCCCGTCCAACCCATTTCAAGTTTAATGCTGTAACCTTTGCCAGAGGGGCCAAAAACGATGGCCGTACGATTATCAAGTAGCTCCATGGGGATATGCTATTGCACAAACTTAGCAGGTATCAGCTGCAAGAACACATAGACAGAAGAGAAGTCAGGTCATTACAACAAGTGAAAGCAAAGTCAACAACGATATGCGCACCATCTTTTCCATGAAATCTTTTGGAAGCACTCTGATGAACTGTGGCTTATGGGTGGAACCTTTGCTGCTTGCCGTTGCTTCACCTGAAGAGAATATATGAGTTACAAAAAAAACTAAATCAATTAGATCTTTTTCAGAATCCAAGAAGATCACCAACGTTACAAAGAGAAAAAAAAGGGTAAAATTACCACAGAAAATGTTAGCCTCTAATTAATTTCTGAGACATGGAGACCAATGAGAAATTGGGGGGTGGGGGGTGGGGGGTGGGGGGGGGGGGTGTACCAAGAAGGGTGGCGGCGGGGGGAGCGCGGTGACCTCGGCGTCGTGGAGGTGGATCCGTGCCCGTCAACTGGGGTTGGCCATGGCCAACGGCCGACCGCGCGGGCAAAGACGGGTCCCCTCACGCGCCCCGGCCGCTCCCAGTCGCAGCTGCACCAAGCAGCGACGCCCCCCGGGCCCCGGCCCGCCGCGGTCACACGACGCCGGCAGGTGTCCGCGCCCCACTCCCCCAAGGGCATGCGCAACCCCTCTCTGGTGGGTCAGCCTGCCGACCGAGAGAAAGACCCCCACTCGCGCGTCACGGTCGCGCCCCAAGGACCAGGCGCCGTCACGGCGCCCATTCCCGCCACAGGCGGGCAGATCTCGTGGCATCCGCTTCACTTCGCGAGAGGGGAAGGGAGGGAGATGGCGGCGGAGAAGAGGAAGCCGGCGGCGGACTGAAAGACTCACGGAACATATCCTTCCGTACAGATCCGTGTGTGTTTGATCTGTCCGCGGGCGCGATCACACGGGCTCCGGCCACCGCGCGCTGACGGCGAGGAGGATGGAGTGCGTCTCATCACCAGTTCACCACCGCCCGTGGAACATGCATCATTGATTAGTGTAATATAATGTAAGACCTGCTCAACTTTTTTTCATAGCGGTAACCGGACACGACACAGACCTCAATTTTTTTTTTATAGCGGTAGATCGACGTGGGGTTGTTTGTTTTTTTAGCACATCCTAGAAGATTCTTGTGACATCGAATGTTTAGATACTAATTAGGAGTATTAAATATAGGCTAACTATAAAACTAATTGCACAGATGGAGACTAATTTGCGAGACGAATCTATTAAGTCTAATTAATTTATGATTTGACAATGTGATGCTACAGTAAATATGTGCTAATTATGGATTAATTAAGCTTAATAGATTCGTCTCGTGAATTAGTAAATATGTGCTAATTATGGATTAATTAAGTTTAATAGATTCGTCTCGTGAATTAGCTTCCATATGTGTAAGTAGTTTTATAATTAAATATTTAGTCCTTCTAATTAGCTTCCGAATATTCAATATGTCCCGCAATACTTTTAACTTAACACGACTTTCTTCCGAACTAGTCGGGCCTGTCCCCCTCGCCATCACGCTTCTGGTGTCCCCAGACGCGTGTCGTCTCCGCAGACCAGAGATTTTGCCCTCGCCTGCTCTAGGTTTCACCGTCGATCTATGCGCTTGCTAGATCGATCTCAGGCTCCATGGCGTTCCCCGTCGGCACTGCCGTGATGCTCAGCAACCCCAGACGTTGGCAGCGAGCGTCGGCCGGGGACCTCGCCTACCGCAAGATGGAGGAAGGTTCACCTGGGCTCGAACAATTCCAATAAATCTATCTATTAGATTCTGCTAAAAATATTTTCTCCTAAAATCATATCATTCTAGAGTAGATCCCAATAATAAATTCCTCAATACTTCAAAAATGACCACGTCAGCACGTGGACCGCTCTCCCTGCCTGCCTTGCCGTGCTATCACCGTGCCATGCGCATCCCTTGCCGTACCACGGCCCATGCCGCGACCGAACGCGCCTGTCAAGGTGCTGCCACCAAGTCAGCCGGTCACGCGAGCGCACGACCCCAGTACCAACAACCTGCTCCGGTCCTCCTCACCCGACCTTATCCTCGCCAAGTCGGCTGGCCCCATCCCTCCTCTCCCCTCCAAGCCACCTCTATGCTTTCTTCCTCTCTCGCTCTCCTTTCTTCTTCGTCTACCATAAACAAACGAGCGAGCAGCGCTCTACCCGCCGGCCAAATCCGCCGCCCCTACTCTACCAATTTCAAATCGCCGCCGCCCACACCTGGCTCACCTGCCCGGCTACCTCCTCCACCTCTTCCTGCCTTGCGCCATGGTCCCAGGCGCTGGGGATTGAAGCTCCAACGGCTGCCATTGCCGCCAGCCGCCCCTCACCATCAAACCCCATCCTCCCAATCCCCTCTTCTCCAACTACACAAACTGAGCTATGGTGAGCCCATGATCGTGATGCGATCACTATTTCTTGGATTTAGGCTAGTTGCCGCGCTCGATTCCGCACCTACTTCAACTCGACGGGCTTCGAGCGTGGCGCAAGATCTACGGGTTAGCGATGGAGGGCGTGAACTGCATGCAGCCGGACATCCGCGAGGGCCTAGCGTGGGAACGGATCAACACGCGGGAAGGAGCAGTTTGGGGGCGATTTGGGAAGGACCGGACTCGCGGATATATGTGGGATGACGGAGATATTTTTCGCGTCCGTGTATTTTTGCGGGAAGGATGGGGGAGCTGTTGGAGGTAAATATTTTTTATTTTTTCCATAAATAAGATTTTGGAGTAATTTTAAAGGAGCTTTTGGAGTTGCTGATGCATGGGAGGGGCGTACGGTAGAGGGAAAGGGTCTCTAGCTAGTTTTTGAACCGCGAATGCGATGTACGGGAAGTCGCTGCGTGTTTCCTTGGCAGGTGGAGGATCGCACGCTCCTTCCTCCATCTTGCGATAGGCGAGGTCTCCGGCCACCGACGCTGGTGGCTGGTGAGGGTTGCCATGTCGCTACTGCGACCGTCTGGCGATTTGGAGGATCAGGAGGATGCCGCCGGCGGACGAGCACGACATTGAGCCTGTGACCCGGTGCACGGATCCACGGTGAAACCTAAGGTTGGTGAGGGCAAGATCTCTACGGAGAAGACGAGGCGGGACACCGGAGTTCGGAAGAACACCGGCCGTGTTTAAGAGTGTATACTCCTATCCAGCATAAGGTCAAGTACATTGCTACACGTCAGCGGTCTCATAAGTCGTCTCATGCAGTGCCACGTAGGATTTTTGATGATGTGGAGGAGAGAGAGCGAGGTCGTTGCTTCGTGAAACAACCACCTCATGAGCTAAATTGTAGGACTACGAGACAACTTAACAACCATTGTACGAGTTATTGTTGCCATGCAACTCATAATATTTTATTTTTCTTATACACAAATTAAGGAATTATATACCACTACCAGACAACTTATAGGACAACCCATTGTACAGGTTGCCTGTTAAATCATCTCAAGATTACGTGTCAATGCATGAGACCACCTATTAGACGACACCAATGTACTTGCCCCTAAATTACTCATGTCGTGTCGTGTCCGACTATGAAAAAAAGCTCAGGTTTGTCGTGTCGTACGCGTTTAGGACTATGAAACTAACCCGTTTCAAGCGTAACGCGGGCACGGAAAAGAACGGGAAATAAACAAAAAAGGGGAGGCACGAAGAAGGGAACTGATGTCCCGGCGGTGACATAAGTTAACACTGCGCAAGCGCCACACGGCCTCGAGACTGAAGGGATCGATCGAGCAAGGGACAGAGCAGAATTAGTTAATCATCATGTATCCAGCTTGTGCTTACTGATGATATGGTCTACATTTTTTCTCAGTCCTCAAAACATTTCGACTGGAGGTATCCAATTCCTATCACAAGAAGAGCTAAAGCAGCAAGAATTAACATTGGGATGGGATCTTGCACTTCAGGGTCGTGGTACACGAACCGCAAGACACAAAGATAAGCCAGCATCGCGATACCCACGACGGTTGTAAAATACTGCAGGAGCAAAATAAAGATGTACGTGAGTGAGCACAAGGAGAAGAACATCTAGATCTACTGATCATGTGGACTTTGGATGTCCATGGTATGGGAGGTGACGGGTAAAAAAACTCCATGGATCCGCGTACGCTGAAGGCGATGCTCACGAAGTTCCCGGTGGCGTCGCTCGTGGGGGGAAGAAGGCCGACGGCGTGCGCTCCTTCCTCCATCTTGCGGCAGGCGAGGTCCTCGGCCGACGCTCGCTGCCATCGGCTGCGGTTGCTGTGCATCAAGGGGATGGGGAACGCCATGGAGCCTGTGATCGATCTAGCAGGTGCACAGATCGACGGTGAAACCTAGAGCAGGCTAGGGCAAAATCTCTGGTCTGCGGAGGCGATCGACGCGCGTCTGGGGACACCGGTGAAAGAAAAAGGAAACGTGGCACGTTTCAAAGAGATTTACATCAATACGGCTATGATCATTTTAGACTCATATTCTTGAATTAAATCCGGACTCAATATGCTTGCAATTTAGGACGGACACGAATCGCATCCTCCTTTTCCGGAACGAGACTGCTTGACTTGTTGAGCTTGAGCTAGTCCAAGTCGGTGTACACTAGGCATACCTGAACTCATAAAAAGGCCATGGAATCCAAGCCAGCCTGATTTTCTCTTTATGTCAGCTTTCGATTGATATTGTTGCGAGTCTCTCGAATTTGCTTTATGGCAAGAATTGTTCAGGACGTTCCGTATATGTGCAAAATGTCCCGATGAAAATGTTACAAGAAATTAGGTTTGTGATTCTTTGATGGCGTAAAGAGAGCACGGCGTCCAACTGGACAACTCGTTGTTGCCTCACGCACGCACAGTCGCACAGACGCGCTTGACTACCTCCTCCGCCGTGCCAATCTTTTAGCCGCTTAACTACATCGTGCCATCAAATCTACATTGTGTGGCTCTGGATTATATTACATTGTCAGTTTCAGACATTCAGATCCCGTTGTTTTTACAATATGTTTGTTTTCGGTCGGGGAACAAGTCCGATACGGTTCTACCTTACCTAAAATGGGATTATATTTTTCTTGAATACGCAGGAAAGCTACGTATCATCATTATATTAAAAAGATGAAATACGAATAGTAATGTTTACCGGCTGCAACGTGGGGCGTTGCCGAGTGCCAATCGACCCTTGTTACTCGACCGTTTTGTACGGCCATGGGTGATGCGATGATCCTGAGCATGATGATGTGCGACGACAATGCCGGGTACTATACTCGTCGGCAGACGACGATTACTAGTCTACTACGATCCACCACCCAGCAGCGGGACCATTAGCCCGGCCTGGAAACCCTTCACGAGGGTAATTTGCAGGCCTCACCTAATTCCAAATTGATTTCTAATATGAGGAAGCTAATGTTATTGAAATTGCTTTTTAACTTTTGGCCCTTTTGCAGGCATTCGGAGTTATCTGTTGCATCATCATGAATTATAGCAAAAACTATGTACTTAAAATAATCAATCAAAACAAATAGTATTTTGGAACGGAAGGAGTACAAACTAACTGACTGCTATATCTCTCTATTACTTCGTGTAGAATGTAATAGAATTTGAGAAAGTCAGACTTATAAGTTTTGGTCGACAATTAGTTAAATTGTGTGCATATTTAAGTGTATATAAAGTTGTGCCAATACGAATCGTATTTTGAGTTGCTGCAACCGTTGAATTAGCTTGCTGCTACACGTGTTTGAAATACGTTTGTTGTACGAGGGAACGCAGAGAGTTGCCTAACAAAGTGTCCTTTCTCACAAAAAAAAACTGTGCGAAAGATGGAACATAAGAACCGGGCTGGTTGGAAACTGGAGAGGGCACGCGGCCTTCAGTCCGAGAGTGAGGAGAAACTGGAATCGGGCCCATCCAACGTTGGACTCTGGAATCTAGCCCAGCAAAACTTGTGCCCTATTTAAGCAGGAAACGCGGCCCAGCCCAAAATCAGCACACAACTCTCGTTGCAGTTGCAGATAATTTTGGATGGCGTTTTATGGCTCCAATTTCTCCGTCGTCTTCCTAAGCTCCGCAGCCTCCCCAACTCCGGCCGGCTGAAACTGGACGGGCGGCGGGACTGCAGGAGTCACCTCCATGGCCTCGGCCGCAACCCTCCCCAAGTTTCAGTCAAGGCCAAGATGCCGCAGCTACTTTCAGGTCCCATTCTCCTACTCTCCCTCGTGAAGGTTCAGTTCATCAGTTGCCCTGTAGATTACTTCCAACAAACAATTGCACTAGCCCTTGGCCGCGGGCACTCATCTCGGCATTCTCAACCCTCAGGTAATTGATCAAGTTCGTGCGCACATCAGAATATGCGGCGCCTCCAAGTGCCGGATACCTGCGCAGGGGTAAACTGAACTTTTTTTTTCCTTTGTGGCTTGTCACTTTCGGAGTTTCAGTCTTCAGTGTTCAGGCTTGCTTTCACAGGTTCCTTCGTTCCGGTTCCGGTGTAGGAACAAGTTTGAGGCACACATTCCAGCCGGTGTCTGCAGTTGGATCAGGTGAGTTCTGCAACTGCGTACAATGCAGAAGCATATCGGTCCTATCCTATCGATCCACAATGTTCAGAGACTTAATGTTTAGAATTTCAGACATTGCTAACGTCTTCAAGAAATGCATGTAGGTCGGGACTCGTCGATCACTGAAGCCGACAGGAAGAGCGACCTGTCGCTGGAGAACGTCAAGACGTCTGTTGCGTCCCGTGACGGTGATAAGATCAATGTGAGCTCGCCAACTCGGTTCAGGCATGTAGCCGTCCATTCCTCATATCTGCAACTGAATCTTTCAATCTGATCCGGCCATGCCAATCCTTTATTTCTATGAAGGTACGAGTGCAGTTGCCTGGGAAGGCAACACAAAAGGTGTTTGATGAAGCCCTGACGATCTTGTCTCGTGATGCACCGCCGGTTCCTGGTTTCAGAAAGTCCAAGGGAGGTACTGATCCTGATTAGTGCCTCATAATCTCTCCCCTTCGTATTATTGACATTCTTGCTTTACATTTGGGCTCGTGTTTTCTTACAAGAATCTCTTTACATTTGCTTTCACCAAGTAATTCAAACTTCTAACATTTTGTTGCTTCCTCTACATGGATATTCGTTGGCCATTTGAAGGGAAAACGTCAAATGTAAGTGCCTGCAAACCTCAGTTTTTCCTGTACCTGACCCTTTTAATTGTACGGTTTCCCTTTTGTCTCACGCATGCATTCACTTGAAGTCCCCCAGTGCAAAACCATTCAAGACCGTTGTATCAATCTTCAAAGCATGACATGTTCTTTAAGATGTGCCGTCCTATTTTCCTGAAACAAAAGCACATACTAATGTTTCAATCAACTTCTCAATCAAACACGAGTACACGCAGCTGTTGGCAACTAGATTTCAACAGCTAGTGTCGGCTACTAATTGAGATCAACTACTGATACGGCCTGACAAAAGTGCAATCCCAAGCTTGCACTGCAGAATCTTGTTGTCTCTTGTCCTTCAGCAACCACCGAACACAGCTAATGATGTTGCTGTTCTTCAGATACCCAGCAGCATCCTCCTGCAGATGCTTGGCAAAAGTCGGGTCACCAAGTTCGTCCTTCAGGAGATACTGAGCATCACCATCGAAGAATTTGTCAAGAAGGTGAAAGCCAATCCAGATAACACTTAGCAAAATTTATCCTGTGTATATTTAGTAGCCTGGTGGGTATGACACTGATTTGCTACTGATTCAGGAAAACATCAAGGTGAACCCAGAGATCAAGACGACCCAGACCGAAAGCGAGATGGAGTCGGCGTTCACTCCTGGTTCGGCGTTCGGGTTCAATGTTATCCTGCAGCTTGAGAAATCTGATTCTGATGAGGATTCAGAGGAGCAATCTGACTCCTCAGAGTAGAAAGAACAGGCTATCCCCTGCATACATTTATCACGCTCATGTGCTCTCTCTTATGAATGGACTGATTGGAAAGTCGTTGCAACTGTTTTGATTTTGCAAGTTGCAACTGGAACATTTCTGAAGATATGAATAGCCGCACTGAACATGAATACACAGAGCACATCTGCTTCAGAGCCTGTTGCAGATATCATTAGAACTGAAGAAAATGTGCATGGGGAGGCCCATGCCAACAATGAGACACTGCAGCTCCAGCTTGCTGCACACTATAACGAAATCTTATCCACTTTGTCTGGAGTATCATCCGTTGACACCTTGGCTTCCAACTACCCGATCAATCATTCGGGGTGCCCCCAGCTCCCAAGGTTCACACTCCCCCACATCGCCAGTGACCTGCCAACTGCACATATTATTCCTTCTTTTTTCAGAGAAAATCAGCTGCATATATTGTAGGTGAAGAAAAAAGATCCTAAAACATCTGCAACTCTGATTCCATGGTCCATAAGAATTCCCTGTCATGACAGTGTTTTGCAACTTCCTGACACTAATATTGCAGTGCTGAAATGTTCACTTCATGGATAGTAGCCACATCATTATACCAGAAAGAAGTCATTTCATTAACAGATATGATTGGACTCAGGACCTGGGATGATTTGGACTACCACCTTATTCCCTATATTCCTGTCACGATTTCAGTATAATTTTTTAATGAATGGTGACACCTTCAATGCTTAACTCCCAACCAACAGAATTTCTAGATCACAAATAGTTGCTACAATGTTTGAAAACATAATACACAGCATGTACCATCTTTCCTTTTTGGTCTGAGCAGGAACCATATATAGTACAATTTTTGAAGCATTGTGAATGCAGACACTTTGCTTATTGGAGGATGATTCTGGCATGCATTGGGTTGTCAGCCCCCCTAATCTGTGCCCTATCTTCTGGTTTATATCATTTTTTTTCTGCAAAGAATTATATTGATGGTTTGGCAGACAAATTAGCCAAGGCAGATTAGGTACCAACTTACTATATATAATCATTGATTCAGACGAATGATTATACGAGTAGCTGCATTATTTCCTCAAAATAAAAAAAGTAGGTGCACTGTTGTGAACCAGAAATATCTGCACAAAAATGTGACATACAAGCTGGCTTAAATCAATGGCAATGGTGTTTAGTTGTAGAGGGTGACCAGTCGCAGTCCCCAAAGGCACAGCAACCTCTCGTTGAAGTCGAACGCCAGGGTGGTTTAACCACCCAAGTACACACATCAAATCTTGCCAACACAAAAGTTAAGGTCTCCCAGAGAAGCAGGAAGGCACTACCATTGACTGATGATTTTTAGATACATAGGAGTAGCCTTTTTAGAGGCAGTTGATTACATTTTTTCCAGGTTCTTTTTTTTTGGAAAACATATAATATGGTGATTCGCTCTGAATTGGTCCAGTATAGCTTCGAATGTAGTTTTCTTTTTTAAAAAAAAAAGAAAAAAGAAAAGCGAGCTCCAAATGTGATTAAAATTTTAAAGTGGACCATTTAGTACGATAGAACCGTATGTTTCCACGACAAAAGGTATCCAATGAGTACACTCCTATTCGTTGCTGTACTTGATATGCAACACGATTTGTCTTAAGCACCATAATAGTGATGGACATTTTGGTTAGCAAAGCAAGTACCATTTACATTGCTTCAGGGATCAAGCTACCGTGCTTTACAAGCATTTGTACCATTACATTTACAATTTAATCCCATCTTTCCAACAAAAAAAATCCAACTTCAATAAAACAAAAAGTTTGCATGATTCTAATCAAGTTTACATATATGTGCAGATTATGTTTAACGAATACTCACAAGCAACACGGCGACCCCTTCCTCACCTAACCACACGGCATGGGTGACGAAACCAGCCAAAAAAAAAACAACAGAAAAAAAAAACAAAACAGAAAGGCAAAACAAACTGTACAATCGTGACATCAGGGAGAACAAAACAAAAGGCGTTTTAATCACACCCCTGCCTAGTGCCTTCCCAGAGTTAACACAGTCACCTAGAGCCCAGCTCAGACAAGAGGGAACGGAAAGCTTGCAATGAAATTGCTCATAATTTTTTCATAGCATAAGAGGCGAGAGAGAGAGAGAGAGGAGAAAACACAATGCCTTATCAGTGTTCTCTTCGGAATAAAGAAGAAAAATATGTTCCAGTATTAAGGAAAAAGGTTTCCCAGTATTAGCGTGTCAGTATCAACTCATCCCCCACTAGCAGGAGCCATGAGTGGAAGCTATCCATTGCCCACTAACCCCACAAACCCAATCACTCACTCATCATTGGACCCCATAAATAAACAAACAAACTGCAAAAGCATGGAGCAGAAAGAACTGCAGAAATTGGTGACATAGCTCGGAATATTAGGATAATAAAAAAGGGGAAAGGCTATCTCATTTTAGTATATTTCTTCTCCCCTCTTCCCTCTTCTTGTTCTTGGAGTTGGTGGTGTCCCCAGAGCTAAAAAGGCCCCGCCTTTTGGCTCGTTCCCAGACTCACCACCTGCTCCAAGAAAAGCTTCCTGGGAAGATGGCGCGCGCCGAGAAGGTTGCCGGCGATGGCTTCTCCGGCGGCGAAGGGCACGTGGAGGTGGAGGTCGGCCTGGGGGCGGACGTCAAGGGGGTGATTGAGTGCCGGATATGTCAGGAGGAGGGGGAAGAGAGCGCCATGGACTCACCCTGCGCTTGCACTGGCACGCTCAAGGTGAACGCTCTCCTCTGTTTCTCTCTCCCTCCCGCTCTCCCTCTGTGCAAGGTTCCTTGCCTGGATGTTGAGGAACTGGCGTTAAGTTTAGTGGTTGGTAAAAAATCGAAGTAGAAATATGATGATTGTTTGTTATATTCTTTATGGAGCTGGATAGATTTCAAGATGTAAGTTCTGCTCTGCTTGAATTTCTATTTACACTTTCTTCTGCCCTTCTGGTCATTACGTTTTTCTTTGGAGATTTCATTTTTGTTATGTTGATGTTATATATGCTCATCGTGCTCCTTTTTGTTGAATTGTCTCAGTATTTTTTTATTGTGGACATCTCTGATAGCTATAGGCTTGGCACTCTAGGAGCATCGAAGTTCTATTAAGTGATTGTTTTATCGCGTCAACTAAAGTTAAAACAGTGATGCCATGTTTCATCTGTTCATTTGATTGCAAAGTGCTCTGCCAGTGTTTGGTTTGTCTAAACAGTGTCCTCAGGATTCAATGAATTCTAAAAAGAGCGTTTTAGTTGTTGGAAACATTATCTTCTTTTCTCCACACATATACATTCATCCAATTTTTCAATCGCTAGATCATCATTATCCTAATGTACAGCTCCCCATTTTCAGTTGTTCAATAAGCTTTTTCCTCCTTGTTGTTGTACACGTGACTTAAGGAGTACCTGTTGGAGAAAATGCTGATAGTAATATGGTATGTTGACTTATTGTTGTTGGTTGTATGCAGTTCGCCCACAGGAAATGCATACAGAGATGGTGCAACAAGAAGGGGAACATTACATGTGAAATCTGCAACCAGGTGGGTGTTTCTGTTATTCTGTTAAAAGACCAACCTTTGCATTTTTATTTTCTTTTCTGTTTATGCTGTGTGGCGTGTCATTTCTAGATATGCTACTTTGACCTTTGCAGCCATTTCAGTCTATCCGGCTACTTGATTTTGGTAGGTGTTAGGTGTAGATCTAGTATGTTTAGGAGTGATCCAATTTCAGGGCAACTGCCCAGCAGAAGAAACGAGGAAAATAGGGGAAAATGTATATGTTTCTTATTTTGCTGTAATTGCTGAAGAAGTTTTCATATTTGTTTTTTATAATCTGCCTGCAGGTTTACTCACCAAATTATGTCCTCCCTCCACCCAAATGCTGTTCAGATGAAATGGACATGGATCTTAGGTACTCGTGGGATACAATTCTTTATCCTTTGATAAATTTGGACAAACCAATTAATTCAAAATAAAAAAATAATGTCAAAACCAGCTATTTCTGTGGGAGTGGCTTAGAATGTGATCCTACCATTTCATCTGCAGTTAAAGCAGATAGTTTTTTTTTAAAGATCAGTTAAAGCAGCGTAGCTGTTTTCCCTCAATTTTCTGGATATCACTGTATTTATTCTGAATGCATGGTCTTTATTTATTAACAGGCAAAACTGGGTTGGAAGAATCGATACTCATGATTCTCATTTTTTAGCCATTGCCATCGCAGAGCAGCAGCTGCTGCAAGCTGAATTTGAGGATTGTGTATCTGCAAATTCTAGTGGTGTCACATGCTGCCGAACCATTGCTTTAATTGTATGTCAAAGAAGCCCTTTCTTTGTAAACTTATTATTATTTGTGGTGGAAGGTGGAATCTAATATCGGCTTTACTGCAGTTGATGTTCCTTTTACTTGTGCGCCATGTAATTGTCATTGTGAGGGATATTAGCATGCTACAAGATGTAACAGTGCTGTTCAGTGTGAGTTCAACATGCCTACTTAATTATCGCATTTTGCTATTAATATGTCCGCTAACATGATGCGGTCAGCTTCTGTTGGAGTGTCATAATGCTGCATTATGCTATTATAATGCTCTGTTAAGATGATGTGATCTGTTTCCCTTGTAGTGTCATAATGCTGAAAACAAATTAATAGCATAATGCTGCTTTATACTAGAGATCAATTGCTGTGCAAAGGAATAGCAAATACTCCTGCTTGGCATTTTATTATGCATTTGTTGGAAGTCTGAGTCAGCTTGAAATGCACTTATAATTAACTGATTACAATCCGCTTCTGCATTTGTTTCTCAGTCCATACTGGGAATGAATTTTCGTTTTCCATGTACACTATTTATACAGAACACTAAATCTTTCATTTATTTCAGGCAACTCTTCAGTTTGCAGGATTCTTTCTTCCTTGTTATGTAATAGCACGTTCTTGTTATGCTTTGCAACATCGGAGACGAAGACAGGTATACTTCCTTTCCCACCGGTACATGTACAAGAGAAACTTATGGCCAGCCTATTCCAAATCTAGTAAAAGCTGCTGGGCTTGTGACTTGTGCTTTTATGGCTTAGGGTAGTGGGTATATGTACATTTGCATGTCTGAAATGTGAGCCATATTATATCATGCTAATGTAACCATCTCATATACTCCCTCTGTACAAAAATGTAGGTCGTTTTAGTTTTGTCCTAAGTCAAACTTCCTTGACTTTGACCAAATTTATAGAAAAATGCATTAACATACACAATACCTAGTAAATACAATATCAAGACATAGTTCATGATGGATTTAATGAAACAAATTTGATGTTGGATATGTTGGTGCATTATTCTATAAACTTGGTCAAAGTTCAATTTTTTGACTTGGGTCAAAACTAAAACGATTTATGTATCTGCCAAATACAAATAAGAGGAATCAGGAACCACGTTGTACTTATCGAGCTACCATCAGCATTGTTGCGTCAGTTAGATCTATTTGCATGAATAATTTTTTTCTCTCTGAGTTGTACCTGTAACCCTCACTCAAAACAGCCCTCTAATTTCCCTACTAGGATAGTATTGACTGCTGCTTAAATCCAGTGCTGCTGGGTCCAACCCCTCTGTTGTGCCACCACTGCTTTCTGCTGGATGTAAAGATGCATGTTACTGTTTATAAACATATATACAAGTCAATATTCAAAAAAGAAGACTGTCTAACCTGTTGTATTGGTTATCACAACAGGTGTAGGGACTTGTCTGAAACCTTGAAGAACATCAGACGTACCAACTGAAACACCATCTTGGTACCAGGCTACCAAGTACCCCGAAGAAAGATGGAAGCTTGCAAAAAAGTAACGCTTCCCGTTGCTTGGAGCATTTGGTTTCTCTCCTGAAAACGTAGGTGGTTTACTGGGTTAGGTCACGAAGTAGCGAGAACAGCCCTCGTGAATCTCAACTGTACATATGAGAACAAGACCTTTTTACAGCTGCACAAGATGTAACCTCACACATTCCTATTACAAATAAAAAGAACAGGCAATGAATCCTCAACCAGTTCAGACGAGTAGAATAGAAAACATAGAAGCGCTTCTCTTCTCTAGGCTTGTTCGCTTCAGCTTATAAGCCGGCTAAAAAGCTGAAACGGCTGATTTGTTGTGAGAGAAAAATACTGTTTGGTGGCTGATAAGCCGGCTGAATAAGCTGAAGCGAATAGGCCATACCGTTCACAGATTCATGATACTGACTCGCAATTTCCATGGTGCAGACAGTTACGATGTTATACGAGTCCATCGGTGAAAACAGTTCAGATTGGAAACAAAATACTGTTCAGATTGGAACAATAGATTTCATGTGCAGATTGTCCAGGAAGGGTACAGCTTTGTGCATGAGATATGTACGCCTTTGTATTACTAGAGAGGAAGAGGTCATGTGATCAAATGTGGAAATGCATATGACCAAAGCTTTTTTTTTTACATTCTTTTACCCTCTTTATTGAGTTAAAGCTCCGGGAAACAACCAGTACTACATCAACTAATTTTCATGAATCACAGTGCCAGCTACCTGACTGTAATAGGAACGGGATACAAGTATGCCAGAAATAACACTACAGAAGCTTCTTATACAAACATATTGAGTTGTACAGATGTCACACAGAATTTGATGCCCATCTCATATCAGCTGCAATTTTGCTTGCAAAGTACCAAACTCCATAGGGTTTAAACTCAGCTGTCTGACTTCACCAGCTTCACTTTCTCCTTGAGAAACTGTCGAATGTGCTCCCGCTTCCAGTTGTCGATCCTGCAAATTTCAGTTCGTCTTAGATTTCCAGCAAATGCACCAATGAACAAATGGGAACACTGTTTCAGTATTTCTACCATACATTATCTATGCTTGGTACACATAAAGAAAGATGCCAAATTATTCAGTACAACAGCAACATCCATCATCTATGAATGAATTGTGTGCCAGGAAAATGCAGGCTGCGTTAGCAATGACCTCAACATACTACCACAGCTCTATGAAGCACTAACAAAGCATTTTTTGTCCATAGAACTATATATTCAAATAGAAAGTGGCATGCAGGCACAAATGCATCCAGTATATCTTTGCCTATTGTATCTGCCATCAGATTATTGCATGAACTGTATGGCATGACTGCATGAGGAAGATAAGGAGAAGCAGACAACTTATAAGTGCCACTATGTAATGGATTAAGAATTTAAGACAGAACGATATGAAAATGGTCCAGTTAGACAGCTATTATAGCATATGTACGAGAAATCCAAGAATCTATATCACCTTTCCAGATAACTAGATACTGTCTTTAGTTAAGTGGAACTTGCCTTATGGTCTCCTTATGTTCGCCCTTGTCGTCAAGCATTATGAGCTTTGGTGGAGAACCATACGAATAACGGGCTTCCACATAAGGGAAGTCATCTTTATCCTCTTCAAGGAAGCCAACAACTTCTGGATAAAACACTAACTTTCTCATGCAGACCTCAATAATTGCACCGGAAAATGTGAGCTGCAATAGGCAATAGCAAACATCAGTCAGATACTACATCAGTGGAAATAAAGAACTAGTACTTATGGAACTTCTAACACTCGTGCTCATCCTAAAAAGAACATCTATGACATCTTGTTTACCAGCCATTCAAGACCTCTAACCTTCAAGTTGCCTCCCTCAATATGTCATGATTCTAACCTAAACTATATACCCCTTTTAGAAAATGGTACATAGCTAGCCATTCCTATAAGATCTAACCCGTTATTCACATAAATCAACTGTTAGAAATTAAGCACAAAGATAAACTATAAACACAATACAAAGACTAAGAAAGGCCAGCATAGAAGACTGCAGGTAAAACAGTCATCTTCCTTACAGAGTTACAGTGATTCATGGGAATTCATAGTTTATACCTTGCTGATTGAATCATCTGAATCCTCAGTGCAACATTTACGACAATCCTCCACCAGCTCTGCAGAGAAACAAAAATGCTGCTCAGATTGAAAACAATCAAACAATCACATGGCGTGATGCGTGTGAAAAAAGAAATCCACCCTTTGTTGATTTGCAAATACACAGTAACTTAATCCTCAACAGAACAATATATATCATCCCAGGAAGCAATGGACAAACCTGATAAAGTATAACCCTCCAAATAAAGGGTTGTGTTGGCGAAATGAAATTTCTTTCCAATGCAGCTAGTTTAAAAAAGAATTGAGATCAAACATTTGTAGATTTTGTAGAAAGTAAACTACGTTTCACTAGCATATGTGAGTAACACCAGTTCAGATGCTCATAGATATAGACCAATCAAAATAAATGATCCAAACATTGAGGGTCCATTTCCCAACACCAAACTGATCTAAAAATGCTGAGTTAAGGGCAACTCCAGTCTAATACTCCAATTAGAGCAGAAATGATTTCTTCCATTCATAAAGCCTCACATTAACCCCAGACACCAAATCGATGCACAGTTCAATAACCAGTGACAATCCTGATAAAGTAAACTTACCCTCAGATTCAATGAACAAATAATCATGTGGAAACCTCGCATGTACAATACTCTCAGTACACATCACAATATCTTCTCGTGCTTTCAGACTCCCAATTGAGTTGCCATTGGTCTAGAATCAAAGTCATATCTTACCCTTCTAATTCCTAATTAGGTTTCCCTGGATTAGTGCTCAACGGCAGCAGGCAACGCAGAGAGTATCCCGATCCAGATCACTGGAGCAGATTTCACGCTCCCAATATGCGAAACTGGGATAAATTCACATCCGAATAGCTCTTCCCTCCTACGCCTACCCGGTTCAGATCGGGAATCTCATAAGCCGCGCATGAAAAGCAGGCGCAGGTCAGAGGACGACACGGCCGTACCTTGGTCCTTGACGAACTCGGAGAGCGCGTTGCAGTCGGAGCAGAGGGCGAGGCCGGTGAATCCCAGGTCCTCGCACTGCCGCGCCCCGAGCCGCTCCCCGTGGCAGAAGCCGGAGAAGCAGACGAGCGCCACAGCGGCGGCGGCGTAGAGAGATCGACCCATACCTCCTCTCGTCCCCGCCTCGGTCGCCCCAGACCAACGTATGGCTTGGACTTTGGAGCTGCCGCAACCGCGAGCACCACCACCACCACCGCGACGAGTCGACGACGGCGACGACGACTAGCGGCTAAGCGGCAGGCCGGCACTGCGCTTCCCCCGCTATCTTTCCTATTTTCCGAAAGAGGCCCGCAGATTCTGTGACAAAAGCGGGCCGCCTATATGGGCCATTTCTGCAAGATGATGGAAAAGTGCGGCCGTTGTTCCAATCTGACTCGGCCCAATTCTTCGTTGCTTGCACAAAGTCCAGCCCAGTAATTACAGCTCCTGAAGTCTGCAACTCTGAACTCTGAAACCTCTGGAACCAAATGCATCTTCAGTGCTCTCCAAAATCTGCTTGTACATCAAATCAAAAAAAAAATCTGCTTGTACACAAATATGAGAAACCCGGTACTACCTTGACCCGTTCATTTCTTGTAGCTGAGCCATCTTCCCAGCGTAAATTCGCAATTACAGTTACAGTCCACGACCCACAAGAACCGGCAACGGCAGAGCAAAGCATGCCCTGTTCTGCAGCTGCAATGCCTGAGGCATATGCCATGTTACCATCTACATGGCTCTCGTTCGTCTTGCTGGGCTGGCATGTGAAGCGAAGGCCACGCCCTCGGCGGTCGGCGGTCGGCGCCATCCCTCCCGATTCCTGAGCTCCGAAAACCACCTGCTGGCAGGCAGCCGTGTGGGCGCCCGGGTTCTGAACGGCCGGGCAGGCCCACTGGTTTGAGGAACATGCGGGGTGACGGCTATAAAATACTGTGATCGCCGGTGGCTTTACGTACGCATGCGTATTAGTTTAGTTTAGTGTGTCGGCTAAAATGATGATGAGGTCAGGAAGGAAACAGCAGGGAATGAGCTTTCGGTTTCATGCGTCGGTGCATGCAGGCCAAGTCAGACTTGCCCATCCCATTCCCATCTCTGACGGAAGATCTAAAGCTCTCAAGATTCAATCAGCATCCCAGCTACTTTTTCAGCAGCCGCTAGTTGTTTAAAATCTTCTTCTCGTATCGTCAGGCAAATCGGCCCTGAAAATAACGTCACTCTCCCTGCCCAGTTCGTACAGTTTGATCCTTCCCGATGATAAATTTTATTCTCCAGGCCGTTGGATGGCAAATTAGAATCTGGCTCGCTCGTAGGATCAACAATTTGACAGTTCTGTGCAGGCTCGAGCTCGTAGCCGCCGCCACAGTACGTCAGAGTCAGGTAACTGACCTTTCATATGCAGATGCATGGTGGATGCAACGATACGGATGTAGCCCTCTAGTTTCCGAAAGTTGAAACTGAAACCTCGCTCACGCTTGGCAGAAAGCAGGAGCTGATGGAATCGAACCCGGTGGCTAGCTGCTGGCGACCAGACGTTGGAGGAGACCGGAATCGTATCCGTGGATGGACCATGGAAAAGCATTGATCGATCCGTGCCCAACTCGGCTCGCTTGGAAGTCCAGACCCGTGCTCTTTGGCGGTCAGCGTCATCGCCCACCGATGGATAAGTTCCTGCAGAAAAGCCGCAGCGCTTGGCCCATCACGGCATATTACAGAGGCGATTGGGATGGAGAAGACAGCATATCACAGCGTAACACTTCAGTTTCATAATTGGTAGCTCCTCAATATAGGGAGAGGATCTCCATCCTACTTCATATATAGAAACTGGGATTCACACACCATTTCTATTCTACGGCAAGGAATGGTTCCTTCCACCCAAACTGTTTTGAAAGCCCTAAATTTTAGCCGATCGAAGGAGGGCAGCCGTCAACAACTCCTGGTCGCCCCCTCGCGACGCTACCCCGCAAAGCCCAACACGCCTGCGGCTGCGCACCACCACCACACCACACCACACCACACCACCGTCTGGTGTTCTCCTCCCTTCCGCCTCCACCCCGAACCAGCCAGCCAAGCAACCAACCCTCCTCCTCCTCTATATAACACGCCGCCTCGCCACCTCACCAGAAAATTCCCCACACGCGCCCACCCATCTCCTCTCCTCTCCTCTCTCTTTCCACCCCCTGCGTCCGTGCGCTGCGTTGTTGGGGGGCAAACTGCCGGGGGCAATGGCGGGCGGGCGGGAGCTGGTGGTGAGTTTCGGGGAGATGCTGATAGACTTCGTGCCGACGGTGGCGGGGGTGTCGCTGGCGGAGGCGCCGGCCTTCCTCAAGGCCCCCGGCGGCGCGCCGGCCAACGTCGCCATCGCGGTCTCGCGCCTCGGCGGCGAGGCCGCCTTCGTCGGCAAGCTCGGGGACGACGAGTTCGGCCGCATGCTCGCGGCCATCCTCCGCGACAACGGCGTCGACGCCGGCGGCGTCGTCTTCGACGCGGGCGCGCGCACCGCGCTCGCCTTCGTCACCCTGCGCGCCGACGGGGAGCGCGAGTTCATGTTCTACCGCAACCCCAGCGCCGACATGCTCCTCACCGCCGACGAGCTCAACGTCGAGCTCATCAAGAGGGTGAGTTGGCCTGGCTCCCTGGTGATCCCGTACCTTCGCGCTCCGTGATCTGCGGACGATCCCATCGAGTGTGGTAGAATCTGTCCGCCCATTCCTTGATTTTCGATCCTTGGATCTGGGACGCGGCCGCTAGGTTTCTTGCGCTGGTTTCGCGTGCGGCTTAGGTTGCGGCTCCTGTAATTTTTCTTGGGCGTGTTCTTGTTTATCACGTTAAAGGTAACCCTTTTTCCCGTCGTCTAATTCGGGCGCTTTGGTGTTGAATCTTCCCGTGGAATCCAAAGATTCCTGGGCGAAAGTGGGCGCCCTCGTTGCTGGTTTTGGTCGGATCTTGTTGTGCGTTCTAGTTGGCGGATTGTTCTTTTCTGGATCTGGTCATGTGGCTTCTGTGATTCATCCTAAAAATTGGGGGAGACAAATAAGTAATCCAAAGGAGAGCCGTTATGAAACTAGTCAAACCCGTAGTTCTTGGATCCATCGGCATGAGCTGGCCTTAGAAATCATTAGCCTTGCCGTGTATTAATGTATTCTACTTGGAATTTTGTTTCTTTCTAGTGGGTCAATAATTGTGGGCATTGCAACTGATGTCACGAACTTCAGCTTTTGCCCGTATTCATTGTACCGATTGTGTGCTTCGTGTGATCGTTCTAAGACATAAATGCAGAACTGTACGTTGCCAGACAGCTTGTTTCATCAGTCAATTTGTTAGATAGAATTCCTTTTTTTTTGTCCCAGATTGAATTAAATCGAGAATTATCATTTATCAGGCGCTTTTAGATGGTTCGATTCATTCATGCTTATTTCAAATATGGTCGAAAATGTGCACCTTTCGTAAAACTACTGGAAAATATCTGCACTCATGCTATCTCCCAGAATCCAACACTTTTAACTTGCAAACAAACTTGCATCATCAGTGTCCATTCCTCACCCCTGTTCTGATAAATTCTCATAAGTGTAATGTATTCAGGCTGCAGTCTTTCACTACGGATCAATAAGCTTGATTGCTGAGCCTTGCCGGTCAGCACATCTCCGTGCCATGGAGATTGCCAAAGAGGCCGGTGCACTGCTCTCTTATGACCCGAACCTGAGGGAGGCATTGTGGCCATCCCGTGAGGAGGCCCGCACCAAGATCTTGAGTATCTGGGATCAGGCAGACATTGTCAAGGTCAGTGAGGTTGAGCTTGAGTTCTTGACTGGCATCGACTCAGTGGAGGATGATGTTGTCATGAAGCTGTGGCGGCCTACCATGAAGCTGCTCCTGGTGACTCTTGGAGATCAAGGGTGCAAATACTATACCAGGGTATGCTTTATACCTTTGTACCCAATGAAAATGGTTACTTATGCTGAATAATATTCATGGACTGCTTATATCGAACTTCACTAGGTCCTGTCTTTCAAATGCAAAGTATACACTTTTAGTATATAACTTGCACATTGTAATTTGAGGACTTATTCTGCAGCTGAGACTCACAGGTTTGCTATACTTGATTGCAGGATTTCCATGGAGCTGTCCCTTCCTTCAAAGTACAACAAGTTGATACAACAGGCGCGGGTGATGCGTTCGTTGGTGCTCTGCTCCGAAAGATTGTCCAAGATCCATCCTCGCTACAAGTAAGTTGCCTGAAATGTGTTTGTTGATCCGAAAGATCGTTGGTTCTACATGTCAAGTTGGTCATTCAGTTTTCAGTTCCATGTCACTGAAATTTAATGTCTGTTGATTGTACAGGATCAGAAGAAGCTTGTGGAGGCGATTAAATTTGCCAATGCATGTGGCGCAATCACCGCCACGAAGAAAGGGGCAATCCCGTCGCTGCCCACTGCAACTGAGGTCTTGCAGCTAATGGAGAAGGCATAGATCACCCTATTTTCTATGGTTTTCACTAGCTTCGACTTCTGCAAATTGTATTGTATGCTGATCTGGATCAGAAGAAGCGGGTGCTCCATGACACCAGCCCTTTTTGTTTGCCCTACTTCCCTTCGTGAAAGGGTGTTTTGCACGAAAGGGTGTTTTGTTTTTAGAACTCTACTTGCAATAAGCAGAGCCTTTTATATCACAGTGCATTTGATACGGTCAAATAATCAATCCGTAATTGTAGCATATTTTTTAAATTTTTTTTGCTGAATTCTTGTTCCAGTGGTGTATGAAAATTGCTTTTTGGGATTCCATTTGAATTGTGATATCTGCTCCTGATAAGATAATGGTATTCAGAGCCTTTAATTTAAATAGATAGTTGAGACAGAGTGGCAATCTGGCATCTGCCATCTGCCAAATGATTGTTATTAGGCAACTGGTTTCATTGATCAGCTTTGTTTGTAGGAGATCTGTACAACTATGCTGGTGTTTGGTTTGGGGTTCAGATAAATTAATCGCAACATGTGATCAACTGAATGGCTGAGTTCTTCCGTTGGTGCTTAACTGTGTTGTTGCATGACCTGTCATCTGTGGAATATACCCTGCATTTGCATGGCTGTCCCATATGGTTGCTGTTCCGCTGTTTGCTCAAGGAGTCGAGGCAGATCTGAAAGCCACCCCCCACTTTGCTCCTTTTGTCTATGCAAAGTGTGTGCTGTAAAGGGCCTTAAACGTGACATGAAGAGACTGCTAAATTTTTTTTGATATGCAATAAACTAATGTGGCATTTCAATCTTAGTACTCTGTGTTTCTCGTATGGTGGCTGTGTTTGTTTGACTGAAACGCCTCATTGTCGTGCATCTAGGCCTCCTCTAGGCCTCCTTCAGTCGGTTTCAGCGAAGAAGACGGTTGTTTATTTCAAAGTGTGCCCGAGCCTGATTCGTCTTGCTCCACTTGTAACAAACGCCATAGAACATCTACCAACTATGTGACACAGAATCTGGCAACTTCCAACAATCCAACACCACAAGAGATCAAAACATTCTCGTTCAATGGACGGTCCCGCAAAGAAAGCCAAATTCGTACAGGACAGCGTCGATATCTCCGTCAGTGTGTCCCTCCGGCAAGCCGGAATGGTCGCTGTCACACGAATCATCAGCGGCGAGAGAAGGGAAACAAAAACCGGCAACCTAGTTAAAAAAAAAAAAATCAGCAACCATCGTCTCGTTTCCTTCCCGTTTTCGAGTCACCCGCTGCTTCCATTGCAAGAGCCTAATAACATCTGTTGCCTGTTGGCAAATTAAATTGGCAATCTCAGCTGATCCAGAAAGAAAAGGGGCAATCGCAGCAGACGGTTCCTCGGCCGTCTCGTCAGTGACTCGAAGTGACATGTCACTATTGTCAGCGCCACGTTCACGTGAGCATCCAGTCATCCACTCAGCCCGGAGGCGTGGGGATAGCCTAGCCTTCATCATTGGCGCAAGGTCCAAGCCGCTTTGTGTAACCCATGGCGCATCCGGTTCTCTCCCAAGCTTTAGGTAGGCTAGTGGTGAGAATTTCCTGCGACAAGACTCTTCACAAGAAGACAACGGCGATGCGCATCGATCGTGTTGGGGTCGGAAAAAAGATGTTACCCTCGAACTAGTTGTGGGAAACTTTAACCTCGCCAGTCGTACGCCAGATGCTAAAAGGCACGGAACCTTTCTAGTCTTGTGGGTTCCAAATTAAGAACAAAATTTAGCTACCCTCGAATGACAGTAGCGGGTCCCAAGTTTAACCTCCCAAGTTACACGTCGGTAGCAAGGAAAGTGGAACCCTTTTTTAACTTCCACGCTCTGAGAAGGCATCTCGAATGGTAAACCTCGTAACCTCGCAACGCCTCTGCTCCTGGAAGGGCTCAAGGGTAATAATTGACAACAACAAAAACTACCGCCAAGTGGGTTAACCCTCGAGTGTTCGGAATCTTACCCGAACGCCGAGCTTTCATACTTATATTCCTTACTCAGGGATGACACTCAGAAGGGAGCCACTCGAGGTTAAGGTCTTTTGCAAGACTTTACGACTTAGAAGTCTTGAGGCTGGGTGCTCGGTTTGGGACGCGGGTGAAGACTCGAGGCTAAGCGCTCAGCTCAAAATGAAGATGAAACCCCAAGGTTAGAGGGAAGAAGGCGTGAGAAGCGTGACCACGTGGAAGAGTTCAATTTGTACATGTTTTCTCCAATGATCTTTATGTACGGCATATTCTAGAAATGTAGTGGTTAGGTAAGAATATTTTTGGAATGTAAAGTAGGTCATGGATCACTATAAAAGAAGAGTCCTACCTTGTTCTAAAAAGGAAATCGGTTTTTCCAACCGTAAATATTGTTCCCATTGCAGTTCGGTGTCTGAGACCAACGGATCGCTTTCTCGCCGTTGCTTCTCCCTAAGCTCTTGTCACCAGGCAGTTTGGCATTTGCCGCACCGCAGGGAGACGCGTCACGAGTCCTCGCGCAATCAGCGTGGTGGTGGCCACAAGATTGCCGGGTGCATGACGCTTTCGTTGCCTCCACTCTACAGGCCAGGATGTGGGTGGGGTGCCCCCTACAAATCGCTATCATACGACTTGGTTCGCTGGTTGGCTGAAAGTGATCGATCAATCACGAGTACCAAGAACATGACAGTAGGGAGAGACGAATATGACACGTACGTCTGGAAACCATGCGGTTTTGTAGCAACGAAATGCTACTACTGGGTATATATAGTGGTATACGTGACGTGAGGGAGGCTGTCCAGTGTCCAGTGGAAGCCCAGCCCTTTTCGGAGTGCAGCGAGTTTCACGTGCGCCCGATGCTGCGTTCTGTTACTTCTTTGATGGAGCTAATATGCATCTGCGAAATGTGCGGAATTTACCACCATTTTTGGAGAGATATATGGTTGTTTATCTTCAGTGGCACGAACCGAGAGACCGCCAGGTGTCGTGCTTTCGGCTTCTTTGAAACTCAGGGGAGTGAATACAGACGGAATTACTGATAGTTCGGTGCAATCCGAATGGAATGGAATCTATACACACGCACGCACCCAAGCCTCAAGAGATTCTAGCTACGAGCATTCGACACGCGCGCGTAGGCCGCCGGGGATCCCCGGTCATTCGGATGGGTCCAGTGCGGCGGCGCTAGGCCCTCTGAATTTGGCCCAAACTGAGAGAGTCGTAACCCGCCCGAACAGAAAAGGCATACGGACCAGAGAGCCTTGCAACAGAATAAAAGGGCCTACAAAGTTAAAACCCAATATAAAAGGCTGGCGCACACAAGGGCCTATATAAAAATCGAAGCCCACAAGCTGAGACGACGAGGCAACTCAGCTCCAATACGGGACTTTCAAAACGAAAACAAATGACAGAGCGCGTAGCTTCTATTTTCTATCCCCCTTGTTCTGTAATACATTACTAGGATTGTACGTTGCTAATATTTTAAGGCTAATTAAAATTATATTATAAACATCAGCTTTTTCTATGTAAACATAAATTTTATAATCAAGCAACATAAAATTATTGCACGTCATCTCCGATGGAGCTACAACTATTTTGAAAACCATTTGCCAAAACAGTTTCTATTCTTATTGTGAAAATGTATCAAAAAGGCCAAATGCCTATTGTGCCCCTAGCAATAGCCTATATTTTTTTTTTCGAGTAAGCTATAGCCTATATGACTTAGTTGATAGATAAATTTTATATTTTGACTCCATTTGCAATGTGATTATACGTGAAATGAATATGATTAATAAATATAATTATAAATTAACCAATTATTTCTCTTTTTATTTTTTTTTCTTCCTTTCTCTTTGTTCCTTATCCGTTCCTCTACCTTATCCTTTCGCCCAGCCACACAATCCAGCTTCCAACTCCGCACGCTGAGCTCCACCGCGCTGCTGCGTAAGTGCTGGCACACTGCTGCTTGCCCCTTGCCGCCGTTGCTGCTCCACTGCTACTTCTACCCCGTCCAGCGTCTGCAACTACCTGGCCACACGCTCCGCCATGCGTGCCGAGCCTAGCGAGGATGAGCCACCGGACCATGTGACTGCGCCAGCGACGGAGGAAGGGCTGAGACGGCGGCTTCCGCGCGCACGGGTGACGCGGAGCCTCTGGCGCAGTGGCGGAGTTCGCCACGCGACGAGGAGCGGCCGAGCAGCGGCATGACGCGGTCTCCGACGAGCTGGAAAGGCGGTGCTGCGGAGAAGCAATGGTACCGCACGGTCGCCGCCTTGCCGGCGAGGAATCGTTGCGGCGATGGTCGGAGCTCGCAAGAGCTGTGCTGCAGTACATCTTCTTCACCGAGCGGCAACAAGTAGATTGTGAGACTGCTGCAGCCTGGTTCAAAACTTGTTCTAATGACAAGCAAGTTCTTGGTAAGTTGGAAATATGCCTGTTAGGATAATCTGGCAACCTATGGTTGTGTGATACCATGAACCAAAATGAGGAAATATATTTTTATGTGCCGCTCATAATTCAGGACATGTTATTGAGGTCTGCACATAGATGTATTTTGTATCCGGTGGCAATTGCTAGATGGCAATTACTTCTAGATGTGTTTATTTTTGAAGGAAAGCTGTTAAAAGAAACTTCTTGTCTATCTAAGGCAAGACTCTTGCTGTCTGTACTTCAAATATTTAAGCTACATGGCTTATAACCTCTATTCGCACTATGAATCTATTTATAATTTGATAATGTGGTGCTACCATAACTATTTATTAATAATAGATTAATTAGGCTTAATAGATTCGCCTCACGAATTAGCCCACGATTTCTGCAATTAGTTTTATAATTAGCTCATGTATAGTCCTTCTAATTAGCATCCGAACATTCGATGTGGTTAGAGCTGAAGCTCTAGCTCTAGCATGCGAACAGCCCTTGAGATTTAAGACTAAGACGTGATCCACGAGCAGCTTGCACTCGAGTATCTTATATATTAATCAACCCACTCCGCCACTCGACAAAGGTTAGCAACACTGATGACTTGGACGCAAAAGCTCCACCCAGCTGTTAGCCGGCCGCGCGCTCACCTGAAGTGATGATGACCCATCTATCATCGACTCCGAGCACTCTCCTGCAAGTGATGATGACCCATCATCTATCATCGGCCCATCTCCTGCAAGATTAGCCACCGGAAGTGATGATGACCCATCTACCACCGGCTCCGAGCACTCTCCTGCAACGCTGCAATATGGTAGTGTGAAAGTATGTGATCGATCGACGTGGCGGGCAGGCCATGCGGCGCGGGAGCTAGCGGTGAGGCCGGCAGCGCGTCCCCGAGTCCCGACAAAGAGCTCGTGCGTCGCCTGGCAAATTGCATGCGGCTGATGACGTAGCTGCTACCGCGACAAAACCAAACAAGATCGATTATTGTACGCTCCAGAGCCAGCTCGTGTTGAAACTTGAAAGTCGTCACCGGACGCTACGGTGTGGAGCGGATCTGCATGTCCAAGGACCAACGGGGTATGGGCCCATATATACAAATTAAAAAAAAACTCGAGTTCCATCAACCAGGCGAGACACACGACGCATCGTAGCATAGGATATGGATTCTACCAACCGGCCGTGACGAGGCATGGATCAACAAAGAGTTGTGCAGGCCGGGCGGGGCCCTGGCCATGCATGCTCGCCGCGTAAGTGATGAGGGAGGAGGACAGCTAGCGCGTCCCGGGTGCCGACACCAAACGCTAGCTCGTGCGTCGCATGGCAAATTGCATCGCTGATGAGCACGTAGTACGTCGACCGGCCTCCTAACCGGAATCTTATTTAATCAGAGCTCAATTAGCTACCACGAGAAAAATGATATATAGTCGGCTTCTGACCCAGCTCGTACGTGATGCATCGATATCATATCCGCTGTCGATTCGTTTGGAGAGATGAGAAGTGCAATCAAATCAAAAGTACCATGTGGTTTCGCATGCTCATTTTAATTTTTCTAAATTTATAGATATTATTATGCATCTAGATATACACTATATCTAAATGTATAATAATATTTATAAATTTAAAAATTAAAACAGTTTATAATTTGGAAAGGAGGAAGAACCCCTCTGGACAATCTCCTCTCAGGGATGTTGCCTGCAACCTCGAGGACCCTTCTTGATTAGCCTTGATGCTGCAGCGAGATTCTGCTCCTTCTACGTACGTTGCTCCACGGCACTAAAATCTAGGGATTCTGTCAAGGGATAGGACGACCATACATGTGTGGGACTTGGGAGGGGGCGTTTGGTTTGTTTGCTTATTTTAAGCAAGTGTCACATCAATGTTTAGATACTAATTAGAAGTATTAAACGTAGGCTATTTACAAAACCCATTACATAAGTGGAGGCTAAACAGCGAGACGAACTTATTAAGCCTAATTAATCCATCATTAGCAAATGTTTACTGTAGCAGCACATTGTCAAATCATGGACTAATTAGGCTTAATAGATTCGGCCCGCACCAGACCAGAGAAAAATTTACTAAAGTA
>NC_028454.1:43421100-43569008 GCF_000263155.2 Setaria italica | reverse complement strand
TTATACTCCTAATTAGTATCTAAACATTGATGTGACACTTGCTTAAAAATAAGCAAATGGAACCAAACCAGGCCGGAGTGGAGCTGTGACCTGACAATGTACAGTGCTATACTCCGATGCCTTTCCTCATGAGTGGTAACCTAATCGAAACTTGGAGTTTTTCAAGTACTGTTGCATCGTTTTGATGTAACTTTTTCTAAAATCAATGCATAAAGCTTTCCGTTTAGATCTTTCTTTTGGAAGTTAGGCCATATATAGTCAAGTGAAGTAGTGAACGTGGGTGAGGTCCGGTACCTAGCTAGCTATTGTGTCCATTTTTGTCCACATAGTCCCAGAGATTTTTTTTAGTGTTCTACTCCTTCATACTATTCGTTTTGACTTTTCTATATACGTACCTTTTGCTATGTATCTAATCATAGTATATATCTAGATGGAAAAGCGAAAACAAATAGTAATTTGGGACAGAGGGCTAGTAATATTTAGAGTAGCATGTACATAGAGGTGGTAATTTTGGAAGGAAAATTTGGCGAACCAGTAATCATTATTAATCATCAGAGGGTCAAAATGGCTGAATTAGCCGAGTATACGCTGTGTAGTCATGGAAGGCAATGCTGCCACCGCCCACCGCAACCTTCTTCAACCTTCGCCCTCCAGCCTGGACGTCAAAGCCACCCACGTAGCTTGTCATGCGCCCATGACACGGACGCGACGACGGGTAATAGCTAGGCCTTCTTATGGAATGGCTATTCACGTTTTAGGAGAGTAGATCGCTTTCTGCAGGGAAAGATATGCTGCGGCCATACCCTTTTTGGCTGGCTTGTGTATCACTGTATCAGTCAGTCCCAATGAATACTTGAAAACGATGCAAAGGCTACACGATTGGATCGGCCTCTCCAATGCAAGTTGGCGCTGAATTAAAAATACGTCATCGTCCCCTCCAACCAATCGGGTACCATGTGCATGTAATAATCACAAGATATGTATATAGCCCTGGCACGTACGGTATAGATAGAGAACAAAATCAAGCATATCTGGGTGGTCGGTATGGGCGCGCGCGCACCTGTAGCATCAGAGATCAGAAACAAAAATAAAAAAACACAAGATATTTTGCTCCATCATATGCATGAATGCATCTATCATTATTGAAAAATGGACAAGAACATAAAGAAAATGATGGTAGATCGGCTGACGAAAGAAAGTTAGGACCTCTTTGGTAGGACTTTGGAAACTTTTCCAACAGCTACGCACACGACTTCTGGTTAAGCTGTACCAAAGGGTGATCAAAAAATAGCTCCAGGCTCAAAGCTTCGGCGAAGCCGCACGCGCAAATGTACCGGAGAGATGGAGCCAAAAAAATCTGGCTCCCTGCAGCCCCCTCCTAGCTCCGCAGCATTCGGTACCAATATACCTCTGACATTCGTCGAAATTATACCCATTTTGCCACCACCTCCTCTAAACATCCTACAACCCTTTTCTCTCTTCCCTGTTTGCTCTCTCCTTCCCTCTCGTGTTGAACCGGCGGCGACGGGCCATGGACGACCAACGAGCAATGATGGCGCCTCGGAAGGATGTGTTGGCAGCACAAACAGGCAGATCCGCGCGGGGGCACAGGTTTTGGCCGACGAAGTCATGGAGGCGTAGGTGCTGCACCATCCGCCTTTCTTTGGTGTGGAGGCGGGAGGCAGGTGCAGGCCAGAGGGGATGGAGGGAGGAGGGGGCTAGCCGGCGACGGGAGGTAGAGGGCTGGCTAAAGTCGGAGGTCGGCATTCGATCGCGGGAGGAACAAGACCGGAGGAAGAAGACTGGGAGCCGGATAAGGAAGAGAGAGAAGGGGAAGGAGAGAAAAATAAAGGGAAAAATGGGAAGGAAAATAAATAGGATGCAAAAAGGAAAAGATATTACGGGTACTTCGCCTTATCTTTCCACTTTAAATTGACGAAGGAGCCATTTTACCAAACGTTTTTCTAAACAGACAAGATGAAGCTAAAGCTGCTCTATCGGAGAAGCTACAGCTACAGTCGTTTTAGCCATAGCTGGATCCCTGCCAAACGAACCATGCTCTAAGTCTGGTTCCTGACCAGGGATCCGTTGCCGTCTTACCGATTTCTCTTCGTCTCCGTACACAAGGTTTTGTTCGAGGTTATATGCAAGCACATGAGTGCATTTTTACCTATTCATATTTTTTTGGTAGTCTTTTATGCACTTTAATTATATATATGTTTGGTTACACACGGCGATGCATAAACAAGTCTCGGTACAGGAGACATTCTCGCCCGTTTTATAATCATAGTTAACTGAAAATCTACATATATAAATGTTGCCTTAGAAGAGTATTATCTCCTTTCTTAGATATATGAGTTTGAGGACAAGTGAATTAGTTCAAAAGAACAGAGGGTGAGGGAGTACGACTAATGTAGTGCGAGTTATGTCGTTTCGATTGGTGAACGGACGTGTTCATGCATTACTATTTCTTGTAAAAATAATCTCGAAAATACGACCTTATTGAATCGGATAGACAGGGACACAAGCCAAATGTGCTAATAATATTTTTTTTGATTAGCCAAATGTGCTAATAATAAGCTCATTCGCATCATGCAGTACGACGAGTTGACCATACCACCACCGGAGACCGGAGATGAGAGTATGCCTCCACGTTAATCCTACGGTAACATTGGGCGAAAGTTTGAGGCATTTTATTTTTAACATCCATAGCGTCATTATTAGTATACATGGGGCTGTCCCTGTCATGATGGTACGCATGCTGCATGCAACACGAGATCGGGGAGGGCAGAGTACAACTCGCGCATGGGCAGGGCTGTGTGTCAGTGTCACTGCATGTCTGCATATGCGATCTCTGCATAGACTGTACACATCATCACATCACATGCGCGAAAGGGTGGAGTAGTAGGCAGAGATGTGCAGGGATCAGAGCCATGCTATCCACGTGTACAAGCCCGTCTCCAATGGTATGATCTAGCACTAGCTTTAAGATGTTAAATATGGAGGAGGGAAAGCAGCATTGAGTATTGTGCTGTGAGAGAGAAGTATATCGGGACGTTTAGGACTATCTCTTACCTCCACGAAGTATATCGGGACGTTTAGGACTATCTCTTACCTTCACACTAGTCTCTTTCTTTTCGCACTATACAACAAGTAAAATATTGATTCAACCAGCTCTAAGGGGCTATTTGGTTCCATGAGACTAAAGTTTAGTCCCTCCCTTTTGCCATCTTTTAGTCCCTAAACTTACAAACAGAAGACTAAATGGAGGATTAAAGGTATTAGTCCTCTAGTCCCTGGGGGTGATTAAAGGAGACTAAAGGCTCAGGACGACACCCCCTGCCCCTCATTATTGCCACCACACCATGCAGTTTTTTACATTGATTAGGAGTATTTTAGTCTTTGTTCATCTACTTTAATAGTCTTTAGTCTCTGGATCTAAAGACTAAACTTTAGTATGCACTAAAGGAAGGAACGCGGAGACGCCCTAAAAATATGGCCAGAAATGCGCCCCATCTAGTACTCCTACTACCATAGCTTGTTCTAAATGCATGGTCTCACTCTCACATTGCACGGTGACGACACACGTCGTCGTTGTCATGTTTTGAACGACGCTTCGCCAATTCCCGCTTCACACTACTTGAACCCCCACCCACCCCATCCCGCTCTATAAATAGCCCGCTAGCCCAGCGATCTCCCACACAGCAGCACCGTACCCACAGCTAGCCACCCACCCACTCCAGCCTCCAAGGAACCGTAGCAGCCGCTGCCACTTCAGCGAGTAGCGAAGATGTTCGGAGTGAAGATCCCGATCATCGACGACCTGACGGGCGGCAACAAGCATGGCCACTTGAATGGCAACGTGGTGCTCATGCGCAAGAACGTCCTCGACGTCAACAGCATCGCCGGCTCCCTCATCGACGGCATCTCCGAGTTCCTCGGCCGCGGCGTCACCTGCCAGCTCATCAGCTCCACAGTCGTCGACCCCAGTACGAGTCCTTTCTTTCGTCCATTAATTCTCCTTTTGGAAATGAAAGCCATCCCCACAATTTAATCTTCTATGGATGCGCTTGAGACGATCGAAAAGGGCAGCGAGAGGCACTGAAATTCACACGTTTTCTTTCGGTATCCGTGGCATTGACGACGACGGTGACGCTGACCGGTCGTGGTACGTGCAGACAACGGGAACCGCGGCAAGGTGGGCGCGGAGGCGAGCCTGGAGCAGTGGCTGCTGAACCCGCCGCCGCTTCTCGCCGGCGAGAACCAGTTCAGCGTCACGTTCGACTGGGAGGTGGAGAAGCACGGCGTCCCCGGCGCCATCATCGTCACGAACAACCACGCCTCCGAGTTCTTCCTCAAGACCATCACCCTCGACAACGTCCCCGGCCGCGGCACCGTCGTCTTCGTCGCCAACTCATGGGTCTACCCCCAGTCCAAGTACCGCTACAACCGCGTCTTCTTCGCCAACGACGTGAGTAACTAGTACTAGCGACGCCGCCGACGCTCCCTCCTCCGACCACTCACCGGCCAACTCATCAACTCATGGGTTTCGTTGTTGTTGCAGACGTACCTGCCGAGCCAGATGCCGGCGGCGCTCAAGCCCTACCGCGACGACGAGCTCCGGAACCTCCGGGGCGACGACCAGCAGGGCCCGTACCAGGCGCACGACCGCGTCTACCGCTACGACGTCTACAACGACCTCGGCAACCCGGACGGCGGCAACCCGCGCCCCACCCTGGGGGGCTCCAAGCACCACCCCTACCCTCGCCGCGGCCGCACGGGCCGGAGGCCCACGGAGACGGACCACGACTGCGAGAGCAGGCTCACGCTGCTGGATGACGACGTCTACGTGCCGCGCGACGAGCGCTTCGGCCACATCAAGTCGGCCGACTTCCTCGGCTACTCCATCAAGGCGCTCGTCGACGGCATCGTGCCGGCGCTCAAGGGCTACGTCGGCGTCGAGTTCAACTCCTTCAAGGATATTATCCGGCTGTACGAGGGAGGCATCAAGGTGCCCGACGTCCCCGCGCTCGAGGAGATCCGCAAGCAGTTCCCGCTCCAGCTCATCAAGGACCTCATGCCCGTCGGCGGCGACTTCCTCCTCAAGCTCCCCATGCCCAAGATCATCAAAGGTTGCCTTGCCTTGCCTTGCCCCTCATGTTCCATAAAAAAAATCCATCATATATGTGTGATTTAGCAATGTTTGTTACTGACCTATGCTATGCCATCTCGGTTCTCGCGTGCAGAGGACAAGAAAGCTTGGATGAGCGATGATGAGTTCGCCAGGGAGATACTCGCCGGCGTGAACCCCATGATCATCAAGCGTCTCACGGTGAGTTGTGAACGACGGGCAGTTAATCGATCGAGCACGGCCTCGAGAATGTCTCGGCCAATTGGAGTAACAATAATTAATAAATACTGTTTCTGTGTCATCGATGCAGGAGTTCCCTCCGAAAAGCACGCTGGACCCGAGCAAGTACGGCGACCATACGAGCACCATCACGGCGGCGCACATCGAGAGGAACCTGGAGGGCCTGACCGTGCAGCAGGCGCTGGAGAGCAACCGGCTGTACGTAGTTGACCACCACGACCACTACATGCCGTTCCTGGTCGAGATCAACAACCTGGACGACAACTTCATCTACGCCACCCGGACGCTGCTGTTCCTCCGCGGCGACGGCACGCTGGCGCCGGTGGCCATCGAGCTCAGCCTCCCTGAGCTCCGCGACGGCATCACCGCCGCCAAGAGCACTGTGTACACGCCCACGTCCACCACCGGCGCCGAGGCGTGGGTGTGGCACCTCGCCAAGGCCTACGTGAACGTGAACGACTACTGCTGGCACCAGGGCATCAGCCACTGGCTCAACACCCACGCCGTGATGGAGCCCTTCATCATCGCCACCAACCGGCAGCTCAGCGTGACGCACCCCGTGCACAAGCTGCTCCTCCCGCACTACCGCGACACCATGAACATCAACGCCCTCGCGCGCCAGAAGCTCATCAACGCCGGCGGCATCTTCGAGATGACCGTCTTCCCTCGCAAGTACGCGATCGAGATCTCCTCCAAGGTCTACGGGAGCTGGAGCTTCGCCGACCAGGCCCTCCCCAACGACCTCGTCAAGAGAGGCATGGCCGTCGAGGATCCCTCGAGCCCGTACAAGGTGCGGCTGCTGATCGAGGACTACCCGTACGCGTCGGACGGGCTGGCGATCTGGCACGCCATCGAGCAGTGGGTGGCTGAGTACCTGGCCATCTACTACCCCGACGACGGCGTGCTCCAGGCCGACGCCGAGCTGCAGGCGTGGTGGAAGGAGGCGCGCGAGGTTGGGCACGCCGACCTCAAGGACGAGCCGTGGTGGCCGAGGATGACGACGGTGGCGGAGCTGACCAGGGCCTGCGCCACCATCATATGGATCGCGTCGGCGCTGCACGCCGCCGTCAACTTCGGGCAGTACCCCTACTGCGGGTACCACCCGAACCGGCCGTCGGTTAGCCGGAGGCCGATGCCGGCGCCGGGCACGGAGGAGTACGCGGAGCTGGAGCGCGACCCGGAGAGGTTCTTCGTGCGCTCCATCACCTGCCAGTTCCAGGCCGTGGTGGGGATCTCGCTGCTGGAGATCCTGTCCAGCCACTCCTCCGACGAGGTGTACCTCGGCCAGCGGGACACGCCGGGGTGGACGTCGGACGCCAGGGCGCAGGAGGCGTTCAAGAGGTTCGGCGCGCGGCTGGCCGAGATCGAGAAGCGCGTGGAGGCCATGAACGCGGACCCCCGGCTCAAGAACCGCAACAGCCCGGCAAAGTTCCCGTACACGCTGCTCTCCCCCAACGTCTCCGACCGCGAGAACGCCGGCGTCACCGCCAGGGGCATCCCCAACAGCATCTCCATCTGATGGATCGGCTGAGGATAACAATATTCAACGAGGAAGTAGCGGTGGGTGATTCCCGTTATATTCTGTTTCATTTCATCCATGAGAAGTGTGTGGAGTGGTGTGACAATAAAGGATTTGTAGCCTTGGGCGTGTACCAATGATGTACTTGCATTGCTTTGTAATTGTAAGGTATCCCAATAATGAAGCGAATATATATCCTGGTCATTTGGTGTTTGCTTTCATGCCTTGCAATGTGAGGAGTGGGCAGAAAAAAAAACTATGGCCGGTGAGAATTTCAAGCAGGGAATTCTGAATCGTTTATTCCACACCCTCACCAAAAAGAAAACCGTATACTACATATATGCAAGCAAGTAGAGGTTTCCAAAATTAGATTTTCAGAAATAATAGGTAGTCATACAAACTATGGCGTGGGCTGAAACAAGCATCTGCAACAAGGATTCATCCAAGCAAAAACAGTGGAGAACTAATGTGGTGAGCCTTATTTGCATTAATTGGATGATAAGTAGAGTTATTTTTCTTAGTTATTGTGTGAAGGTAAAATATGCCTATCAAAAGAGAATAGATGAAGTAAATAAGTATTTTATTATTAGCCTGTTTAAGACTATATTAGTAAAAAATGACTCTTTTGACTATGCTAGGTTGCTTGGCACGATAAGAACATTCTACATCATGCATTACTGTAATAAGTTGTGCCACCATAGAGCGCACGAGAAATCCGCAAAGCTGATCCCACCCTCGCGCGTCAGCACACTTCCTAGCACGCAAGGTGAGTCAGCTAGCGGCGGGGGTGGCCTCCGTGGTGCTACTAAGCACCACGCCAGCGTTTTTTTTCTTTTTCAATTTTTTTCGATTCAATTATTTTTTCCATACTATTTTGTATTGAAGTAAATATTGTTTGCATATAAATTATGTGCATAAATTCCTTAACAACATTCTCGTAAAGTCATGGCAAATGTTATGCGTATAAGTTATGTATATCATAAAAGTTATACTACAAAATTTATCACATAAATTATTGTCAATAAAGAATTAAATGTATAAATCGTGTGTATAAGTTATAATTTTTAAAAATAAAATTCGAAGTTGTCCATTAGAAATTGGACGTAGAAATGGTACGCATAAGTTTTGCATGTATCAAAGTTATGCTAAAAAATTATCTTATAACTAATTGTTAGTATGAAATTATGTGTCGAAGTTATGTGTATAAGTTGTGGTATTCAAAAAATAGAAAGTTGCGGGAATTAAAGTTTCCGAAAAAGGAAAGTTCGGAGGGAGCGGAGTGGGCTGTTGGGAATCGTTGGTTGGAAGCACTACTGGCGCGCACTGGTTAGCACGACCCTGAGAAATCTACCAACATATAATTCATATGGTAAGCTTGTCCGGCCACTTAAAGTTAATCCATGACTTGACAAGCCTCTTTACCTACAAAATCGGATGAAGATGGTCTTTACATAAAAACTGTAGTTGGAGAAATTTAGTTCCAAAACAGTGGTTGAGAACCACAACTTTAACGTGTTAGATTTTTTATTTGAAATTATTTAGGTGCTCGGATAACTGACATTCATAAGCCACAGACAATATATTAATTAAGCATCCACACGGCTCTTTCAAATCAGCTCCAACTCCAACTTATTCTACTACTAGTCCATCAACCCCTGCTCCCGCACGGACTAATATTTTAAGAGCTATTGTATTTAAAAATTAAACGCATAACTAATAATCAAAATTATTTACCTACTACAGTCTCATTTTTTCAATACTTCAACATAATACTCATATAGATATGTACTTATCTTTGCCCAGTTGCGATTAATTTTTAATTAGTAATTGTTCTATACACTTTTCATTCACATTCACACTTTTTTCATTTTGTATCGCACCTCTATACATTATGTTTAGCATAAAAATTAATATTTTTCATCAATTCCTCACATACATGTATAAATGGTCTAAATGGTGACACTCATCATGTGTATATACTTTAACTTAGTATTTCTATATTCACAATGACATAAATAAGTAATTTAGAATCATATATTAGTTTACTTTTGCACATTTCTGTATTATGCACATGAAGATAATTTGATTAAGGTTTAGGTGTTTACTTTAGGTTATTTTTAATAATGACATACGTGGGTACCTAAGATACAAATTACAACGACATTTTATGTTATGCTTTATTAATGATATGTATGAGTAAATTGAATGAAAATTATGGGGTTATTTTAGATTATTTTTTATAATGACCGAGCTCGATAATTTAAATATAGGTTTGGAGTTTATTTTGAATATTTTCATAATAATAGTGGTGGGTAAATTTTTAGAAAATATAATAGAACAATGACTATGATTATTATAGTTTACGAGATTGATGTTTTTTTATTTTTGTGAGAATTTATAGGATTTGTCTTTTTTTTCTAGCATGTCTTGTGGGAACTAATGTGGAGTCTCTAATGGAAAAAAATGAGACCACATCTCTATAAAACTATTACGTTGAGCTACCTCTCATTTGTTAAATATTTGAATGCGATACTTTTGTAGATATATACTTATTATTTTATCTGATTGTGACATATTTTAGTTAGTAATTACTCTATAATATTTTTATCCACATTTATAATCTTTAATTTTTCACTTTACATCGCATGTATGCACTTGGAATTTGTTTAATGAACCCGATAACCCATCGTTCGCCTAAGATAAAAAATGCTTAGTCAAATCACTAATTTTAAGCTATAATTTTAACATAGAAATCTATATTCTCATCACTTCCTCTATATATTTATAAATAGTGACACACATCATACATATATATCTTAATTATTATATCATATACCAATAGTGTAAGAAATAGACGATTTATAATCATATATTGCTGTGTATTTTAATTAAGGTGATTTGGATTCAAATGTAGGGTTACCTTATGTTATTTTTTTAATAATAGTATACATGGGTAATGTAAATGTAAATTTAAGGGATTACTTTAAGTTTTTTAAGTATTAGTGGTGCGCAATTTAGTTGCAAATTTAGGGAGTTATTTTAAATATTATTTATAATGGTATAAGTGGGTAATTTTGATGAAGATTAGGGGTTACTTTAGTTAATTTTATATAATGGCAGAGGTGAGTAATTTAGATATAGATTTAGGGGGTTACTTTAGACTATTTTCATAATGGCATTGGTGGGTAATTTTTTAGAAAACACAATAGATTCAATGGCTACGAATGATTTGAGTCTACCAATTGATGTCCAGATATTTTGCTTTTTTACAAGAATTTCTAGAATTTCTCTCTTATCTTTAGAGTGTCCACCTAGTAATCCTAGGTGGCTTCAATTGAAAGCTTCAAAATCAATTAGTAAGATTTAACGCGGTAGGACATGGAAACGAAAATTATACATGTACACCGCGTGGCAAGCGCGGTTAGCAGCCTTTCAAACTATATGTCAAACTTTGAAAATTATACATGCACGAAAAAGGAAAAACACTTCCACGTACACATGGGAACATGGACTTGGCTGACTTCAATGCACGTCCCCGTGTTCCAAGTTCCAACCACCAACTCGCGTGCGTCGCATGGGGAAATGGCAAAGCTCAGCTGCTAGCCTGCCATGCAAAAAAAAATAAAAAAAAGGAACCAGGATTCGCTAATCCAATTTTGCAGTTCATCCTTTTCTGCAGTCAACTGTACTGCTCTGATCCAGGCCAAACTCTCGATATATCTCCACACCAGCTGATTTCGAGGTGGAAGACGAGATATATTTGGAAATCAAAACTAGCCGGGCGCCGCGCTGCAAGCGTACGTGCAGGTGTGCTTTGATCCGCTGTTAGTATTTGCCTGTGATCATTCATGATTGCATCGGTCTAAACCCTGGATTATATTCAGCATGTAATCAAGACCCACTCGGCCATCCATTATTTCCGCCCAGACGATCTGGAGAGCTTCAAGCCCGGCTAGCACTAGAATATGATGTCATGATGCACGAATCTTATCTCCTAGTACAACGCTTTGCATGTTTTATAAGCATGCGGCGTTAGGTGGAGAAGACGCTGCCATGCATATGACCCTTCCAATTTCTGTAGTGGACAAATATGCCAGTGCCAGACAGCCACAGCTTATACTTTGTACTACGATTCCACATCAGCTAAATTTTGAGGCACCCAATGTACCTAACCTTGCTAACCAGCCCGTCCAATATATGTGCTGCTCGCATTGACATGTCCATTTTGGACACACTTAGCATTCTTTCTGTTCACCCATCTATTATTTGAAGCTTAGGTCTCCTTTTGCACTTACAACGATGGTGAAAAAATTATTCAGTTTGTCCTGGATTGCCCTGGAAAATGCGACCATTCCACACTTGCACAGCTTCCTATGTAGATCAAGGCCTAATCTGAAGAATATACGTTTTTCCAAAAAAAAATGAAAAATGGTCTCTCTTGAATAACACTTACTAGGACATACACTACAAGACTTGTAGTTTTCCCCAATGGTGTCTTTGCATAAGCGGCCAACAGTGATAGTACATTTGATTCACTAGCTAAGAAAAATGTGGGTAATGAGTTTGTGGAGATTATATTGTAGGTAGTTGCAAAAACTGTAGGGAAAGATGTAAAATTATACTACAAACCCTGCTGGCCACTTAAGAAAAAAAAATACTAATAGTGCTAATACTGCTGGCTACTTCAAAAAAACTATTGGGAAAGATGTAGATTCTTGTAGTACGTAGAAGTACATATGAACGATAAAGTCACTAAATATATAGCACAAGCTAATTAAGCCTTCATCTTCTTTAATTTTGCGCCTCTTGCATATCATGAGAGCTTTATCTATGGAAAAGAACTTGCGCAACAAACTTACTCTGTGAACATCATTTTTAGCTTACACGAGCCAGTGAATAAAATGATCCTAGGCCTTGCTTTGGATCCATGGCTAAGTTGGCTAGGATTTAAAATAGAATGTTGTTGGTCGAGTGTAACAGCCTGATCGATACAATACAATAAAATGATTTGGTCACCAGCAGAAGATCTATCACCATGCAAACTAGATTCTCTCTATAATAGGTCTATACATATGGCATCACAAATGAAGATATACTTAGTTGGGAAAATTTTGTGCAAAGGTGCCATGATACTTCCTCGAATAAACCAGTAAAATTCTGCACGGTACGGTGTTTACTGGAGGAAAAGTTGGTAACTCCAGTGTCAAATTTAGGTACACCTCAAGTTTGTAACTCAAGTGTGAACAAAATTATTTATAGACGTGCGATATGAGCCCACCCCTGCGTGCGCGCCACATTTTTGGCGCAATTCTAATTCTTTAAGGAAATCATAATGTGCCATCTCTGACAATTGATCAATAATTTTGGAGTTGAATATAATTTTGAGCCCATGCAGCGCGTGCAACACGAACTGGCAGGTCAGTAGATGCCATTATCTTATCCTAAATGGAGATTTGATCTGATTATCATAAACTTCACTCCATGAATTCAGGCATTCAGCTCACCCTCCAACTCTATAAGTAGCCTGCAGCTACGCAGGTCTCTCACACAACACGAACAGCAAGCAAAGCCTGCAACTGCAATCTGTGCTAAGCAACGTAGTAGCAGGCTAGCAGCTAGGCACTAGGTGAAGCGAAGATGTTCGGAGGGATCATCGGGGGTCTGACCGGGAACAAGAATGGCCGGCTCAACGGCTCGGTGGTGCTCATGCGCAAGAGCGTCCTCGGCTTTGACGTCACCAGCATGGGCGCCACCGTCATCGACAACATCGGCGAGTTCCTCGGCCGCGGCGTCACCTGCCAGCTCATCAGCTCCACCGTCGTCGACCCAAGTGAGCATTCTCTTGGTTTCATTTTGATTTTACACATGGGTTAGCTGCTTGCATCGAATGCGTGCGTTGCGTGACGCTGACCCGAACTGGCGGCCGGCGAATGCGCAGACAACGGCAACCGCGGCAAGGTGTGCGCGGAGGCGAGCCTGGAGCAGTGGCTGACGTCCCTGCCGTCGCTGACGTCCAGCGAGTCCAAGTTCGGCGTGACGTTCGAGTGGGAGGTGGAGAAGCTGGGCGTGCCGGGCGCCATCATCGTAAAGAACAACCACGCCTCCGAGTTCTTCCTCAAGACCATCACCCTCGACGACGTCCCCGGCCGCGGCACCATCGTCTTCGTCGCCAACTCATGGGTCTACCCGCAGTCCAAGTACCGCTACAGCCGCGTCTTCTTCGCCAACGACGTCAGTGATGGATGATGCTTCAACTCTCCGACGTGAGTCGCCAACTCAACTCATCGGTTTTTTTCTACTGACACGGTCGGGGAATGCATTGCATTATTGCAGACGTACCTGCCGAGCCAGATGCCGGCGGCGCTCAAGCCCTACCGCGACGACGAGCTCCGGAACCTCCGGGGCGACGACCAGCAGGGCCCGTACCAGGAACACGACCGCGTCTACCGCTACGACGTCTACAACGACCTCGGCCTGCCCGACTCCGGCAACCCGCGCCCCACCCTCGGCGGCTCCGGGGACCTCCCCTACCCGCGTCGCTGCCGCACCGGCCGGGAGCCCACCAAATCCGGTTCGTCTCCGATCCCGTGTCCCCCTTTTGTTTTCCCCGTTTCAGCCTACGGATGCAGGCAAATATTTTAACTTGGCACTTGGACGACGCAGACCCCAGCTGCGAGAGCAGGCTGACGCTGGTCGAGGGCGACATCTACGTGCCGCGCGACGAGCGGTTCGGGCACATCAAGAAGTCGGACTTCTACGGCTACGCGATCAAGGCGCTGGTGAACGCCGTCGTGCCTGCCATTCGCACCTACGTGGACCTCTCGCCCGGCGAGTTCGACTCCTTCGGGGACATCATCAGGCTCTACGAGGGCGGAATCAAACTGCCCGAGATCCCTGCCCTCGAGGAGCTGCGGAAGCAGTTCCCGCTCCAGCTCGTCAAGGATGTCCTCCCCGTCGGCGGCGACTACCTCCTCAAGCTCCCCATGCCGCAAATCATTAAAGGTAAAGTTTGTTCGCAGCAGCTGAGCTAAGCACCGTCCATCTCTGCGTGCAAACGCGGCACCGTTCATCTCGATCATTGTGGCTATGCAGAGGACAAGACAGCTTGGATGACCGACGAGGAGTTTGGACGGGAGATTCTCGCCGGCGTCAACCCCATGCTCATCAGACGTCTCACCGTAAGTGAACAATAGATCCAGACCCATGGACCTTGAGGCTTGAATATGGCTTCCCTAATTCTTTGCGTGTTCATCAGGAATTCCCTCCGAGAAGCACTCTTGACCCGAGCAAGTACGGCGACCACACGAGCACCATCACGGCGGCGCACATCGAGAGGAACCTCGAGGGCCTCACCGTGCAGCAGGCGCTCGACGGCAACCGGCTCTACATCCTGGATCACCACGACAACTTCATGCCATTCCTGCTCAAATTCAACAGCCTAAACGGCAACTTCATCTACGCAACGAGGACCCTACTGTTCCTGCGCTCCGACGGCACGCTCGCGCCGGTGGCCATCGAGCTGAGCCTACCCGAGCTTAAGGACGGCCTGACCACCGCGAAGAGCACGGTGTACACGCCCACGTCGACGACCGGCGCCGAGGCGTGGGTGTGGCACCTCGCCAAAGCCTACGCCAACGTGAACGACTACTGCTGGCACCAGCTGATCAGCCACTGGCTCAACACCCACGCCGTGATGGAGCCCTTCGTCATCGCCACCAACCGGCAGCTCAGCGTGGCGCACCCCGTGCACAAGCTGCTGCTGCCCCACTACCGCGACACCATGAACATCAACTCCAACGCGCGCCAGATGCTCGTCAACGCCGGCGGCATCTTCGAGACGACTGTCTTCCCCCGCAAATACACCTTCGAGATGTCCTCCGTCATCTATAAGAACTGGAACTTCACCGAGCAGGCTCTCCCCGACGACCTAATCAAGAGGTTAGTCCTCCTGGCACGTTGGCATCAACACCAACGCATAATTTCAAAACGAGTTCAAAGCAGGATGATCAGTTGCAAATGTGCAATGCTGCAGAGGCATGGCGGTGGCCGACCCATCGAGCCGGTACAAGGTGCGGCTTCTGATTGAGGACTACCCGTACGCGTCCGACGGGCTGGCGATCTGGCACGCCATCGAGCAGTGGGTGACGGAGTACCTGGCCATCTACTACCCCAACGACGGCGTGCTCCATGCCGACGTCGAGCTGCAGGCATGGTGGAAGGAGGTGCGTGAGGTCGGGCACGCCGACATCAAGGACGCTTCCTGGTGGCCCAAGATGCAGACGGTGGCGGAGCTGGCCAAAGCCTGCGCCACCATCATCTGGATCGCGTCGGCGCTCCACGCCGCCGTCAACTTCGGGCAGTACCCATACGCGGGGTACCTCCCGAACCGGCCGTCGGTTAGCCGGAAGCCGATGCCGGTGCCAGGCACGGAGGAGTACGCGGAGCTGGAGCGCAACCCGGAGAAGGTGTTCGTGCGCACCATCACGAGCCAGTTCCAGGCCCTCGTCGGCATCTCGCTGCTGGAGATCCTGTCCAGCCACTCCTCCGACGAGGTGTACCTGGGCCAGCGCGACACGCCGGAGTGGACGTCGGATGCCAAGGCGCAGGAGGCGTTCAAGCGGTTCGGAGCGCGGCTCACGGAGATAGAGAAACGTGCGATGACCATGAACGCCGATCCGCGGCTCAAGAACCGCAACGGCCCGGCCAAGTTCCCCTACACTCTGCTCTACCCCAACACCTCCGACAAGAAGGGCGACGCCGCTGGCATCACTGCCAAGGGCATCCCCAATAGCATATCCATCTGAGTTTAGGAGCCAATGCATTCATCATGCATCTGTGCATGGAAGCAGGAAGCTGTGTTCTCTCGGTTTCATCTATGTTGTGTAATAGGCGTGGAAGCCACTACAATAATACCCTTCAGTTCACCAATAATGAAGTTAATGTGGCCGCTTCAAAAAAAAAAAATTAAGCCGCTTCAAAAAAGTGAAGTAAATGTGTTCCTTCTGTTTTCTCTTAAGGCCAGTCTCAATGGAAGTTTCATAGGGGTTTCATGAGCATTAAATTTGTTGCCACATCAGCAAAATTGCTGACTTAGCAAGGTCATTATGAGGGGAGTTTCATCAGGAGAGGGAGAAGTTTCATCCCCATGACACTCAACTGGCACAGTGCAATGAAACTATGCAGACTGGCCTAATGGAGTATATGCCAGGTCAGGCCTAACAAGTACATATTTGCAGCGTGAAAAGGGGCAAAACTGTATTTCTTCCTTTCTTCTCTTTTATATGTATAAATGTTTTGAGTATAACTGTATAAGCAGGCTCATCTGTGCAAATCCCAACTAGACGCTCACATGACCTCACTAGAATTCAACACACACCTCAAAATTTGAGGTTCATTAGATACCCATCCTTTTCACATTGCTAGAGTTCAAAGCAGCGAAGTAGCAAAAGATGATGCAGTCAGCTGATGCCAATTTATCAATTTCCCTAAACGACTGAGGAACTAGTGCAAAGCCAAGAGAAGCATCAAATCAGGGCAGAGTAACCTCAGCTAACATACCTGCAGACTTAACCTGCTCGCAGGACTCCTCAGTGATCTCCTTACACCAGATCTTCTTTCCACCGGATTTTGCTTCAACTCGTCGTTCATTCGAATAGCCTCCGGTGCCATCACATACGCTGCTGCTCAAAGAGGGGGGAAATACACAATCAGAGCTCCAAAAAGATGGCAAAAACTATGAGGCCTCAATGTACTCTGAAATGCTGAACAACAACAATTGGTTCAAGAGGATGTTCAAAGTTTGAAATAGAGACGACTCAAAGAACAGAAACTTGCACGTGTGGCCATACCTTCCAATGCTTCCATTGAACCACATGGCAAAGAAGATAAAACTTTTCTAGTTTCTTTATCCAACAACATACCAACATTTTTTGTGTCCTATTTATCTCCTAATATTTTGGAAATAATCATACCAAAGAATGATGCTGTACTAGTACTATCATTGCAGTTGCAGCAATACCAACCATATAAGATTTTTTTTCCTGTACTGCTCCAGCCTTCAAGCATGGTTTATTCAGGTTTCGTGGCCATAGATGCAAGTCAGTTGATCCTTGAGAGTGCCTCTAGGCAGCTTTGGTAAATTTTCCTGAGAAAGAGAGGCTCAGGGTTGAACCGAGCACCGCATCATGTGTCAAGCAATGGTGTGATCCATGTAATGGTCGATCAACATCGTATGGCATGATGGAAAAAGGACAAAACAGGAGGGACAGTCGCTGTTGGAGTATAAGTGAATTGTCTACATTTTCCTATTAGCTTAAGCTTTTGAATTGAACTGATTGGTGCATGCAACTCAATGGTTGCCATTGTACCGTGCACTGCATAAAGCATACCCATCCAAGATCGCGAAGGAAGGGCTTGGTCCTAGTTTTGCTTGGTGGAGTAACCTATCCACTTGTGTTCCGAGAGTTTCCGATTCAATAGGGATGCTTGTATTCTAAGATATTTATTCTTTCAGGGTAGGTTATTTTCAAAAAATTCTTTCAGGGTAGGCAATACGCTCAGGGGTAAGTGACATACTCATTGATAGCTAGGCGGTTGTGGTGATTTTGTCAATCTTAAGAACTGTCGGGATAATCTCGCCGAGTTGCTCATAGTGTAGCACACATGTTCATAAGGTGATTGTTCAAAAAAAAATATGAAATGAGTGCACCCCATTTGCAAAAATAGGATTCACAAGGAACGTGTTCATGGAACTTCTATGTACATCGATATAGAACTTGAGCTGCCCCTCATCGCTTCCCTATAGCTTTACGGAGGGCCTCGCTGATCATCCACGGCACAACGGCAGCTGAGCCGGCAAACTGCAGAAACTCAACAGAAACAGCAGCATCAGTAAAACAAAACTCGAACCAACAAACTAATGGAGAGCTAACTGCTAACCAGAACCTACTACATTGCATTGCAATTCCCATGTCTTAATGATCCGGTGATACCTGAGCCCGTATCTTCAGCCCCATGAACCCATCCGGTGCCGATGCCTGAACCGAGAGAACGTCCAGTTGCAGGCTCTTGATGGCGTCGAACACTCGCGTCATCAGAAGCTCTTCCCACCGGCACTGCACCTCCACGAGCACCTCCTTGTCCGAGACGGTGACGGTGACGTTGCTGGTGCTGTCCTTGGAGAGGGCCCGTGGGTGGTGCTCCCTCTCCACGTCACCGCCGAGCTCCGAGCCCTTCCTCTTGGAGCCCGCGGCACAGACTTTCTTCCTGACGGCCTCATCGTCATGGCGCCTTGTTGCCCTCGTTGTTTCGGATGGGCGCGAGATTATGGGTTCCCTGCTGGATTCTAGCTCTTGTACCCTTCGTTGAAGCTCCTTGAGGTACGCTATCGTTTCGGCAAGGATCGATGCTTTGTCCACCTGCAACACATTCAAAAAAGTTCAAAATGTATCAGAAAGTTCAGAATGCAAGGATTACATGCAAGTGAACGTACACGGTACACCGAAAAATGTGTGCGCTATTACCTTGTGAATGGAGGGAACCAATGACTTGAGAACGAGGAACATCTCGTTGAGCTTCTCCCGGCGCTTCCTCTCCGACATGACGTGGTTCTTGACGCCACTTTCTTGGGCCATTCTCGTCGTGCCGCCGCCGCCATTGTTCGCCGCCCAAGCTCCGCCGGCCACCGCTTTCTTCAGCAGCTTCTGTGGCTCTTCGACGACCGGCACAGCCACTTCATTGGAGTCCGACTCCGGCCTCGCCCAGGCCGTAAAGCTCGTCGCGCGAGAGCCGTCAACGAGAGCGCTTGAGGTGGCGGCGGCGTTAGTAGTAGCAGGCCCCGGCGCCGGCTGCTGCGAAGAGGGGACTTCGAAAGACCCGTCCATGATCCAGGTATCCTCGAGTGGCTGCACGTCCATTTCCTCGCAGAGGCTGTAGAATTCGTCGATCTCCTTGGTGATTTGCTCGAGGCTTCCATCTGACAGGCTCTCCGCTTCGCCTAGCTCCTGTCCGCCGGCGATCATCGCTTCCATGGCAATGTGATCGAGGTCCTCGAACACGATAATGTCGGCGGGCTTGCCGGTTTCGTTTGCTGACGGGCTGGAGCTCGGCTCCTGCGAGCATGCCGGAAACTGCATCTCGCAGAAAGATGCAGTGGCTCGGCTGACCAAGCTTGGATCCTCCACCACCTGGCAATAGCACCAAGTTTGGTTAAATGATTAATAAATACTGATGCATATACCCATTTTTCAGATAATACTGATGCATATATATATATATATATATATATATATATATATATATATATAGTTGATCTTCAGGAAAATGCAAAATGCTGAAAAGAATAAACTCCGTCAGGAGCTGAGGTTATATTTTATTCTCGATTCAACAATTAATTTGTTCAGACAGTGTTAACTTGACCATTGAGCATACCGCATCAGTTGTCCCCAGCTCAAGCACGCCGCTCATGAGCGGGATGCAGACGATTGTCTACAAAAGAAAAAACGATCCAGGATGAAGTTATATTCAGAAAAACATTCTGAAAGTGCACTGCTTAGTGCTTACGTCAAAATGAAGCATGAAGCGCTTACCTGAATGGACGTGCTCTGCTTGAACCGGTCGGCAAGGTCACATGCAGAGGTAGCATGGAGTTCATGATAAGCCAACAAAGATTGCAAGCGGTTAATCAAGAACATGAATGGAAGATAACGGATGGAAATGGAGAATTAATGCAGATCGGCCTTTCCTCCCCGTCAGAACTTGACATACCTTCGCCAGGAGCGCGCGGGGGAAGGCTTTGCTGTCGGCGAGGTGAGAGTTCCACATCCAGACACGTTCGTTGCTAGCAAAGCTCCTTCCCGGCAACCTGTGGCCGCACGCACGCGAATGGCAAGCACCGAAACAAGCCATGGCGACCAAAAATGAAATGTGATTATGTGAAGGGGACATCAGCTATGCTCAGTAATTGATTACGTAACAAGTACCCTTGGCCTGGCCGGAAGGCGTAGGTCATGCAGACCACGTAGTACAATTCGGTGTCGCCGAGGTCCTCCGGCGACAGCGAGGCGACCGGCCGCGCCGCCCGGCGGTCGCACTCGCCGGAGAGGAGGGCCTCGTAGAGCTCCCGCAGCTGCTCGCTTCGCTGCATGACGAGCTGGTCGGCGGTCAGCTCCGCAGAGTTGACGATCTTCCTCGTCTTCACCTCGCCGTTGTAGAACCCATCCGTCCACGTTAGGAATCTGCAACCATAATTTTTTTCCTTGACTTGATTCCGCGACAGGAGAGAACATTTTTTTTTAGTGAGAAAGAACTCTAATGCGAGATGTAGCTGTCAACTTTTACGATCATACTACACAACATAAGTTTCTTTAGTATTTACGAGTTATGAAGACGTGACGGATATTTAATTTATATTCTACCACATCCTCTTTGTATTACAATATTTTTGCTAGATTTAAAACAAAACCATAAATGATACTTCACGAGCTCATATGTACTTCAACCAACCAACGTTGCTTGATTGGATGGTTAATTGATGGAATTGGTTGCACACCTGCTCATGCGAGATCAAACTCATAATACAAAACAAGAGTCTACGCTCACTTTTGTTATGCTGCCAATGGTGTGAGTGTGCGCTTACGTTACGTGTGATGGGCGTGTTTAGGGTTTAGAGAGACTATGTGACTATATGCTTATGTGTTCGTATTGTGTTTTAAAAATCATTTTGTTGATTGACCCTGAATATCAATTACAGTAGTTTTTTCCCAAAGAAGATCATAATCAATATTAGTTAGGATGAATTAAGTAAAATAAAAATTAATTCTTGAAAGGCATAATTATGGATGGTTTTTGCTAGTTTTTCTTTGCTTGCATAGTACAATTTGTTAACCTTTATGTCTAAACGCTTTGCACATATACTTTTAGCTCCAATGAATTTTCTTAGAAACACTTTAGCCATCTTAGGAGGCTCCTTTTGAAGCCTGAAGGTGAAGCCACCTAGGATTCTAAGTGGAAACTTTAGAAAAATATAGAAATTCTAGAAATTCTCAAAAAAAACCAAAACATCTCGCCATTGATTGGTAGACTCAAATAATCATAGCCATTGGATTTATTATGTTTTCTAAAAAAATTGCCCACCTATGCCATTATGAAAATAACCTAAAGTAACCCCTTAAATCTATATCTAAATTACCCACATTTGCCACTATATAAAATAAACTAAAGTAACCCCTAATCTTCATCAAAATTACCCACTTCTGCCATTATAAACAATACTTAAAATAACCTCCAAAATTTGCAACTAAATTTCCCACCACTAAAACTTAAAAATAACTTAAAGTAACCCCCTAAATGTTCATCTACATTACCTACATATGACATTATTAAAACTAACATGAGATAACCCTACATTTGAACCCAAATCACCTTAATTAAAAATATATACCAATATATGATTCTAAATCGTCTATTTCTTACACTATTAGTATATGATATAATAATTAAGGTATATACACATGATGTGTGTCACCATTTATAAAGATATAGAGGAAGTGATGAGAATATAGATTCTATGTTAAAAGTATAGCTCAAACTTAGGATCCATTAAACAAATTCAAGATCATACCTGTGATGCAAAGTGAAAAAAGTTAAAAATTGTAAATGTGGATGAAAACGTTATAAAGTAATTACTAACTAAAAAATCTATCACAATGAACGAAGATAATAAGTACATATCTATATAAGTATTGTGTTCGATTATTTAACAAATGAGAGGTACTTCAAGGTAATAATTTTGTAGCAATGTGGCCTGTTTTTTTTCATTGGAGACTCCACATTAGTACTCAAGAGACACGCTAGAAAAGAAGATAAATCTTAAAAATTCTCACAAAAAATCAGAATTATCAAACATCAATCATGTAAACTATAATAATTATAGTTACTGGTCTATTATATTTTATAAAAAGTTACCCACCACTGTCATTATAAAAATATTCTAAAATAAAATATAAATCTATATGTAAATTACCAAGCTCAGCCATTATAAAAGGTAATCTAAAATAGTCCCATAATCTTCATCCAATTTACTTGTGCATCATTATTAAATATGTATCTAAGTTACCCATGTATGTTATTATTAAAAATAACATAAAGTAAATACCTAAATTTTAATCTAATTATCTTCATGTGCATCATACAGAAATATCCAAAAGTAAACTAATATATGATCCTAAATTATCTATTTATGTCATTGTTAGTATAGAAATACTAAGTTAAATTATATGCATGATGAGTGTCACCATGTAGACCATTTATGTATGTATTTATGTATGTATGTGAGAAAGTGATGAAAAATATTAATTTTTATGCTAAACACAATGCATGGAGGTGTGATGCAAAATGAAAAGGAAAAAGTTCATTTTACTGTCCTCACCTATCCACTTTATCCGCTTAACCCCCTGAACAAAGTTTTGGCTCACTTTATTCCCCTGAGCTATTTCATTTGGTCCAATCTACCCCTTAATCAGATTTCTCTTTTTTGTTTCTTCGTGTATGAGTTGAATTTTGAGTTCAAATTTTGTGAGCATATACAAAACATGATGTCTTATGTTAGAAAATTATACTAAGAATTTTTCATGGTTATTTTCATATGTTAGGAATATTTAATACAAAATTGATCTTAGATATACAAAAATGTACGAAAAGTAATCATGAAAAATTCTAATAATTTTTTTTAACATGGAGCATCATGTTATAAGTCAACTGATAAAATATGAAATTAAAATTCAATTTATACGCGAAGAAACAAAAAAGAGAAATCTAATTATGGGGTAGATTGGACCAAATGAAATAGTTTGGGGGAGTAAAGTGAGCCTAAATTTGCTTAGGGGGTTAAGTGGATAAAGTAAATAGGTGAGGGGAGTAAAATAAACTTTTTTCAAATGAAAAAAGTTTGAATGTGGATGAAAAAGTATAGAGTAATTACTAATTAAAAATCAATCACAATTGAATAAAGGTAAGTACACATCTATATGAGTATTATGTTGAAGTATTGAAAAAATGAGAGAGTATCAGGTAAATAATTTTGATTATTAGTTAAGGTTTTAATTTCTAAATAACTTACAAATACAATAACTTTTAAAAATATTAGGTCGGGAGCAGTAGACTTTAATCCTGCTTTATGTTAATAAAACCTCCTGTGATTTTGCCTTCATTTTTTTTAGCTCAAAGTGTAATATTGCACCTCCCCGAAATATGCATGGGATTTTATTTGCCGGTTCTAACATAGAGGAGGAACACGGGCTGATTTTGTTTTTCTGAACGAACAGACACTAACTGTGGTTCAGTGGCTGAAAAAAGGGACTGAAAAGTAACAAAGTTCCTTAATTAATTGTATGTAACATTTGATGAGTATGTAACCTAGAATTGCATCACCTGATCTGATTTTATTTATTTGATTTATAGATAGATGAGCTGGAATATAAAGATAATATACTCATGCAAAATGATGGATTAGGTTGTACAAGTCTGGCAGCCAAATATTGACTCTATATTACACATTACCCTGGCTGAGTGCTTGAAATGGACCAGAAGAGGGCATAAGTCCAGTTGATGCTCCTCACGGCTGCAGCAAGATGGTTCCTCAATTGACTCTCCGGCTGCAGTTCTTCCTGAACTGGGGAAGCTGGTAGTGCCATCGCCGTAATTTTTCCTACACCCAGAAGTCAGAAAAGTGATGTTATAGTAAGCTACAAAGAAGAAGCTCAATAACAGTGCGTACAATTTGCATGTAGCCATGCATATCTTAATTTAATTTGTACCTAATACTGTAAGCTCTATGCTGATTAAGGAGCTTAGCTAGATGCACCAAGAATACAACTCGATTCTAGCTCAGTAATACTGATCTCTGCCGATCAGATTCACTCATGCATGAAGCTAGATCGGCCAAAGACGAAGCTACGAGGGTGTAGCACGAACAGGAAGTAAGCTAGAGAGGCAGCGAAGGAAGCAATGCAAAGAACTTGCAAAGCCGGTCAAGAATAGGAGCAGCTCCGCACTAATATAAGAGATCCTATCTCTGGGTGGAAGCCATACGCATCTCCGAGCACACCATATGCTAGCAATGGCGACCCCGGCGGCCTCCCCGAGGAAGACGACGGCCGAAGGAGTACTGCTATATATGCCTGCAGCTGCGCCACGAATTAATCTTCGAATCCAAAATGGTTTTGTGGATCTCCAAGTGACCAAGGCCTTGTTTAGGTGTCCAAAGTTTGGAGGTCCAAAATTACTGTTATAGCACTGTAGCACACTGTAGCGTTTCGTTTGTATTTGTGAATTATTATCCAAATATTGACTAATTAGGCTTAAAAGATTCGTCTCGCAAAGTACAACAAAACTGTGCAATTACTTTTTGATTTTGTCTACATTTAGTACTCCATACATGTACCGCAAGTTTGATGTGACGGAGAATCTTCTTTTTACATAGTGAAACATGGCCCAAGCAACAAAAGGAAGGAGTTATCCTCACACAGAGACGAGGAGTAGCGAGGGACTAGTGCAGTGCTAGCCTGGCAGGAGCGGCGAAAGCGTCTATAAAGCTAGACTTGGACACACCCATGTCCACGTCACACTTTCACGGTTACCCGGTTACCTGAGTTTTCTTCTCTCGTGCTATACTGATGAGCTGGAAAAAGGACCTGCGCTGTAGTATTACACTGTCCCACGTGTTGCCTTATAATCCTTGCTGGTCAAAAGGCAGGTAAAGGTCTTATTCTGCGCGAAGCAAAAGGCAGGGCCAACATCAGTGACCAGGGAAAGGTTATTTTTATTCATCACAGCTCCCAATAAATAGGAGGCGTCTGAAGGCACATAAACGACAAGGCCTTGTGTATAGTGTCCAGTTTGATGTGAGTGAGGTGAGAGGCGCAATTGACCAGCGGGGTCCTTCGTGCAAAGACGGACGGCTGGTGGAGCAAGCGGCGGGAGATCTGTCGCCGGTCACACAGTACCGGCCGGCCGGGGCGCGCTGATCACGCGATAGCGACGGCAGCGGGCTGCGACACCTAGCGCGTACGCACGCATCGTCGTCGTCATCACAGCCTCGTAGCCGCGAGCCCCCCAGACCGGGCGAGCGTCTACCGGCACACCATCACTTTGGGTGTCGCCAAACCCGAGCTAGTTGACGAGTAGAGGCGAGCTAGCTACTCATGTCTTGCATTGTATTCTACTAGTAGTGCCACAAGTACTACTGCTAGGTTGGAGCGTACGAAGTGCTTCCGATCCCTAGCCAAAGTGCATGGCTGCACTGCACGCCAATGATTATAATTAAATTGCCTCTCCCACACTTGATTTTTTTTTTCTCTTCCACATCTTCCCCTTTGGCTCTTCCTCCAGCGACCTTCGACGAGTTTTTTAGGTTTGGAGGTTCGGGATTACCTGCATCTTGATGACCTGAAGGGAACTTCGGGAAGTAGGGTAGCGGGTGGTGGTGACGGGAAGGCGGCGGCAAGGTGGGGCGGTGGAGGGGCGCAAGAGTGAGCTCCAATAATTACTTAGCATGGGAGCAGTCGAGATGGCAGCGGAAAACGCGGAGGTGAGCTCTGACGGTGGGTGCGAATGGCGAAGGGAGAAAGAAGGGACGAGGGAGGCAAGATAGGTCTCACGGGCGTTAGGGACGATGCTGGCAAGGTGGCGTCAGAGTAGAGACAGAGGGAGCGAATAAGGCTGGAGAGTGGTTAGATCCAAGTAGTTGATTTTGAATTTGATGGTCCAAAAATTCAAATGTGTAATTTTTTTAAAAAAGAATTTCTAAGTGGGGAGAGATTATTTAATTTTTATCAAGTAGTAGGACAAAACAGCCCAGAGGATCGAGCATGGACTCAATTTCTTCACCAACTCGATCCTACCCAATCCTCCTCTGATCGCAGCTACGTGGGGCACAAGACGGTGTGGTCATGCGTGCGCCCGCTATGCTTCACCAATCACGATTGATTCAGCTCTAGCTTAATTTTCCAGTCATTGATGTTGCGCTGTCGAGTTCGTGTGCAGACAGAGGAACTAACTTTGAGGTCTCTATCTTTGAGTCACCGATACGTTACTGATTCACTGTGTTTGTGACGCAAAGTTAGAGGCTCAAAGCTAGAGGAACCCCTCCCTCAAAAGCTTCGACTGTATGGGTCGCCATCGACTTTATGGGTCGCCAGCACTGACGTCCCTGCTGAGCACAACTGCACTAGGCACTAGCCGACGCCGTACCCTACGCTAAACCGTACCGGTCATTTCGCGCTGTAGCTTTGCTGCGTCGTCACCGCACAGCGATGGATCTCTCTGCAACTCGTGAGGGGGGTGCACCGGCCGGACTCATCGGAGGAGCTTTCCATTACTCGACGGGGCCGTTCGTCAACCACGCCAGGATTAGGAAAAAAACAAATTCGTGAAGCCGAGGCGCGTTCCACGATGGCTACACGCAACAGTCTGACAGCGGCGGCGGACAAGCCAGTCTGCTACTCTGCTCTTGCACGTGATTCGCGAGCACGTCCCGGTCGCCGAACAGGAGGAGGAGAAACTAGCCCCCGTCGCCACCAGGGCCTACGCGCGACGCATCGCCTCCGGAACGGCCGGTCGCCGACTCGGCGGCGGACCCTGTCCCCGTTGCGCCGTCGAAAGAAGCACACGTTTCATGTGTGGTAGTTACGTCCATCGGCTATCAGCGATTGCAAGGTGGCACCGGGTGTCCGCGTGGCGTGACGGCATCTGACGCCTGATGAAGGACCCTTGTTGGCTTCTTGCTCGATGACAACACGGGGACCTCAAGTAGACGCTCCGTACGAGCTGCCTCCGGTGGCCTTCTACGCCGCTATAGCTACCTGGGTCGTCGTCGTCACTAGCTAACAGCTTGTTCAATTCGGTCCATTGTTAATGTGTTATTCTTGGAACGCATATACGATTTTGCCCCCCCAAACTAGTACGCGCTCATGCTATGGCAGTGGCAGTGTGGCACTAACAAGCTCATATCCCACCTAGCCTCTGTCCACCGAATTTATTCGATGTAACTTTCGTTAGAACTGTGTAAATAGAACCACATGCGCCTATGAAATTTCTATGTTGCAGTTTTTTTCCACGGTCTCACCGAAGCAAGACGAGGATCAGAGGATGGCATCAAATCGAATTGATTCCACGCAACAAGGCACCGAATCCATGTCACCATGTGGGGGATACCACTTTTTGCGAATTTCACAGAAGCATATAGCAGTTTAGCAACCCACGTCGCGCTGTTGCAGCAAAGAAACCCGAGAATCCCTCGCTTCCTTGTTTCAAACTTTCAATGGACGGGGCTAATGGTCATTTTCTGATAGGGCAAGCAGCAACCCTTCCTCTGTTCATCCGCTTGCACTTGCAGCGACCACAATAATATTAATGAATCGCCACACGATTTTCTGTGTTCGTGACATCAGCGTTCATGTAATCAGGTGTGTTTTGTTCATCTCGAATAAAGCAGGGTAGACCACTTCTTAAAAAGAAGCTTTCAGGTAATCAGGTTTCCGTGTTCAGAACAGCTGGGACTGTTTATTTTCGTAGTAGTATTCTTTTTTTTTTGCGAATAGTAGTATTTGTTTTCTTGTCCGAACATCACCTTCACTCGCTATATACTATGCATTGTATAAGTCGACCGGTATTAGTTAATTGCCTTACTAGTAGTGCATCAAATGATGCATGCAAACAATCAGAAAAGAAAACCCATTACTTTGTGTGTGGTTGTTTGTTTGGTTGGTTTCTTGTGATTTAATCTGTCCACCGAGTTCAATTCATAGATTCAAAGCACGAGTGCTTTCATTTTTTATATTTATTATTTCATGAATTAACAACGCTACTTTGGTAGACGATATGTTCATCAATAGTGAGACGTACGATAAGTAAATGACCTTATCAATCATAAGATATGTTAACCTAACCTCTCGTAGGTTTATAGGGGCAGGGTGAGTATCTTACGCATCCTTAACCACTAGTAGAGAACTGAGCTTTAATCCCGGTTGGTAGGGTGCATATCTCTCGAAAATGCATCCGGGATAAACCAACCGGGACAAAAGGGGGGTCTTTTATCCCGGGTCACTCAACCGGGACAAAAGACCCCCTTTTATCCCGGTTGGTAATACCAACCGGGATAAAAGGGTCGAGAGCGCCGACGCTGCAAAAAAAAAATTCCCAAGCTCCTAGGCAGGCCCCCCACACGAAATATGCGCGTGCGCGGTTCGTGGGATTCGAACCCACAACCTCCAGCCTCGCGCGTAGCTTCCTTGCCATCCCACCTACACACCACATCTGACTATGTAGGGGATACTATCCTTTTGTATTAACTCGTGGGGACCCTTTTATCCCGGTTGGAAACACCAACCGGGATAAAAGACCCCCTTTTATCCCGGTTGGTGTTTCAAACCGGGATAAAAGGCCTTTCAGAGTCTTTTTTTTCCATTAGCCTTTGCAACCGGGATAAAAGGTTCCAGTTGGTGAGCCCCCCACCAGTGACCGAGTTTTAGTCCCGGTTGGTGAACCTTTTGTCCCGGGCCAACTTTAAACCGGGACAAAAGGGGGCGGATGGAAAGTCGTTTCTCTACTAGTGAACGGTGAGTATTATCATTGTGTGCGTGCACTGAGCATTTGCATCTATAGAAGGATTTTCATTTTTCACTGGATCCTTCAAGAACTAAATCTCATCGAGGCTTAAGAGTTGAGGTCCATCTTTTTTTTTTCTTTAAAGGGCAGCAAAATATTTGCTGCAAATTTATATCAGAGGGAGGGAAATAAAAGAGATGATGGTCCAGTTTTTTTTAGTGAAAACATATCCGAAAACCACACAACCTGACATGCGCGGTGTGGCACACTACCTCAATAATATAACGTCGGTGCAGAGAATGATCCAACTAGCAAACACGACGCCACTACTCTGGTAAGTCGAGCAACACGCAGACCACTTGGTCAAATAAAAAGACCTAACAACCAAAACTCAGCACCACTCGCTCCGAATCGCAATAAAAAGAGGACAGACTGACCCAAACCAACAGCTTGCACAGACGAGTTCACGGGCCATCTGACACGAGCATGACGTCCGGATGCCATACTTGACAGCACGCACCAGGAGTCCATGACCAGTTCAAGAGTGCCTATGAGATTTTTGGGTGAACTGTCAATTCCCTTGGATGCCAAAATAGCACTCCTATAGAACAACAGGAGGAGCATCAAGCATATGCTCCTCTGCTTGTCGACCAATAATTAATTGTCTATAGGAGGAGAACCAATAGTTCTCTTCCACATGTACCCCTCCAGACGCTTCATCCTTATCCCGTTGGTGTTCATCTGCGGCTATGTTTAGTTCACTCTAAAATCTCAACTTTGGTACTATGCAAAAAGAAGATTTCCCATCATATCAAACTTGCGGTACATACATGGAGTACTGAAACGTAGACGAAATCAAAAACTAATTGCACAGTTTTGTTGTACTTTGCGAGACGAATCTTTTGAGCCTAATTAGTCAATATTTGGACAATAATTCACAAATACAAACGAAACGCTATAGTGTTGCTACAGTAATTTTGACACCCTAAAGTTGGGCAACTAAACAAGGCCGCAGTAACCATAGTTGTCAGGATTGAATGCAGACCAACAGCGATCACGAGGGGATTCATTCATCAGAATCACTATCCGGTACTTGATGAGGATGATGGACGGCTAACAGTGCTGCGAGTAGCGCAAGCATGTGTGGAATGTTTGCTGCAAAAACTGATAGAATGTTTAGGTGATAGCAGTGTTATTAACTCACAAAATAGAATGTTTAGGTGCATATCAAAAGTATATAGAAAAATTAAAGTGAAATAGTAACGTGGGATGGAGGAGTATGTGAAAGTCCGCTTCAGAGGCAAATCCAAGGAGCAGATAAGAGAGAGGTTTTTGACCTGCTAGCTACCATCACACTACTAATTAAAATATGTGCATTCGTCCTTGACGTTAGTACTAAATGACTTTTTCATCCGGTATTAACGCGCGAAATTAGTACCGGGTAGAAATTTTCGTTCCTCATAGATCTTTTAGTACCGAGCAATAAACCCCGTGGAGTGCCATTTAGTACCAGGTGGTGTTATTGCCCGGTACTAAAAGCCTCTCCACGAGTCAATCTGTGCTAAGCAACGTAGTAGCAGGCTAGCAGCTAGGCACTAGGTGAAGCGAAGATGTTCGGAGGGATCATCGGGGGTCTGACCGGGAACAAGAATGGCCGGCTCAACGGCTCGGTGGTGCTCATGCGCAAGAGCGTCCTCGGCTTTGACGTCACCAGCATGGGCGCCACCGTCATCGACAACATCGGCGAGTTCCTCGGCCGCGGCATCACCTGCCAGCTCATCAGCTCCCCCGTCGTCGACCCAAGTGAGCATTCTCTTGGTTTCATTTTGATTTTACACATGGGTTAGCTGCTTGCATCGAATGCGTGCGTTGCGTGACGCTGACCCGAACTGGCGGCCGGCGAATGCGCAGACAACGGCAACCGCGGCAAGGTGTGCGCGGAGGCGAGCCTGGAGCAGTGGCTGACGTCCCTGCCGTCGCTGACATCCAGCGAGTCCAAGTTCGGCGTGACGTTCGAGTGGGAGGTGGAGAAGCTGGGCGTGCCGGGCGCCATCATCGTAAAGAACAACCACGCCTCCGAGTTCTTCCTCAAGACCATCACCCTCGACGACGTCCCCGGCCGCGGCACCATCGTCTTCGTCGCCAACTCATGGGTCTACCCGCAGTCCAAGTACCGCAAAGACGGAAGCGCCATGGCCATGCGCAGCCGCGCAGGTCGTGGCCACACCGGGTCGGATTAATCGCGAACCAATATTTCTCAGAATTTCCCCGCACAATTTTACATAAAGCCCCCTAAATTGAATCGCGATCAATAGTGCGATCCAATTTAAGGGGTTTTATGTAATCGCGATCCAAATATTTACGTAAAGACCCCTCCTCCTAGCTGTCCCTATGGCTACGCCTTCCCGTCCGTCGCCGGCGACGGCCGCCTCGTCGTGGTAAATTGACTTCCACTTCTCCTCCAGCTCCCACCCCCCTCCTTCCCTGCTGGACATCCCGCTGCCCCGTCCCCCTCTTTCCCCGCCGGATATCCCGCTGCCGCATCCGCACGCACACCCCTCCTGTATCGTGTAGAGCCGCCGCTGCGTCCCTCCTCCTCCAGCTCTCCCGTCCTCTCGAGTCGAAACGGGCGCGCAACGGCCGAGGGGTCAGAGATGTGCCAGCCGTGAGACGTTGGACTAACCGATCGCCGGCGTTCGTGAACCGGCGACTTGAGGCGCGGCGGCGTTGGAGTGTCCGCCGAATTGGGACATCTCCCATTCACCTGCGAATGGAAGGGGCAAAATGGAAGGGAAAGAAGAGCTCCCAAGATTCTGTCATCATCCGTTGCAGATAAGCTATCATATGAATTTGGGCAATCGCTGATTAGCCATCACCTGTTTCTCCATATTTTCGGGTGACTGAGTATTTGGCTAGAGGGCAGAGTTGGGTCACAGTTTCCTTCAAGAAGAATACTACAGTTTAACACCATGACGAATATGCTGAGCAAAGTTAGGTGCTACGGCACATCCTTATCTCTTCGTTTCAAAATTTGAACAATGTTATCTGTTAATTTCAAAATCTGACAAGAACTCTTGAATCTCCAGGACAAGACAAAGCTAGTCATTGTCATTCCAGGATGAAAGGCAGACAGGATTGCATATGGTAGATTAATATCCATTCCTCGAAGGACAATGCTAATATTTGAGGTGTACATCACCAAAGTCTCACAAGGATTTTTTTTTTTTATGAAAAAAACTGATAGGTCAAGAATGGAGAAAAAAAATTCTCGAAAGAACTATGAAAAAAATTATATTGAGCAGTACAATTTCTTTCTCATAACTGTTCATTCTAATGAAACGTCGTGTAGTCTCTCATTTATATGCAACGCAGTGCTGACAACATCTTTATGTATGTTAGAGAATCTAACAATCTGCTCTCTGAAGGAGAGAAAAAAAATAGAGGTAGCACACCTTCAGTTGTGAGTTATAGTACTTCAGTCTTCACAGAAAGAAGCTCCATGTGCAATGGCTACACGGGACACCTTAAGATGATCTATTTGTAGGACAATCTAGTATATCACACCTTCCGAGCTCCCAAACAGCTAAATGGAAGATGTCCTGTAGATGGCAAATCCCATGAGGGCAGGAATGAAGAAGAAGAGCACAGGCGAGTGGAGCAAAGGGTTCATAGCATAAGCCTTCACAAGAGCTCTGCAAAGCTGCATAAAGAAGTGGTTAGAATTGTTTGAAATGGAGATAATTGCAGTCACAGAAATTTGCAAATTTTGCTTTATACCTTCCAATGTTTCCATAGAACCACCAGGCAAAGAAGACACAGAAATTTCCTAATCCAGCGACCATTCCAAAATTTTTCATGTTCTATCTGCCTCCTGCTCTTTTGGTAGTAATCATCTTTCTTCTTTCCTGACCAAGAAAGATAATGCTCTCGATATGCCGTTCTCTCAGCAGACATGGCAGCTAAAATCACAATTGTGGGTAATAACACAAAACAAAAGTGAGGTAGAACAATGACCATGACATCTGGAATCCCAGTATGTACTACTTCGTTGCCACTGTTGGGTCTTTTAAGAATCCAACCTCTACGTGTCATGTATGTGAGATTATCATCCTCAGTAATAGGGTGACCAAATAGCCATGGTAAGAAAACTAAATAGATAGTGTACACCAAGAGCAAAAACCACACAAGAATCACCCTGGCCAGTTCAACAAAGAGCCAGATGAAACCACCAACTAAAGACGTTAACAATGTCCTCTGACTACCATTTGTGTATAGAGACTTATATGTGAACTGATCTTTGAATACCACAGCTGAAACTTGTGGTACAAGAAGCAAGGACAATATCAGAGAAAGAGCACACCACAGTGCAGGATGATATATTGAAGCCCACTGAATACCAATCACAAAAAACTCCTTCCACGTCCAGTTCACTCTTGCAGTCAAGCCATTAACAGAGAATGGTCTCAAATGGCTGAAACTTGCATCACCTGTTATATCCATCACTTCAATTTGAAGCCAATATCGGCTGGGAGAGGGATCTTCAAATGCCCTCCAGTTCCATGGTACTATATACATATGCCCCCTAGTTTCATTGGAATCCACCCTTTTCATTTCAGAGTCAAAGACTACTTCAAGAGTTCCTGGTCTTGAGTCATATATCTTTACAGAAACAGAGACTATCTCATGTTTAGAGAATACAAGAGCCCTCGCTGTATCGAAAGTAGACGGCCCCCTGATATGGCATTTGAAATCACGAGAAGCAGAAGCTCTCTGCATGAATCTTGAATCAAGGGGAAAGGTAGGGAGTATGATTATGCTCTTTGAGCCCAATCTGAAATCTATATCAGTATAGGAGACGTAACCATCATCGATTGCTAGTATCCTCATACTTCTGCTCTTTCTCCAATCTCCCATCTCCCATTCCCAGAACTCTTCAATGTGAGCTGCTTCTTCAGAACAGTTTTCCTTATTACTCTGGATTGCATATCCTTGGTGCATGTTAAATTGGTAATAATGTTCTGAAAATGATGATTCCTGGACTGCTCGATGGTAGTATCGTTTCAAGTTCTTCCCGAACCTTGTATGAAGATGCCCACACAAGTATGCGGCCAATGATTGCTTTAGAAAAACATCCTTGATACTTTTTCCTGACTCTGTTAATGCTGAGAAAGACAATGGGAAGTGCCCGAATGCAATTTTCGTCACTGGAGCCTTGTCAAAATCAGTATCCCACTGCGACAATGCTTGATCCAATTCGATAAGCTGCTTATCAGTTGGATGGCCAAATAGATTGGTTGGGCCTCTAAGACCAACCTCCATAGTGCTATCAAAGCCAACAAATAGATGCTTCCGACCATTATTCTGCAGAGCATTCATAAATACAGCGTCAAGGGAATTCTGAATAGCGATTGCTAGAATAACCATATGTACCAAATGACAATACAATTGAACTATGAGGCGGCAATGAAATAAGAGGCACCACATCTTTCTTCCTGCAGAAGATAGGTGTCAATCATACATAGATAAACCACTGACCTCCAAAGTAATGCTTTGGACACGCCCCTGCCGTCTTAACTTGGCATTGATGCTATACTTCTGATAGAAGTCATAGTTGTCACCAGGTGCCGGTACACCAAAGCTATCATGATTTCCTCTCAGATCATAGAAAATTCTTCTTGGAAGCTTGCTGATTTGAATGATATCATTAATTGTACTTTCGTATTCTGCCCATTCAACCTCGTTCTGCTTCATTGTTAGCAGATCTTTGCTTTTCCCATCTGTAACAAAAAAAAAGATATGAATTAAAGATTGAGATAAATCTCCTTGGTAATAACATTTCAGGGAATGAATTTTTTCCGTTTCTTAGAAGGTGCTAATTACTTTCTTTTATGCTGGTTGGAGCAACTCTCGTGATGCTGATCAATATTACAGACTTATAGGTGCCTATAATTTTCCAATGCTGAAACATGCAATAGAAGATTGTATGTTCAGTTAGCTCAGTTTTGCATTTCAATAGATCTTTGAATTTCAAATTTATTTCTTTGGTTATTACTTCATATCAAATCATTTTAAATGTAAGAACTGTACCCTGCATATTAGTAACAAGTCAAATATATCACAGGGACGGAACTGCATGCGTTTGCAGTTGTTAGCAATCAGTGCTTACTACCTAGTATATCATCCGGAGGAGTCTTACTTTGTTCTACTGGATGTTTGTTGCAATGGTGAAATTGAAACCTGCAGTGAGTGGCCCTGGTTACTGGTGGGCAACTGGGCGAAAACTGGCCACTTGCCCCTAGACCAGACTGGACGGATTGTGCTACCTTAAAGTGTGCATTTTATCACGAATGTTCTGAAACATCTCATTTACACTCAAATTGAAAACTACTGAAAACATCCTCTCATTCGCTAACTGAGTAATTTCACCTCACATTGGATCAGCCCTGAAATCGCGTGGAATCAAACCGAGGACGGGGGCGAGGGCCGGAGAGAAGGATCTAGTACATACCCGTGAGGTCCCCGGTGATCAGTACGAGGTCGGGGTTCACCATGGCGAGCGCCGGGCCCACATACCGCCGGAAGTCGTAGGCGCGCTCCGGGTGGTGCACGCTGAAGTGGAGATCCGAGAGCTGGGCCACCCACACCACCCCGTCCGGCGCGCCGGACACCTCCACCACCTCCCTCCCGTCACGGGACACCGCGGGCGGAGCGACCGCCGCGGCGACGAGGGCCAGGAGAACGGGGAGGAGCCTCTTGCCGCGCGTCTCCATGGTGAAGGCGCACACCGGGAGCCGTCGAGCAGAAGGGGAGGGGGTACGATTTTGTTGTCCCTCGGCAAAACGGTTTTCGCAGCTTTACGCCTCCGGCCTTCGAATTTGTGTTTTCCTGGACATCTAACGTATTTCGTTGACAGACATAGTGTTACTGTTGAAAGCGTAAAGCACAAGCACTGGGAACCGAGTCAAATCTTCCCCAATCCCCTGCCCGAGCCCGGCTAGCCGTCGGCTAAAATTCTCGCCAACCTGCTCTTTTTGCATTCTTGACCTCCTCCATCGGAGACCATGGATCGACCCCTCCCAGTCCCTGCCGTCGACTTCTCCCCCGACCGCTGCTGCAGTGTACAAGCCCCTGTCCGCGCCTCCACCGTCGACGAAGACGACTGCCAGGCTCGCCAAAGAGGTGTCGACCAAGCAACAAGTTCGAGGGTACGAGTCCCCTACCTGCTGCTGCACGTACAAGCCCCGCCGTCACCCCCACTCCTACCCCCACCGTCGACGAAGGCGTCTGCCCAAGCTTGCCAAGGAGATGCCCAGCAAGAGAGCGGTGGCCCGGTTCCGAGCAGCAAGTTCGTGGGTACGAGTCCCCCGCCCGCTTCTGCCACCGCCGACAAGGACCGTTGCCACAGCTCGCAAGATGCCGAGCAAGAAAGCGGTGGCCCGCTTCCGAGCAGCAAGTTCGCTACATGGCGGATCTCCGCCGCCACCGCCCACAGCAGTAGCTCACCCAGCGATGCTGCCAGCCGCGGCTCCATGCTCAAGCTGACAGTCATCGTGAAATGTCTTTTCGAGAGGAGGAAGGATCTTCCTGTGATCAACCCACCCCCGAACAGGAAGAGCTTAAAGGAGTGGTGTAACTTATAAGTCGTGCTATGGAGATTTGCTGGTTAGCTCTGCTGCTCTGCAATTAACTGTTGTGTTCTTGTTTGTACATTCAGTTTTTTCTGTCTTTACATTGCAAAGTATAAGATCTTGGGGGATTCTTGGCCTAATTTGCCTAGCCACGAAGCCTACTGGCACCTTATTTGCTTTATAAATCAGTTTCTAAACTTTAGGGATGATCCCTTGATATCGATCCGTTTTACAGCCTAACTCCAAATTCAGACACGATTTGTTATTTTTGGCTTTATACTTCCTGTTTTGCATACCAACCAATATGGGGTCACCAACAGGTTAACACTCACAACTAGGATCCGTGATTTGCAATGGATGTCATGTCTCCAATGATGAGGAGGGCTACCGAATTTACTTAGCTTAATGGAAGCACCACGATGATCATGCTAAACTAAGAAAATGATGTAGGATAGTATGAGACATCATGACTGTGTTGGATGTGAAATTTTATAAATGAGCGCATATAATATTCATGTTCTGTTACTAAATACATGTTATTTCTATCATATGATAATGTTCAAAATAAGTGAAAACTTTTTTAGAAGAACAAAAGGTTCCATTAACTACTGACAGGAAAAATAATAATTGTATGCATACATGCAGTCTCTACACTTCCGAGTGCATGTTGGACAAGTTCATAGGATTTCTAATTCTTCTCTCTATTCATCTGGGTCAACACACATCTCGGATGTCCAGATAACCTAAAATTTTAATGATGAATAAGCATGTGTTTGGTTTTGGGACGAAGTGGGTTGGGTTCGAGCCGACCCACTTTTGCGGGTTGGAGCCGACCCATCTTATGTTTGGATGAATGGGTTGGAGCCGACCCAGTATTTTGTTTGGTTGGAGAGGTTGAGAGGGTTGGATGCATGTCCTTTTAACACCGTTAGTGGTGGGTCCCACCTGTCAACCGTGGGACCCACCTGTCAGCCTCTGTTTTTTTTCTTCCTCTCCCTCCCATCTTCTTCCTCCTCTCTTCCTCCTCTCCTCCCGCACGGCTCCTCCCCGGCCGGTCCTCAGCCGCCGACGCGCCGGCCCCCCCCCCCGTCCTGCTCCCTGCGTCGCCGTCCCCCAACTGCGCTGCCACCCCTGCCTCCCCAGCTCCACGCGCGTCGCCCCGTGCCTCCCCAGCTCCCTGCGTCGCCGCCCCTGCCTCCCCAGCGGCCCAGCTCCCTGCACCGCCACCTCCCCAGATCCAACACCGCCTCCCCAGATCCCGCCGCCGCCGCCGCCTCCCCAGATCCCGCCGCCGGCAGCGGCCTCATCTCCCTCCCCGCACCGGCATGAGGGGCCGCGGCCATGGGGGCGTCGCAGAGGTGGAGGACCTGCGCCGCCGGCCATGGAGCAGGCGGCTCCGCCACCACCTTCCCGCGCCCGCCACCGCGCCACTCGTCCCCGGTCCTGGCTCCTTCCAGCGCCGCTCGTCGCCCAGCGGCGACCGCGCCAGCGCGCAGGCGAGACGACGGAGCGGACGGCGTGGGACTGGGTCCGCGCGGTCCCTCCAAATCGGCGGTATGCACTCGACCCGGACAAAAGGGGAATATTCCCCGTCTGGGTCGAATCCAACCCACTCCGTTCTGAACCAAACACGGGACGACGAGGGTCCGACCCATTCCAACCCACCTCGACCCGGTAACCAAACACACGGTAAGTCACTAGTAAGTTGGCATCTATAGATATTCAATAATGGGAAAAGTCCTATTTTCACAAAAAAAAATCGTAAAAGTTTGATTTTCAACCCACAACTACGAAATCGGACGACGAAGGCCATCCTATTGGTGGTTTTGCATTTTCTAAAAATTCAAAAAGTTTTGGTTAAATCTAAAACTCATAACTAATTTATTTTAAATAAAAAAATACATAATGCAGACGCCGTGGCCTGCCTGTTTCCTCTGCAGCGCCTTATGCTAGATCGATCGACATTGCTCGCTCCGTCCGCGTTCATCACCACCGCGCACCGTACGTCGTCATGCAACCGCCGCGCCCCGCGCATATGGCCCCGGACGACGCCGCGGTCCGCGGCATGGAGGAAGGCGACCACGCGGTGGCCCTGGGCTACCCGCTCATCGTCGGCGATGGCAACGGGAGGCAGCAGGAGCCCCTCGGTCATCCGCGTCACAGCGAGCCGCATCCGGCTCCGGCTCCGGCACCGGCACGGCGTCGCGTCCACAACTCCTCGCCGGCTCCGGGGGACGACTGCTGCTCCCCCTGTTGGACATGCTTTTTGGTGAGCATGCATGACACCTCTGCCTTTGTTGTTGCAGGTCTTCTTCACCACCGTCGTTCTCGTCCTGGTTTCTGAGCTCGTCCTGATGCTGATCCTCCAGGATTTCCCGAGCCCCGTCGCCGTGCTGCTAACTCTGCCTGCCGTCATAGTCGTCTGTGCTTGGCTGTTGTGTGTAATGGATGAGCACGGCTGCTTCGAACCGGTTCTTCTCTAGTTTTCATCTCTCTTCAATGTTTTCTCTAGTTTTCAGATTGTCACGTTTACATGCCGTATCAAGTTGTGACACTGCTTGTTACTTGTTAGACATTCAGGATTTCAGGGTTACTTTGATGTTTCAGATCTGACGATTTCGTCTGGTTCCATTACCAGCTTTGATGCGCATTCTCAAATTCTAATTTCTAAAGCGAACGCATTCGTCTGGTTCCTGTTGAAACTGAACTCCTCTGCACAAAACCTTTGCCAACGTTTCAAATAGGTCCCACAAGGCAAGGAGCCACGTGGCGACTCCCAGGACCAGCAGTCTTTAGGGCTGAGAACTTTCTCCTTTCAGAGATAAAACTCATGGCTCCTCTGCTCTCCAGCACCTTGCACACCAAGAGGTTCCATTTGGTCTCTTCCTTCCTGCCCAGATGCTGCATCTTCTCCTTGAAATGCCTGGAAATTTTAAAAATAGCAATGACAACAGGCAATATTTTCTTTTGTAAAGAAAGACATGGACATTCTCTACTCAGCTTTTTCTTCGACAGAACAGCGAAGGGATGTGCTCACCTGCAGAGAGGAACCTTGCAGGTGTCTGGAGAGAAACACATGCGAGAGTGCAGCTCGAGGAGCTGCCACATGCGCTTGCAGTTCGCACAGCCGCCAGGCACCCGCACGCTGCAACCTGAGAAGTGGCGCACGAGCAGCTCGATGCCCTTGCAGGCAGGGAACTTGCACACACCTGCTCGGCTGCCCTTGAGCGCTTGGTCTCGGGGACCTATCGTCCTGCATCCCTCTCGGCATATGTGAATTAGAGCCTCCATTGCTTCGTACAGTTGCAGATAGACCTTCTTTTCCTCCATCTTTTTAGCTCTTTCCTGCCTTTTCTGCATCAATTCAGATTATCAGGGAAAAAAAAAGGTTCAAACCCTGAAAACATGTTCAAGTGCTGAATTATTTGTGCCTCTGCAAGTTCAGACACCGAGAGCAGGCATGCGCAACTAATTAATGAGAATTAGTAGATGCAACGCAACAGAACATCAAAGATGTGCAGCTAAACCATTGGGTAGAGAACATGTCATAAAAAAACCTTGGAAACTCAAACAGGGTTGCATGCAGATGAACAGTCTGAAACTCTGAACTGAACAGATTGAAACTCTGAATGGCTAAGGGTTTTTTTTTTCTAAAGCTTCTGAGTGATGATTGTTGCAGAGAACTCACTGTATCAGCTTCGACAAGAGACTCGAGCAGCTCCTGTTCCAGGTTTGGGTTAACCCGTCTCATCACTTTCCACCCATCTGTCAGAGAGATGGTCTTGAAATCCCCGATGATCATACGGGTACAGATGAGGGAGAGCCGAGGTGCATCACACAATCCGGCAAGTTGCAGTATGTCTACCACGTTGTCAGGAGCAAGGAAGTTCCTCTCAAGTTGGTCGATGCAGACCGTCTTCAGAGATGGCACCGAGAAAACATGGGAGAGTACGAGCAAGTGCAGAACATGCTTCTTTATCTGTTCCTGCTCAAAACTTCACCGGACAAACAACATAAGCCCAACGTTTGTATCTTACTGAAAATTTCTGATCATAATGAAAAAAGGGAGCACGCTTCAGGATGAAAACAGTCTGCAGTTCTGCACTATCTTCAGCTTCAGTCGCTGAAAACAGTTTGGGCCGAAAGGCCCGAAAAGCTGATTTTCAGAGTACAGTGAATTATCTAAACGAATAACTTGATCCCGTACCGTGAAGAATAAAGAAATCTGATGAACACATGGACTGCTCCAGAAGGTGCGCCAGAAATTCGGATGCACCGAAAACCATTTGTCAGCTCAGCGTCTTCCAACATAGCTCTCAGAACAGGAGATTTGACACCCTGCAGAGGAGGAAAACATGAAGCTCTTACATAACAGCGAGCCTGCTATCCTGCAGGGATGCGAGGCCCTATCACATGAAAGATTCAGATAGCTGTACTCACAAGAACGCAAGAGTGTGACAGAATTTCACTGCCATCGTCTGTCGAAACACGGAGATCCGCCTGGTATCCCTCTAAGAATAACTTGTCCCAGGAATCCAGGATCCCTCCAGGGACACGGCTGCAAGCCGTTGTCTTCCTAGAACTTCTCCGCGCGCCATAAGAAGTTCCGGGTAGCGGAGGTGGATCAGGGGCATTACTGCAATGAAGCTGAGCATACCGGCGATGATCCGGCACAGCTTTGGTGCTTGCCAAGCTATTGGACTCAAGATGGATTTCCAACGGGCTGTCGATTGGATCGCCGTCCAAGAAGAAATCAGAAGAATCCAACTCGAGGCATTCCATCAGGTATGCGCCCCCTGATTTGACTGTGGAAGGGGAAAAATGTTAGCTGAAAATTACTACGGAGTATTACATAGCTTACGGAAACTGTACTGCAAATAGGAGTAATTGTTTGGTCAAGGCAGGTTCAGAGAGAACAAGTAGTAATAAATAACTGCCACAAGCGACAGAAAGCAAAAGTAGAGGCGAATCAATTCGTCACTAAATACTTGGTATTCCTGTGTACTGATTATGGTGCTGTTCTTTAAAGCAGAAAATCTACGAGCATATGATTTTTCTTCATGTCTTTTTTTTCCCCCAAGCCTAAAAGAAAAACTGTGATTGTGAGTCTCTCTGAAGGACTGAAGAACGTCTTAGTGCGCTCCAGCACTGCAGACTTTGAGACGAAAGAAAATTCAGTCTGAAAACCTTCACCGAAATCCCGGCAAACAAGGAATCAGAGGAATCGAAATCCAATCGATTGAGGAAGCAGAGGAAAGAATCAAAGAGAAAGCAGTATTCACAAATCGCAGCAGCGTGCTCACCTGAACAAAATCAGTCTGGGCTCTGGAGTGGGAAACTGCAGAGACTCTCTGCAAAGAGAGTGAGGTCGAGAAGGAAACGAGCTTCACCATCGCGTCCTCGTCAGCGCTCGAAAGTTTTTAAAGCCAGTCGCTGACGCCAATGCGCCTGACAAGTGTTCCCCACAAAGGCATGCCCCACATGTCATCGGGCGAGAAACACGAGGGTGCGTGCCCACCGCGGCCAACCCCACCCAAGGTCGGGCGAGACCGGGAGACGAGAGCCAGGCAGTCAGGCACGGAGAAGTGGCGGCCACCGGAGCAGAATCGGCAAGTAGCCGGACGCTGCCGCCGACTCTCGTGTCCTCACGTGGAAAGAACGCGGCGCCCAGCCACTAGCCGCGCGCCACGTGGCGAGGTGCCGGCGCCGCCCAGGCGCCCAGCGAGCTCCTGTAGTGTGTGTGTGAGAGAGAGCGAGCCTGGCCCAGCAGGACAAGAAAGGTGTGTGGTCTACCTGGATTGCTCTCTGCATCACCGGAGCGGCGGATGAAGTGAACAGAAACCGATGAATTGACCTGTCCTGGGATCTGCAGCTACAGGAGCCAGTCAAAACAGTGCTTCACATTATCCCCAACCCTACGCTCCTTCAGTGGTCGGAAAAAAAAGAGAGAATATTTGTTTTTTCAGAGCAATACCACTACGTCTAAACGGAATACCGAATACTTACGGAAGTGTTTGGTCACCGGAGCTTTGGTTCTTCATTTTTCATTCCTCACCTTTCCTTTTGGTGCTCTGGAGATCTCTGTGCTTTTTGTCTTCTTCCATGCAAGAGGGTACCGACCTCCGCTTGTGCTGTTGGCGCCGCACGCCGCGCCGGTGTCATCCATGACACGGGCTGCTACAGCGCTGCAGCACTTTTTGACATGATGTTTGCCACGATGCGAGGTGTCCACGTCCAGGCCGGCTCGCCGGGAGGCCAAAACACACAAGCTTTCAGAAGACGGATGCGTAGGTGCCAGCAGGTCGCGTTTCAGAAGACCGAAAGTGCAGAGGCAAACGGAGAGCTCTTGCTACGCAACGCTAAAAAGTTTCAGAGCCACGATTGCTCTGCCAAGAACTGGAACAATCACATCCGAAATTTTACCTTTTTGATACTTCTAGTTCAGAGGGCAACTGGCAACTGCCTTGTCAATTACCGCTGACAGACGTAACGCAGAGACCAGGAAGGAGGAAGAGCCAGGACACAAATGCCCTGTGTTCCTGCTGCAGTCGCTGTTCCGTTCACCTGTCACGCCGGTCGCCGAGCGGCTGGGGTGCCCGGTAAAGTGGGAAGTGGTGACGCTACTTCATTTTCCGAGCAACCACAGCGCAGCCTGCCGGTGCTCCGTTCGCCGACCTGGTGAAGTGGTGAGTTTTTTTTTTTTTTGACACCACCAACCTTTATTCATCAACTCGGGGTACAGAGTTACAAATACCTTCTGACGGTGATAACAACCAAACTTGTCTACCTAACTACGAGCGTCCACAGTGGAGGTGAAGTGGTGAGCTGAGGCCTTGAGGGCGGAGACCTCGATGCCGCGGCTTGAGGGCCATAGCAACAGTTGGGCAGAGGGTGGCATTTTTGGGCTGGCCTTCAGCCCACCTAGATGGGCCGGTAGGCCAAAATTTTCACCTTCCTGTTTCAAGGCCGCACCCTGATTTGGCCCACCGAAAAGCGCTTAGTGCAGGCTATCCTTCTTCCGTGCTTTTAACGACTTCATTTTTTCTGTAAAAGGATAGCTACATTTCCATGATATCTATTTTTTTTTTGCGAAATATGGTATCTCATTACTTCATGTCTACGAGAATATCAACAACATTTGCATTCTGCTTCACACTGCACTGAAAGAAAAGGGCGTATACGTGTCGTTCTGACCGATTTTACTCACAATCTGTTACAATTCGTACCAAAAAAAAATAATCAACATGGCACGTGATCCTCCACCTTAACAGCACTCAGTCTCCCCCCCGGAAGGAGACGCGTTCGCAGCGATATGTACACAAAGAAGGCGAGCAGGCCATGTCATTTCCTGTAAAACACAGGGCAACGCAGAGCAAATTTTCAGTTCATCGTGTGCGTGTTTTTGTTTCCAAGGAAATGCATGATCTTTTTCTTCTGAACATTACTGTTCACAGTTCAGTGTGAATTCTGCTCTTCACTGAGCGGTACTTAATTCGCTTAAATCGCCGGGATACCAACCAAATCTTCAGCGAGTCCTTCCAGCTCCCTTGCTTGGCGCAGTGCGCGTAGATCTTGTCCAGCCGGATGATGATCTCCGAGAACGTCGGCCGAGCCATGGCCTGAGGGTGCCAGCATTCCTCGATCAGCCTGCAGAGACCCAGGGCAGGGAAGAAGAAGAGGAGCTGTTAGATGCATTGTGGAACTCTGCATTTTCTGAAACACATGATACTGAACTGAATATGGCACGCATGAGGTGACATGAAAGGGTCCTCTCTTTTTTCGAACTCACGCTTTGAAGTCTGGGGGATAGCCCTTGAGCTTTCCCTTCAGTGATGGCCGCACCCCCTCGAACCGGATTGAGTGTCCTGAATCCTCTGGTGTTCTCACTAATCCTTCAACCATCTGATGTTTACACCACAAAGAATGAATGGCTGTAGGAACACTACGTTCCAAAACATCGAAACAATATTTTTTATTGTCCTTGTTGTTTCTGTATCCGGAATAGAAATTTACTGACCTCATAGAGGATGAAACCGAACGAGTAGGCATCGACGCTTGAGTCAAATGCGTCATTTCTGTACAGCTCAGGTGCAGTGTGGTAACCTAAACACAGGGATAGGAAGGCTATCATTTAGAGCATATTCTGGGGGAAATACATAATGGATCAGAAAATGCCATAATCTCATGCTTACTGAAGCTGTCAACAAGATCCTCTTGATGGACCAATCTCATTTTGTCAGAGCCGATCTTCGACATCCTTGTCACTCCGAATCCTGCAATTTTGAGGTTGCCTCCACTATCCAGGAAGATATTTCTGGCACCTTACCAAGATTCAAATAGTAAAGTACGGGACAACCATGAAAGACAGAATTTGAATGAAATTTGTAGCCCAAGAATGCAACAAGAGAAAAGGAGGCCTAGTTGCTTCATTTCCTCATCTTACTTTGGCTTTAGGTCGCAGTGTATGATGGGGTCCGGTTTGCACTGATGGAGATAGGCCATGCCCCTACACAGTCAAGGCAGCGAGAAGAAACATTGTTAATTAGTACCAATGTGCAATTTGACATGGACTGTTATCTTTTCCTGACAGTGTAAAGGGCTACTTCTATTAGGGACCATACGGTGTATATTGGTACTCGTCAACTCTTGTTGGAATCAGAACCTACAATTACCTGGCAATATCAAGGCCATATCTTAGCACCTTCTGACCATGTAACTTCCCTTTCTTCTGAATACAGGCGGTTAAGTCTTTCTGAATTTTTAGGGGTAAAAAAAGGAAGACGTTAATGCATCCGAAGATAACACTGATGTGCAATAGGCATAGTAGCATGTTAAGAATTACTGACGATGTTAAGATTGTAAATTTTTTTCAGGAAAAAAGTATGTGCCATTACCTCTTCATGAAGTTCAGAAACAATCATCATAGGTATGTGCTGTGTCACGGCCCCGACGAACTGAACAACATTAGGGTGCCGGACCTTCTCCAGTACAGTCAGCTCATGCCTGAAAGAGTTTCTGCAACAAAAAGAAGAGGCGATTATTGTAAAGGAAAAACTCTTTGGTAATTGAGCACAGGCATTTGCATCTTACGCGGCATCTTGATCGGAGCAGCCTTCTCTGTCAAGTATCTTTACGGAAACCTTGGTCCCATTCCATTTCGCAATATGATACATGCCCTGCAGTTCGATGTGTCATTAGTCAATTCCCCTTATCTCCCTAGCGTCACATTCCGTCCTTGAACAAATATTTGAGGAACAAAATTGTACTATATTAGAAAGAAAATTTCACCGGTGTAACATCGTGGCCGCGCCGGAATTGGACCTCGCCGGGGTTCAACTCGTACTCCGGTACCTCGCCGGGGGTCGATACCATCATCGGCGTCCTCTTGTTTTTCTGCAGAAACGATTGCAGAGCAGCAGGTGAACAGCGAATTCGCTGATGCCACGTTTGCAAGTTACCGAACAAATACTAGAAGTATCAGATGATGTGGCAAGAAAGATACCGGAATTTTTGCACCATGAGCTTTCAAGAGATCGTAGACCCTAGAGTGGCCATAGAACTTGGCATCAGCTACTGCCTATGATCGGAGAAGCAAAGGAGATCATCAATTCATCGTCTGCTGCCAAATCGATGGAAAGGAAAGTTTGGTCGGAGAACCGCGGAGATCGCCGCCGGTTAGCCGGCGCAGCTCACCGTGCTGCCCCAGCGGTCACGCGCGTCGATGTTGGCCTTCCAGTTGAGCAGCACCCGGACGACGTCGCGGTGTCCCTCGCAGGCGGCGATGTGCAGCGCGGTGCGGCCGTCGAGGTTGATGCTGTTGACGTCGACGCCGCTCCGCAGCAGGCCCTCGACCCCCATCGCGTCGCCCTGGCACGCGAAGAAGAGCAGCTGCATGGTGGCGTCCAGGTTCTCCGGCACGGTCAGGTCCTCCGCCGACGACCCCACGGGGCTCTGGCTCCGGCCGCGCCGCCGGTTCGGGTCCATGGACGACTGCCGCCCGAACAGGAACCGGCTCGTCGCCCGCCCCGTCCGCGGGGACTCCAGCGACGCCTGCCGCCGGAGCTCCGCGTTGTGCTTCATCGAGCCGCCGGATACCTGCCGGTGCAGCGCCACCTTCATGCCGTTCGCCGCCATATCCGAGCGAACCAAGTCTTCAGGAACGATCTGATCAGTGCATCCGGGAACGGGATCTCGGCGGCGGATCGGGGTCCCCGAGGCACGAGAAAGTGCGCCGGAGAGCCCCGCTGGAGATCGAGACCTTTGGCGGTAGGCTTGGGCCTCGTGAATCAGGAGAGGAGGAGAAAGAGGAGAGCGCGAGGGGAGGGGAGTGAAGAGCGGAAGGGCCCGTTTCCTTCGGGGCGAGGGGGAAGCTAAAGTTAGCTATATACGCTTATGACGCGGGTAAGATGAAATCTTTTGGCGCGTTTTTTTTTTCGAAATACCGTTGGAAAAAATGGTAACGGTCATGTCAAGAAAGGAGCCGAAATAGAGTAGGGAAGTGAGGTACATGGCTGTCACCAGCTCGGATGTCTGACAGAATAAAATTCAACGCATATAGGGTTTAATTTTTAATATAAAAAGGGTTAGTAACTGGTTTTACTTGTCTCTTCGGCGGCACCATTTTTTTAGTTTAATTACTCTTCTATCCTAGGTCGTTTTGCTGTGCATCCGACCAAAACGATATAATTTGCGACAGAAGGAGTAGTAAATTGTTTTCATTTCTCGTTCTAAAAGGAAAAATGATAAGATAAGATATTTGCTTATTTCTTAAATTAATAATTTCTTTTTCTTTCTTGATGTAAAATAAATATCTTTGCTTCGCGAGAATGGAGAATCGCTGTTGTTTTCATGCATTACTTTGAAGCCGAAGTGCGAACGGGCACATTTCTCTTCAAAATTGCACATCTTTTTCACATAATAACTAGATAATAATATGTTTACAGGAAAGTTAGGACGTATATCATTGTCGTTGAATAAGTAGATAATGATAATGGCACTTGTACGCACATGCTGACCCTTTTCCTTTCTTTTTTCACGGAAAAAATAACGCCATTTCCCCGTTCTAGAGAAACTCCGGTACTTCCATAGTACGTAAAATCTCCAATTCCTCTCAAAACAAAACCTTTTGGACGGTTGGACCCCCTATCAGGCCCCAATGCAAAAAATTTCGGTCCAAATTTAGATTTCCGAGATAAAATTGTTGGGGAGAACTTTTAATTCGACGCTGACACCGAAAGAATCGGTCGGAACTCGGAAGCTACTGATCAGCATCATCGCATCACTGTTGCCTCTCGCGCAGGCGGCGACGGCTACCTTCTGTCCTTGCATTGTACGCACACGCACAAGGGGAACTGGGGAAGGGGATCCCCACCACACGTACGTCGGCACGTCGACGCGTTTTAGTTATGGTGCACGAGTCGGGGCAACGGCGTCGCGTGCGCGCGTGCCTGGTCGCGGAAGACAAGGATGGCATGGCATCGACCGCGATCCGTGTCGAGATGGCTGATGGCTGATGGACCCTGCTGCTTTCACACAAGCTTTTGGGCGATCGGACCGGTCCTCGTCGACGACCAAGTCATGCCAGCATGGCACTATGGATTACTTCGCCGGAAATTCGCAGCATTTTTCCCGTCGTGATCCGGGACGCCCGTGCTCTACGCCTGGACAGCTCAAAAGCTCGTGATCCCGTGCCCCAAGGGGAAGCTTTCTTCCCTTTTCGTGCCTGATGGGGTGGACTGGAGTAGGGTACACAGGTACGTCGTCGAAGCGACTGCATGTGCAGGATATTTCTGTTGTTTGAAGTGAACTGGTCTTGCTCACGTCCTTGATTCCAGTGATGTGCTACCATAGCTTCGCCGGGAGATGCGCAAAGACGATCCAGTGACGTGGCATCATGACTCCACGACAGACACACGGTTTCTTTGTGTTGTTACTACTGTGGCAGCGTGGCCTACTCACAGCTTCTTTGCTTTTTACTCCTCCGCTTTCGTGGGGATGGCAATGGCGAGCACAGAACAGAGGGCCGACGACGCCCGACGCGCACGCGCTAAGCTGCGGCCCTGCGCAGACGCGTGGACGCTAACGCCGCCGACGCCGACGCCGACGCCGACGCACACCGGCGGGCGCCCACTTGGCGAGCGCGCGTCCGGTTCAACGGCTCTGGCACGTCTCCGGAACACTGGAACAGAGAGATTCCGAAGCCGACACGGTCGCGCCGCCGCGGGCGACGGCGGCGGCGGCGGCGTCCATCTTGCTACAGCCGCGAGAACGGGCGGGCCCACGTAGTTTCGATGGCGGATCGATTTGGAATCCAAGAATCTGGACCGCATCGATCGAACAGTTTTACACGGATTGTGTAGTTGGGTCCGCGCGGATGGTGTGCATCCCGAGTTAGGCCGAAGACGGTCGATGGCCGACGAATTGGTCGTACCCCCGGCCGGCGCTCGCCACGCTGCCGGCGGCGGCGGACGACTTGGCGGTTGATCGCATGGCGGCGGCAGACGATGTCTCGGACGGCCGCAACCGGGGCTCATCGACGGACGACGGCGAACATCGCAAGGTCCACGAGAACCAAATTCTCGAACGGGCCCCAACTGAAACGTGTCTCTAGTCCAGCCAGTTGCTGGGCCTCCACTTGGCCCAGGCCGCGCCGTTCCTTCAATTCGTCAGGTCGAATCGTGGCCGCAGCCTCCGGATCCAACGGCCATACATAACCCAGGCCTGGTCGGTAAACGAGATACCGTCCGTGGTGGACGGTATTTCATTTACCGTCCACCCGGAGTCCCGGACCCTCCCCGCGCGCGCTCTCCAGTTCGCCACGCCGTCGCGGTCAGCACCGGCGCACCGGCGGCCGGCTCCCACTCAGCGTCGCAGCACCTTCCCCCATAGTGTCATACCGGCGTACTCCTTGCCGGCGCGCCTCTCCTACCGCATTGCGCTCCACGGAGAGCGGCTGTGGCCATCCCGGCGTCTTCTTCCTCCCTTGCGGTGGCCATGCATGTTTGTTGCCAAGAACCAGAAGCATCACCACCGGGCACCGCGTCCTGAGCCTCACTTTCTCCTCCCGGCCGGACGCGCGCATCTCAGTCTTCACGTTCGTATCCGCCTCCCGCAGCGCCGCCGCCTCGGCGTAGAGACTCGGAGGGCCTCGCCGCCCGACGCCGCGGTGATGCTGACTGCTTCCGTGACCTCGGCGAGGTTGGAACTCTGTGAAATTTGGTTCGGGTTCGTTCCTCCACGTCCCGGCCAGTCTCCTTCTCTCTACCAGGAGCCCAGAGGCCTCTCCGGTCTCCGCCGCGCCGCCGCTGCTCTAGGCTCCCGAAGTTTTCGCGTATGAGCTGCGAGCCTGGCGGTTGTAGTTGAGGAGAATTCAGTCACTTCCCGCATTGGATGGTGATGTCAGTCAGATATGGCACCTGTCGAGCGATGTCGGAAGGGAGGGATATAGGCCCTGAAACCATGGCATACAAAATTCCAAACAGGCCGCGCCACACTTTTAAATCTGGAGAATTTTTGTGAAATTCGATTTGCGAGGAGCGTATGATTGGATGGTGATCTAATTCATAAGACAGTTGACCTTTTGTTTCAGAGAGGAAAGCAGTCACCTACCGTCCGTACAAAACAAGGTCTTATCCCAGATTTAGTTCAAATCTGAGATATGCACGATTATGGTCAATCAGAACTACAAGATACCTTCTGCAATTCAGCTCTTGGTGGGTACAATTCCATTCCATCCCGGGCGTTGACAAACTAGCAGTTTCCACGACGCCACAACTACCCGGCGTTGCGTCTGTTCTTGGCTGCAGGCCTGCAGCAGCCAGGCCCGCGCGATGGCCATGGCGACCGCGCTACGGTCCTCGCCGCTCGTCCCGCAGCATCGACCACGCTTCCCTGTCTCGGCGGTGGCGCCATGGCTCGTCATGCTCCTGGCCCTGGCAGCCTTGTCCTGCTCATCGCCGGTGGCGGTGGCGGCGGGCTCTCCGGAGGTCGTCGAGCTGACCCTCCTCGCAAACGCTCAGGAGAAGGGCGCGGGTATTTTCAGCTAACCATATTCGCTTCCTTCAGATCATTTTGTAGCGTGTTCTTGATTGCGTGTGGATGCACGTCGTCACAGTTTGCTTGGACGGTAGCCCGCCGGCTTACCACCTCCAGAGAGGCTTCGGCTCCGGAAAACACAGCTGGATCGTCAATCTTGAGGTGACCAGTCAATCCTTTGTGTATGTGTGAAAATTGTTGAAAATTTGAAACTGCTAGTCTGCGATGAATATTGTGCTTCTTTCTAGCATGAGTTTTTTTTTTTAAAAATCCATTAGACTCAATGCAGTTTCAGTATTGATTGTGCATGATTATGAATATTATGAATAAAACTCAGGGAGGTGCATGGTGCAACACCACGGAAGATTGTTCTGACCGCAGAATGACCGACCTTGGTTCATCCAAATTCATGAAAGCAATAGAGTTTGAGGGGATACTCAGCAACAAGCGCTCACAAAATCCCTGTACGTAAATAAAGATGCCTCCTCTTTCATGGATCCTCTGCTGATTGGACTAGCTTTAGATTGAGCTTGATGCTTCAGATGTCTGTTCAATGGGTTTTGTACTAATTCAATTCAATGGGTTGCGTGATCAGATTTCTACAACTGGAATAAAGTTGACGTAAGGTACTGTGACGGAGGATCATTTGCTGGAGATGCTGAGGGCAAAGATCGGGTGATTATTCTTCCGTGAATTCTGATTTTAGCCGCCGGCCTATGTTCATTACCCAAACTGATGGTGTAATGCCATTGATGCAGAATGGAACAAAACTTTTCTTCAGAGGATTGCGTATCTGGGAAGCCGTCGTTGACGAACTCATGGGGAAAGGACTGGCCACTGCTAAACAGGTTAATTGTGCTATCGATTTTGTAAAAATCATCCACAAAGATTATTAGCCTTTGTGGCAACCTCGCCACACAGCTTGTGAGCAGAGCCATGTCCAACGTCATTTTTCAGGCCTTACTTTCAGGTTGTTCTGCTGGTGGCCTTGCTGCCCTACTGCACTGCGATGATTTCCGTGCACGATTCCCTCAGGAGGTTCCAGTAAAATGCCTTTCGGATTCTGGATTCTTTCTTGATGTGTAAGGCTTCGAAAACTATTCATCATTGGTTGATGTAGTGGCTAGGATAGTGAGCTTTGAAAACTACTAGTAACATCGCACCTTTTCCTGAATTAAGTACCTGTTTTCTTTATGCCACAGAAAGGATTTATCAGGGGAAAGGTTCATGCGGTCGATCTTCAGTGGAGTTGTTCACCTTCAGGTTAGCTTAAAAAATTCGTTAATTTCCTCAACATTATGCCTTTTTTTTTCCTTTCGGGATGCATGTTTCCTCTGAGCAAACGTTTCTGAATATTTTCCCAGAATGTTAGAGAAGTTTTGCCCAAGGACTGCATTGCAGAGAAGGAGCCAATAGAGGTAGTTTTTATTACCTAGGGAATTCACTTCTTGACCTATATGCTGCCAAGTTCTCTTCGATTTGCTAACATGTTCTTTGCTCCAGTGTTTCTTTCCTGCTGAGCTTATTAAGAGTATAAGCACCCCCACATTTATCCGGAACTCTGGTTACGATTCATATCAGGTGATTGCAGTCTTTATCTGTTAATTTTTCATTCTACTTGTCACATGGCTAAGATCCTAGCTGCTCTCTAGGTAGGAAATGTAGTGGCGCCAGGCGGATCTGATCCTGGACAGTCATGGTCGCGTTGCAAAGCTGATATTCGAAACTGTACTTCCACACAAATCGAGGCAATGAATGGTTAGCCTAGTTCGTCAATCTCCTAGGTTCAATTTGTACCCTCATCTGGTGGCTGTCATGTCGATTTTCCTTCTACATGCTGTAGAATTCAGGAAGGAATTTGTCGAGGCTTTGAAGGTTGCTCAATGCAAGAGCAACTGGGGGCTGTTCATCGACTCCTGCTTCAACCACTGTCAGACGCCATTCAGAATCACATGGCATTCGCAGATCTCCCTGAGGCTTGGTAATAAGGTGAGGTTCAAGACACTTTTACCCTAAAGTTGCATAATTTTAATCGCACCTAGTGCTGCCGTTTCGTCTCTGCGTCTTTTTTGAATTGGATTGGTGTATGTTTTGGTTTCAATTTCTCTTTGTTTCTACGGAACAGACGATCGCCGAAGCTGTTGCGGACTGGTATGTTGGTGGAGGCCATGGAGTAAAAGAGATTGACTGCGAGTATCCATGCATTAACCCCACTTGTAGCAGTCAGCTCGACCTGTAACGGGAGGAGTTTTACATGAACATTTCTTTTACATGAACATTTCTTCAAAATTAATAAAACTTCCTTTATCGGAAAAAGAGACAGGTTTACATGAACATTTCTTTTCTTTTTTAGAAACAAAACACGAACATTTTAGATTTCACAGTTGCCACTTGTGATCTCCATTGCGGGCTCCATCGAATGCTAAGGCGTAACACACATTACAAAATGTTTTCCTTCCCATGTTCTGTGCGAATCTCGGTGCGATTCCAATGGTACATTGCGTAGTGACAACCTGACAGGTGCCATTGGTTAAAAACTGCCTTTTTTTCCGGTTGATTGTTGGAGTCTTGTACAGGATGGGAGCCGCTTGGCCTTGTGATACATGCGTGCCAACGACTGGTGAGGATAGTGACATGAATCAATCTGGTTTTAAGTGGCAAGAAAGATCACACGCAACAGGTCTGAAAGCGGAGCGCACTTAGCCGTAATTAGTCACTCTCGACAGGTACGTTTATGTAGCATTGTAGCTCCATCAGACAAATATTTGTTTTTCGAAATACAAATATTAAGCGACTATATCCAGAACGTCACTTACTACTCTTTTTCTTAAGAGGAATCGAGTTGCAGGTAGCAGCTGACTTATAGCTGCCAGGACTAACAGCATGCTGACGTGGACGTGGATTTGATTTTGAGGTGAGCTGTTGCAGAGAAAGACGCCACCACGTTCTTCTCCACGAATCTCCATCCGCTTGAGGTCCAAGCAGATGGCTTGGTGGGCGCTGTCCGCATCGGCTACGGCGACCTGTGGTATGGCCCGCCAGAGCGCCAGCGCAAGGCCGGAGACAGGTTGTTGGTGAGCAGCTAATTTCAATTTCAACCATGTTCTCCACTCTCCAACCGCACAAAAAGGCCATGGCGACCGAGCTGCTGTCCCCCCTCCTCCCGCAGCGTCGACGGGGCCTGGCTGTCGCCGCGGCGGCGCCCCTGCTCCTGCTCCTCCTGGTCGTTGTCGTCTTCTCCCGCTCACGGCTGACGGTGAGCTCCCCGGAGCGCGTCGACCTGACCCTCGTCGCCGGGGCTCGGGAGAAGGGCGCGGGTACTTGGTCCCCTAACTGTAGCCTCATTTCCCTTTTAACCTTCCATGTCTGGAACTAGTTATTGATAGACCTGTATCATGCCGTTGCAGTGTGCTTGGATGGGAGCCCGCCTGGTTACCACCTGCGGAGAGGCTTCGGCTCCGGAGCTCACAACTGGCTCATCTACCTTCAGGTGACCGAATGTTCTTTTCCTATTGTGAGTTGCCATTGCTTTCATCAGTTTCATGTATGTATAACGTGCATCTCAGAGGCTCCTACACAAACGGTCGTCTCATGTTCATCCTGAACAATTTGGTTAACTGAAATCTGTAAAGAAATACTATCCGTCTTTGGATGAAAAGGTAGCTGAGAACTAAGATAGTAAACCCGGGTGACAAAAAAAAATGGTTATACTTAAGTGACTTCTTTCCTGCTGATGGGATAAGACGTCTAGTAGGCTTACTGCTTACAGATTTTCCATTGATAAAATCTCAGGGAGGAGCTTGGTGCAACACCACACAAAGTTGCTCCGAGCGCAAAAGGAGCAGCTTAGGTTCATCTAAGTTTATGAGAGCATTAAAGTTCTCTGGGATACTCAGCAATGACCACCTAGAAAATCCTGGTATACAAAGTTGCTTCTGTCATGGCTTTCTACTGATACATTAGTCTTCATCAAGATGCTTCTTTTAGGGAGCAATCTGCTATATTAGTCCCAATTATTCATTTTGGAATTTGGACTAATGCAGATGCAGCATCGCTTTGTGTTGGTCTTTTTCTGATCATAAATATTTTGAATTGAGTTGGGAGGATTGCACTAAATTTTGTCTGTCGTGATCAGATTTCTACGACTGGAATATAGTTGTTGTAAGGTACTGCGATGGGGCATCATTTGCTGGGGATGCAGAGGGTGAAGATTTGGTGAATTTCTGAATTCTGATTTCAGCTGCCCATTTAAATTCCTCAAACTGATGGTGTACTAGCATTTGTATAGGATGGAACCAAACTTTTCTTCAGAGGATTGCGCATCTGGGAAGCAGTTATTGATGAACTCATGGGAAAAGGAATGGACATTGCTCAACAGGTTTTCATTGATTTCGTACGATTAGTCCAAGAATTGCACAAGGCTTGACCACACAAGTCCCAATCAAGAGCCATGTGGCCATGTCCAACTTTGCTTTCCCTTCACTTTCCAGGCTTTGCTTACAGGCTGTTCTGCTGGTTCTCTAGCTGCATTACTGCACTGTGATAATTTTCGTGGACGGTTTCCTCAAGAGGTTGCAGTTAAATGCCTTTCTGATGCTGGTTTTTTTATTGACGTGTAAGTCTCTAAAAATTAGTACAGCCCATTAGTAGCATTGTAATTGTATAAATGAAGAACATTTCTCTGCCACAGGAAGGATTTATCTGGAGAAAGGTCCATGAGGTCACTCATCAATGGAGTAGTTCACCTTCAGGTTAGCCGCAGACCATAGTCAATTACTTTCAAGAGATCCTGTTGATTGAATGACTTTTTTTAAAAAAATTCTTTCAGAATGTTAGAGAAGTTCTACCCAAAGACTGCCTCCAAAATAAGGATCCAACAGAGGTATGTTCCCATATCTAATTCAATAATCTTTATGATGTTTCTTAATTCATTTTGCTGACATGTTGCTCCCAGTGTTTCTTTGCTTCTGAACTGATTAAGAGCATCAGCACCCCCACATTTATTCTGAACTCCGATTACGATTCTTGGCAGGTAATTTCAACCTCTATGTTTCTTCCCGCTTGTCAAATGATTAAAACCTAACTGTTTCTTCTATCTAGATACGAAATGTTCTCGCACCAAGTGGGTCCTATCCTCAACAGGCATGGTCAAGTTGCAAAGCAGATATTCGGAACTGTAGTTCCACACAAATTGACGTACTACATGGTCAGTCAAGCTTGTCAATCTCTTTTCTTTCTACACTCATCGGTGATCCTGTTTTCCTTGACGCTGCAGGATTTCATTCTTTGTGTTGTAGGATTCAAGAACAAATTAGTCAGTGAAATGAAGGTTGCTGAAGATAACAAGAACTGGGGGCTGTTCATTGATTCATGCTTCACCCACTGTCAAACACCATTCCATATCACATGGCATTCTCCGATCTCACCAAGACTTGGTGACAAGGTGAGGTTTAGATCATTTGAACCATACTGCAATAGCAAAGCTACTGTAGGTTTTCTATGTCTTTACTTGGACTGATATCTTCCAAATTCCTTCTGTTGTTTACATAACAGACTATCGCAGAGACTGTTGGGGATTGGTATTTTGGTAGAAGGCAAGACGTGAAACAGATCGACTGCGAGTATCCATGTAACCCCACATGCAGCAGTCGTCTGCCTACTGCTTGATTCACACAGGACTGCTTTCAGATCACCAGTCTTTCCTTTTTTTCGAGAATACGCAGGAGAGCTGCGTATCTTTGCATTAAGAAGAAATAACAAAGAGATCACCAGTCTTTCCTAATCTCAAAGTTTTTTTTACCTCAGTTACAGCTTTGTTTTGCTGAGGATTCATAAGGAAAAATTTTTCTGCTGATAAGACCTGCATTAAACTGAACGCGACTTGAAATCCTAGTAGTTGTACTTCACATCAACAGCATTCGTGAGTCAGAACTGATATGCACTAAAATGTTCAGGAACTTTCCCTTATCATTTCCTCATTCAAAGGCCTCGAGCTGCTTCCAAACTCCGGAGAGGCAAAGAAACAATCCAGGATTCAAAATTGTGTATCCTCAGGCGGTGGTATGAATGCAAATCCCCCTTCTCAGAAGTACAATCAGTGAATGCTATGAACTTCTCGTGCACATCACAGTTATGGGAACAATTTCTGGAAAAAGAGCATGGAAGCTAGATATTGCGCATTTAACAAGATACTGAGGAAATATGTACTGGATCAAATGAAATGTGGATGTGGATTTGTGGAGCAAGTGCAAAATTTGCAAATTGAGTAAGCAAATTCCACCCCAGAGTGTCGCTGTGTTGTGCCCTCGCTTGCTCCAGTTCTACTCGCCGTTTGATGATGCTCCAGTGTCCCCGGGTGATTCGCGTGGGCTCTGGGCTCACTGGCACCAACAAGCCCAAGCCCATATGCGAAACTGAATAGGCCTTACAGCCCACTTCCCACATTGGTCAGCAAAGCAACATAGTAAGGTTGACCGAGCCGTATGCTGCGGACTGATTGCTTAACTGAAAATTTCTTCTTCTTTTTTTTGTTTCCCCCCTAAGAACACAAAATCTGACATACTGTTTGCGATTTGGAGAATAAACTTCATTATCTTTTGGGATCTGGAACAAGTCTGCTACTCTGCTATCCTGCATAGTTTGGACCACGTAATTTTTTTTCTCTCCCAGGAATCGCGTAAATGTTTGACTATGCAATGCTGCCAGTTGGGTGGGGAATGGGAGCGAGTGGTGTACTGACGTGGATGTTGGATTCGGAGGTGCAGACGTGCAGTTGTTGTAGAGAACTTTCACCACGCTCCACAGCTTGATTGAGAGTCGTCGATTTCCTCTTCTAATAAAAATTACGGCAATTCAATAAGAGAGTCGTCGATTTGACTGCGCGATTCGGTGCGGTCCACATCGGCGAGCTGCGGTTATGGCCCGCCAAGAGTATCCGACGATCAAATAAGTCAGCCCGGGCTTTGGCCTTTCTCACATGATCACCCGCGCGCGATGACCATGGCGATCGAGCTGCTGCTCCGGCAGCGACGGCGGGGCATCGCTGTCGCCGCGGCGGCGCCGCTGCTCTTGATCCTGACCGTTGCCACCTTCTCCTGCTCGCCGGTGGCGGCGACGGCGAGCTCTCCGGAGCTCGTCGAGCTGACCCTCCTCGCCGGAGCTCGAGAGAAGGGCGCAGGTATTCTTCGTTCCCCTCCTTTCCTTTTCAGTCGACGGTATGTCTGGAGAAGCTGGTTGCTGAGAGACCTGTATCATGTCGTTGCAGTGTGCTTGGATGGGAGCCCGCCTGGTTACCACCTGCAGAGAGGATCCGGCTCCGGCGCCCACAACTGGCTCGTCTATCTTCAGGTGACCTGTTTTTTTTTCCCCCGTAGAAAATTGCTGCGTTTCCATGAATCTAAAATGCATCTCAAGGATGCTGGCTGAAATCCGCAAGCGAGCTGAGAATTGAGATGGCTAACCGCTAACCTGTGTGACAAAATTGGTTTTAGTTAACCGAGTTCTTTCCAGCGATGGGATAGGGATCCTATTAGAATGGAGACACTGTTACTGATTTTGTATTACAAATCTCAGGGAGGAGGATGGTGCAACACCACGAAAAGTTGTTCCGAGCGCAAAATGACGGAATTTGGTTCATCTAAATTTATGGAAGCAGTAGAGTTCACTGGGATACTCAGCAATCGGCACCGAGAAAATCCTGGTATAAAAGAAGTTTCTTCTGGATCAGATTTTGAATTGAGTTGTGATCTCCATACCTTTAGAATGTGCCCTCGCATGCATTAATTCCAATGAGTCATGATCAGATTTCCACAACTGGAATATAGTAGTTATAAGGTACTGCGACGGGGCATCATTTGCTGGGGATGCAGAGGGTGAAGATCTGGTGAATTTTCTGAATTCTGAATTTGAGCTTCCCATCTTAATTCATCAAACTGATGGTGTATGGGCATTCATGTAAGGATGGAACCAAACTTTTCTTCAGAGGATTGCGCATCTGGGAAGCAGTTGTTGATGAACTCATGGCAAAAGGACTGGATACTGCTAAACAGGTTTATGTTGGTTCCATATAATTTGAGTATTTGACAAAGAATTTTATAAACCTTTAGCACCAGTAATCTGACCACAAATCCTAATCAAGAGTCATGTCCAACTTCATTTTCTCTCCATACTTTCAGGCCATGCTTACAGGTTGTTCTGCTGGTAGTCTGGCTGCACTATTGCACTGTGATAACTTTCGTGAACGATTTCCTAAAGATGTTTCAGTTAAATGCCTTTCTGATGCTGGGTTTTTTATTGACGAGTAAGGCTCTAAAAATTAGTGTAGCCCATTAGCATTGCACCAGTACTAAATGAAGTGCAATTTTTCTGCCACAGAAAGGATTTATCTGGAGAAAGGTCCTTGCGGTCACTCATCAATGGAATAGTCCACCTTCAGGTTTGCCATGGAACAGAGTACTTCGCCTTTAAGAGATCCCATTCCAGGATGCATGTCACAAAACAGTTCCACACACACAATATGGTAGTAAATGTTGATTGGATCACATTTTTTTTTGAATTCCTTTCAGAATGTTAGAGAAGCTTTGCCCAAGGGCTGCCTTGCAAATAAGGATCCAACAGAGGTATCTTCCCAATATCTAATTTAGTTCTCTTTGTGGTTTTCCTAAATTCACTTACTGACATGTTGTTACTCCAGTGTTTCTTTCCTCCTGAACTGATAAAGAGCATCAGCACCCCCACATTTATTCTGAATTCTGATTACGATTCTTGGCAGGTGGTTTCAATCTTTAAGTTTCTTACCACTTGTCAAAAGGTTAAAACTCCTAACTGCTTCTTCTCTTCAGATACGAAACGCTCTTGCGCCAAATGGATCCTATCCTGGACAGGCATGGTCCAGTTGCAAAGCAGATATTCGGAACTGCAGTTCCACACAAATTGATGTACTGCACGGTCAGCGTAGCTTTCTAATCTCTTTGTTCTTGATGCTAATTTGGTGGTCATGCTGTTTCTTAGACGCTTTAGGTTCCATTCTTCATGCTGCAGGATTCAGGAAGAAATTAGTCAGTGAATTGAAGGTTGCTGAACATAACAGGGATTGGGGGCTGTTCATTGATTCATGCTTCACCCACTGTCAAACACCATTCAGAATCTCATGGATCTCACGGATCTCCCCAAGACTTGGTAATAAGGTGAGGTTTAGATCACTGAACTATACACTACGAAAATGCAATACTGTTGGTTTCCTGTCTCTATTGCCTGGATTAATATCTCCTGAATTCTTTCGCTTTTTCCCCTCTGGCATGACAGACTATCGCAGAGGCTGTTGGGGATTGGTATTTTGGTAGAAGGGAAGAAGTGAAATATATTGACTGCGAGTATCCATGTAACCCCACATGCAGCAGCCGTCTGCCTAGTGCTTAATCTATAAAGGACCGCACTGATTACAGGTCTTTCCCCATTTTCACAGTTTTTAACCTCAATTCTAACTTTGTCTTGTCGAGGTTTCAAAAAGAGACTTTATTTTGTTGATAAGACCTGCATTAAACTAAACACGATTTGAAGTACTATTAGTCGTACTTCACATCAACACAATACTCAGAATGAAGCAGAACTGATTTGGACCTATTGTTTCTAAGTAAAATCAGTTAAGTTTTCGACATGGCAAAAGTTTCTGTACAAAGAGCATGGAAGGTAGATATCACAAAATTCAGAATGTTACAACATCTTATGTGAGGAACTTCTGAATCTGAGCCATATGACATCGGAGGAAAGATGTAGTGGAACAAACGAAAGGTTGCAGACCATGGATCATCGGCTAATCCACAGGAAATAGGGAAGTCAAAAGCCAAACCAGCAGTAGCTTATGGAAAAAAGCACGGTCCTTAAAAAGTGCAGTGAGTAGTGGATACCTCCGACTGAAGAAAACTAAGATATTTTGAACTAAAAGGATATACGAACTTTTTTTTGAACTAAAAGGATATATGAACTTGGAGTTATGGCAGCTTTGCATATCCAAGTCTCTACAGAGTACAGACCCCAAGCTTAAAACTGGTGTGAGAAAAAAAATATTCAGAACTTTGTAAACTGGAAATGGCCGGCATATTAACGACGATCGAGGATGAGGATAACCACACGAATCAATCTGGTTCTAAGTGGCAAGCATATAGGTGCATTAAGATGTGATTAATTAGAACTGAACCTGCAATCCAAACATTGTCGAATGCACATTTTTGAAAACCAAATTATCTGTAGCCCTAACATGCACTCCGATTAGGTACACTCGAGTGAAACGAAGGATAAACTAATACACTATGTTGCTTACTTTGGGACCAGATGATGATTCGAATTGCAGTTAATACTCAGGACTCAGGTCAGGACTCATTGTGCTATGAAGTATGAACCTGCTACCAATGGGAAAGATTTTTGAGGGACCGTTGTGGATGTGGATCCACCACTTATCCTCTACCGAAATCACCTACTTGCAGGGAAAAAACAACAATTAAAGTTCACAAGAGACCCGCTAAATCCGCCAGATTACTAAACTTGGCTTCAGTTCAAACCCTAACTAACCTAATCCCATCCGCAAAATCCAACTAGCCAAGGGGACTCGGGAACTCACCTCCTCGCCGCGCGCAGCGGATCCATGCCATCTTTTGCCCTCGCCTCACCCGTCCCCGTCCTCCTCCAGTTCTCCTCGCCATTGCTGCTCCTCTGATCCTCGCTGCGCCACCGCGCTAGCTGCGGGGTGGAGGGAAACGGTCCATGGGGTTCCGGGCTTACTCGCACCGACAGGCCCACCTTCCTCCTCAAGAAGCCCAAGCCCATCCGCCAAGTCGAACGCGCGCCTCAGCCCACCCACATTTGTGAGGGCCTGACTTGGCTAGAAAAATATGGGCCCATATCTGCGCAAATGTTTCGATGTTGGCGTTGAATGTCAACCAACCCATCTATATTGACCAAAAATGGACTTGTTCATCACAGGGAAAAAAAAACGAACCGCTATAATTGTAGGCATCCCTTCTCTTAGCACCGAACACTCTGCATTAAGCAAAGTTTATTGTTCAGTTCTGCGTCCTAAACTATGGATTAAGCAAAATTTTACTCAGTTCGAATCTGGGATTCGTACGACTGGGCCAAGTAGTGCCTATCAGGACTGGCTGCATTCTCCCCTTATTTAAACCCAGATCATTTGGCGGGTTCCATGATCCACCACGCATTCACGCGGCACAACTAAGATTCCGCTCTGTCATATCGTTGGCTCCAGCGGCGCGCGCGCGCAAGGCCATGGCGACCAAGCTCCGGCGTCCGCCGCCCGTTCCGCAGCGTCGCTGTCGCGGCGCCCTTGCTCGTGCTCATGGTCGTGGCCTCTTTCTCCCACTCACCGGTGGCCGTGGCGACGGGCGCCCCGGAGCTCGTCGAGCTGACCCTCCTCCCCGGCGCTCGGGAGAAGGGCGCCGGTACGTGTTCAACTAATTATCCACTCGTCTCTTTCGTTGGTGCGGAGATGGTTCTTGATGCCATATGGTAGTGCTCATGCATTGCAGTGTGCCTGGATGGGAGCCCGCCGGATTACCACCTGCAGAGAGGCGTCGGCTCCGGATCCCGCAGCTGGCTCGTCTATCTTCAGGTGACTGATCGATCGTTTCTTTCAGACTCAGTTGGAAAATGCTATTTTTCATGAATGTACTTCAGAATTCAGACGCATCTAGCATCCTTTTTATACCATTCCTTTATCTAAAAAAGATGCTAGATGCGTCTGAACTCTGAAGCACTCATACTCCGATAGATGCTCTACACAATTTTGGTGACTGAAAGCTGTAAGCTAGGAGTGGTTGCGGTTATAAATAAGTTGTCTAGCTCCTGCGCCATAGGATGTTTAACTATGACAAACTCTGTCGCTGATTTTCCGGTTGATAAAATTCAGGGAGGAGCATGGTGCAACTCCGCAGAAAGCTGTTCCGAGCGCAAAATGACCGCACTTGGTTCGTCTAAATTCATGGAACCAGTAGAGTTTGACGGGATGCTCAGCAATCAGCACCAGCTTAATCCTGGTACGCGAAGAGATGCTTTGTTGGGATCGCATATTTGGAATGTTTTGTCCAGTCCGCTATCATTTTTCCATGTCCCTAGCCATCACTCTCACTTTCCTCAGGACGTAACGTTTGAGTTGCCTTTTGATGCTTCTGCCTGCTCAATACATCTTTGCACATGACCAAATTTCTATGACTGGAATAAGGTTGTTATAAGATATATTGTGATGGGGCATCGTTCTCGGGGGATGCGGAGGGCCAAGATCGGGTGAGTTTTCTGAACTCTGATTTGTGCAGTGCTGCCCGTCTTAATCTACCTCAAGTCTTGAACTGATGATGTAGCGTTGGTGTAGGATGGAACCAAACTTTTTTACAGAGGACTGCGCATCTGGAAAGTAATTCTTAATAGGACTGATGATGAGCTCATGGGAATAGGACTGGCCGAAGCTAAACAGGTATCACTGTTTTTAATTTCATCTGGTTTGGGCAAGAATCACTGGCACCGAGTTAGAATTCTTTTTCAGGCCTTACTCGCAGGTTGTTCTGCTGGTGGTCTAGCTACGCTACTGCACTGCGATAACTTTCGTGCACGATTTCCTCAGGAGGTTTCAGTCAAATGCCTCAATGATGCTGGATTCTTTCTTGATATGCAAGTTTGTGAAAATTGTATACCCTACTAGTGTCATGCTTGTTTACAAATTTAATTTTGAATCTTCTATACCGTATCTGGAGAAAGATTTATGCGGTCGGTCTGCGATGGAGTCGTTCATCTTCAGGTTAGCTGTGAACCGGAGTTGTTCACCTTCGTTCCTCCCTTTTGGAATGCATCATGCTTGGTAGTAAATGGAAATTGAGTTATTTTTTCTGAATTTTTTTCCAGAATGTTAGAAAAGTTTTGCCCAAGGACTGCCTCGCAAAAACCAAGGATCCGACTGAGGTAGTTTGCAAATTGTCTAGTTCAGTCCTCCTTGATATATAGTATATATATATACTAGTACATCAACCCGTACTCCCGCACGAACTAATATTTTTAGAAGCTATTGTATTTGAAAATTATTTAAAAGTTAAACTCTTAGCTAATGATCAAAATTGTTTACCTACTACTCTCTTATTTTTTCAATACTTCAACATAATACTTATATAGGTACGTACCTATCTTTATTCAGTTGTGATTAATTTTTAATTAATAATTACTCTATGCAATCACTTTATATCTTTAATTTAGCATAGAAATCTATATTCCCATCACTTTATATCTTTAATTATAAATGGTGACACACATCATGCGTATAGATCTTAATTATTATATCATATACCAATAGTGCAAGATATAGATAATTTAGAATCATATATTGTTGTACATTACGTAGGGTTATTACCTCATGTTATTTTTAATAATAGCATGTGTGGGTAATATAGATGCAAATTTAAAGGATTACTTTAAGTTTTTTAAGTAATAGTGGTAGGCAATTCAGTCGCAAATTAGGGGGTTATTTTAAATATTTTTTACAATGGCATAAGTGGGTAATTTTGATTAAGATTAGGGGTTACTTTAGTTTATTTTCTATAATGGCAGAGGTGGGTAATTTATATATAGATTTAGGGGGTTACTTTAGACTATTTTCATAATGGCATAGGTGGGTAATTTTTTAGAAAATATAATAGATCCAATGGCTATGATGATTTGAATCTATAGATTGATGGTGGGATGTTTTGCTTTTTTGTGAGAATTTCTAGGATTTCTCTCTTTTTCTAGAGTGTCCACCTAGGAATCCTAGGTGGCTTCATCTGGAGGCTTCAAAAGGAGCCTCCAATTAGTAATAGTAAGATTCAGTTGTGATTAATTTTTGACATGTTCTTTGGCTCTTTGCTCCCGGTGTTTCTTTGCTGCTGAGCTTATAAAGAGCATCAGCACCCTAACATTTATTCTGAACTCGGAGTATGATTCCTGGCAGGTGATTATTGATTAGAATCTTTCTCCTTTTTCCCCTGCACATTAGTCTCAAATGGTCAGAATCGAAACTGCTTACCTTCGCTTAGATTGGAAATGTTCTCGCGCCAAATGGGTCCTATCCTGGAGAATCATGGTCGAGTTGCAAAGCTGATATCCGGAACTGCAGTTCCAAACAGATTGATGTTCTGCATGGTTAGCCAAGCTCTTATTGGTCTCTTCGTTTTCTACTCTCATTTTGGTGACCATCTGCCAGTGGCGCAATGTATTTTCCTTGTACATTTTTGCAGGATTCAGGAAGAAGTTAGTCCACGACCTGAAGGTTGCTGAAGGTAAGAGCGACTGGGGGCTGTTCGTCGATTCTTGCTTCACCCACTGTCAGACTCCGTTCAATGTCTCGTGGCATTCGCCAATCTCGCCAAGACTTGGTCATAAGGTGATGTTCAAAACATTTGAACTCCTCTTGTGCAGTTGTACGCCGGCGACGCTGCGATGGCACAGCGTTTTCTTTTGTCTTTCGTTTTGGATGCGTCATCGTCTACACTTGGACTAAAATAGTTTGATTTTCTGCGGAGCAGACGATCGCGGAGGCTGTTGGGGATGGGCACTTTGGTAGAAGCCGAGGGGTGAAGAGATCGTCTGCAAGTATCCATGTAACTGAGATATCGAGTTGAGAAGTGCCTTAGTCTATTTGTGATGAGTGATTGATTAGATGATTTGAGACTTTTCCGGTTGAGTCCATATTTCATACGTGCATGCTTATGCTAACGGCTAACCGGAGGTATTGTGTTGTGTGTATTGTGATGTGGGTGTAAAACATATCTTGTGTGTTGCGTCTCTTGGCTTGTGATGTGCAGGTGTAGGATGCGATATGACGGTCGACGGCATGAGGTGAAGCGATATGACGGTCGACGGCATGAGGTGAAGGTCGAGTGAAAGGTTCATGCCGATGAACTAGGGCTGCGAAGGGAGAATACGACTACACTTGGACTGACGGACCCGAGGAGTTCGGGTGGAATCATGGGCGATCCACATGGTGCACGGAAAAGCAAAAGTACACGAACGGGATGGAGACGGCGTTGGTCGAGTCAAGCGGGATGTAGGCGAGTCGAGTAGGCAGCTCGGGAGGGGGAGCGAAAGATTTGGAGGCGTCAAAGGCTTGGCGGAGGTCGGATACGCGTCGACATCGGTGAGTCACGCGCTAGCGTGGTGTGCAAGAGGGTTTGATCGGTTTGACCTCAAAACCGGGGGTGAGTCACGCCTGCGGGGTGTGCAAGAGGTTTTGACTGGTTTGACCTAAAAACCGGGGGGCGAATCCGATGCGGCCGGACGGCATCAAGTCGGAGGACGCGTGGTACCATCGTGAAGCTTGCGTCGAGGCGAAGCGAAGTCGTGAAGGCGCTGGGTCCGTTCGATGTACTGATAAAAAGTTGGACGGTTTTACCCTATGGGGTATTTGGGTTGTATCTTCATGTAAATGTATTTTGGTCATTTGCCAAATGTCTATATATACGAGGAGTGGTTGATGGGTGTTGACGATAGTTAGCATGCCAGTTTGTGAACCGCAAGCGCACGGATCATCGTAGCTTTTTACTTAGAGTATTTCATCCAAGGTTTATCAATCCGTGGATCGGCAGCGAACTGACTAGGGTTCTCTATCTAGCTCAACGGATCTAATCTTAGCATGAAGTATAGATTGCATATGAGAGCAAACTTGATGTAAGATTAATAGCATGAGTAAAGTAGATCTCATCCACACACACACATATATATATATATATATATATATATATATATATATATATATGATAATACCACCAAGGGTAGCAAAAGCTTATCATCTTCAGTTGTAGTTCTAGACAACATGCATCTCATCCAAAACAATCTTTAAACTACTACCTCCAGTCAACCTCTCAAAAACCCCCACCTTACACAAGAAAGATCCCGTCACAATCCTCTCTATCAGCATAGGTAGATTAAGGGCACGATCATAAGGTAAACGTGTCTAGCTATTAAGAAGGATCAACTTATTAGATCTAATCATCATGATTCCATAAAAGAAAGCTAGGTAGTCTAACCATGAATTAGACTAAGGAACACATATATTCATGATAGATACAATAATATAAGAGGCATTGAGTCGCTAATAGATCGGATGACATGAAGGACATTGCTCATATTATAGATCATCACCTCCAAGTATATACCATTGATGATCACAACTAGCTCCTGAACTCCACCATGGCACAACCGCTTAGGGAGACCATGGCGGCTAGGGTTGGCCTAAGCCATCTCCTAGACAACTTTGAAGGCTTGCAGCACCCCTCAGCTCCCTCTGGTGGATGTTCTTGGTTTCATCAAGTTCTGGTGGATTGATCTGCGGGCTCGGTGAATTTTCAGGGTCTTTATTGTCTGGAAAGCGTGTGGCAGAAATTGGAAGGTGAGGGTAGCAAGAAAATCCTTAGATCAGCCTGGTCCTTCCTTGTGGCCTCTCGCACCCTTCTTCGTCCCTAAGTCTTTTATGATATTTTGGAAGCTTATTTTCACTTGCATGTGAGCCTAGCATGTCGGTAGCTTGGGATGAGATTGATCTTCAATAACTTTCCAAATCTCCACTTGATCTTCTTTGATTTCTCCTTAATCCCGAAGTGATTCTTACTATGTCTTCACAAACTTAGCCCTTAAGTCATCTTGGAGGATTGCGTGACAAAAACGAGCACAAGAGAGGGTCAAAAGACCCTAGGCCGATTGGTCGATCGGCCTGAGGGGCACCAGGCCGATTGGCCTGGGCCCTTTTTTGCCTCCTGGTCTTCATCTTCCTGTGGTCCACTGCTCGTTCAAAACTTTATCCAAAAAATGCATATTTAGCCCAATTTCTGTGAAAACAAAATATCCTCCAAAATATCTTGCATATGTGAAAATGGGATTATTTCAGGTGTCAAGTGACGGGTTAGTATAAGAATATGCATGAAAGTGTGTCAATAATGAGCGTCAACATGGGGCAGCTACATCTCTTTGGCTCTTTGGTGGTGGGCTTATCATTTTGTTGGTGAGAGCCTTTGGTAGGAGAGAGAAGGAGAGAGATGAGAGGATCTTTAATTTGATCTTTTTGTCATCCAAAGCTTTGATTTTGCTTGGAGTGGCTTGTAACTGAATATGGTGGAGTAATCAAAAGATCAATTTCGTGCTCACTTGTTCCATCCTCTTTGAATCTGAAATTTATCTTTTTCAGGTTTTTTGGAGCATTTTCGTGGGAATTTTTGTTCTTCGTGTTTGAGGCCAAATACCGTGAGATTTGTGGGGGTATTTTGTTGCTAGGATCCTTGTGAGCAACTTTGATGTGATCCCACTTAAATCCCTCATGAATTTGGCTCGGATTTGAAGTTTTCTCCAAATCGTGTTCTTTGTAGGGTATTTGGTTTTCTCCAAAATTCATGATGAATACTTAAGCTTTTGAGATCTTCTTCCTAGATCTATTATCCCTCGAGGAGGTGCTACTGTGGCTCGAGTTTCGTTTCAATTCATGGAGTTTTGATGGAGTAATTTCAATTTGAAAGGTGGGCGTTTTCTTTTGTGTTCTTGACCAAAATCATGAAACTCAAGGTGAAATCCTGATCTTTTTGAGAAGATCTTTAGGGCAAAGGCTCACTGCTTCTGGGAGAACCTTTGGCTAAAATTTCGTGAAGTTTGGACGTCATTTGATCGAGTTTCCTTTTTCTTTGGATCTTGACCCGCACAGGGAATTGTTTTGAGGAGATTTCTTGGGAATAGACTTTTGATGGCCTTGGAAAGCCATGGTCCAAATCTCGTGAATTTTGGAGTTCGTTTGGTCGAGTTTTGCTATTTTTCCTAGAGCTCCTTTAGGCTCTGTGGGCAAAATCAGAGGTTCCAGTTTTGAAAAGAGGAAGGTCCAGTTTTGGAAGATTTCCCTCCGGTTTTGGGAATATTCCCTTCCGGTTTTGGTTCCAACTTTTGTTTAGCCCTTTCCGTGCTTGTTTCCGCTTTATGTCAAGGGTTTTCTAGTTTTGTTCCTAGGTCTAGTAGCATCTCATTTGGCTACGTAAATCTAACAATTCTAGAAAAGAGGCGTGTAAGGTGATTTTTGTGATATAAGCTGAATTTTAAGAAAAGAATTTTGATATGCTCGCATTCACCGTGTCTGGTTGCGCGTCCCGGTCCTTCGTAAGGCTAGTCCCAGTGCAAGGTTTCATTGCACTGTTTCCAAGGATACCACATCATCCCATGAGGTGTATTCTCATGAATGAAATAGGGAGTCCTAGTGCATAGTTTCATTTCACGATTTCATAGGATGCCCATGACATTTAATTGTGAGGCATGTGATTGGATATGGTTAGATGAAATGAAACTATAGCCCCCAATGCAAGTTTCAATAGGTTTCATAGTTTTGGAAACAGTGTATACACAGTTTCATCCTGATGAAACTCCTTCCCTCTCTCACTTCATAACTACCATGCCATGTCATCACATATGCTGATGTGTCACCGTATTTAATATGCATAAAACCTCTATGAAACTCCCACTGGGATTAGCCTAACCCCACGTGCAGCAACCAGCTGCCTACAATGATTGGTTGAGAATTACCAGGAGTGTGTCAAGACTCAGGATACACCTCGACCTGCATTTGCGTATCTGTATCTTCTGCATTTGTTATGGGCTCGTTTGCATGCGTCTGTATATGTGTCTCTCAGCGTCTGTTGCTTTCAAAAAATAAAAGAACCCAAAAGAAAAGGCGAGGAAAAGAGATGTCCACCAACATCGCGTGCGTGGCATTTGTGGGGTTAAAAGCACATGAGAGCCTAGTGCCATACTGCCATTCACAGAAGAATAAAGCTGCTCGTTCTGAATAGTGCTGAGCCATTCATGCAGTAGGACAGCAGACAAGACTTTCACCAACGCCTCCTGGGTTCAACAGACAAGACTTTCACCAAAATGAACAGACAGATTCAGTAAAATGTGTATAAAATCTGCATGTCCGGAGGAGCGATCATACAACAGGATGTCGTCTTTGTTTTGGCGAATTTTTCCGCAAGTGCCAAGTGGGCAGTGTGGGACGTGAACGTTTCGGCAGGGATACGCGCGGTCATCACGCGTTCTTCCGCAAAGCCGCAGCCGGCCCTCGTCGTCGTCTTCTCGTCCACTGTACACGGCGGAGCGACGGAGTCCGCGTCAAGAGTCTCCTCCCGGTCTCTGTAGTCTGTAGACTTGTCGTTTGGAGTTGGAGGTAGTTGCCGTGTCCTACTCCTCTTTAAATCCTGACTCACTTGGCGGGTTCCATCCATTTGCCTCCATGATCGATTCCATCACGCGGCTTGACGAGCTATACAGACTCGACGTCGACGATGGCAATAACCAACCCGTAGTTCCGGCTCCCAGTGACTAGCTGAAGCCACGGTGCGAGCGCGACGACGGCCATGGCGACCGAGCACAATTCGCAGCTCGTCGTCCGGAAGCACCGGCCTGCAGGGCACACCCACACTGTCGCGGTGGCGGTGGCGCCACTGTTCGTGCTCCTGGCCGCCGCCTTCTCCGGCTCACCGGTGGCGGTGGCGGCGGATTCTTCTCCGGGGCTCGTGGAGCTTACGCTCGTCGCCGGCGCGCAGGAGAAGGGCGCGGGTATATTGAGCTGTAACGATGTCGCCTCCTTGATTTCTTCCATTACGCGTGTGCTTTGTTCTTGATGATCTGTGTATGTTCATGCGTTGCAGTGTGCTTGGATGGAAGCCCGCCTGCTTACCACTTGCAGAGAGGCTCCGGCTCCGGATCCCAAAGCTGGATCGTCTTTCTTCAGGTGACCAATCGTCTCCATGAACGAAAGATGAGATAATCATCCGATGTTGTGCACGATTTTTTGAAGCTGGAACCTGCAACAAAACTCTGTTGTGGCTATATATGATATGGGTGCTTGTTATATACAGTCAGCTACATACGGGTTCATTCTTGCACGATGGGATGTTTCTGTTCATGTTTAATTAGTAGATTTCGTGGCGCAGCATTGCTGATTTTACATTGATGAAATGGAACTCAGGGAGGAGCTTGGTGCAGCAGCAACACCACAGAAACTTGTTCCGGGCGTAAAATGACCGCGTATGGTTCGTCCAAGTTTATGGAACCAATAACTTTTGATGGGGTATTCAACGACCAGCAACCACAGAATCCCGGTACGTGTAGTGCAGGTGCTTCTTTCGTGGATCCACTATTTGGTCTTCAGAAACGTGCCTCTTTCAAATAGCACAACTAGTCAGCTAGATCGCTTTCAATCTCCCTATTATTTGTCTGGGCGAAGCTTCTGAATTGAGTTTTGATGCTTCTGACAGCTCAACGTGTCCTTTCGCTAATTTCAACTGGTGTTGAACTGTGATCAGATTTCTACAACTGGAATAAAGCTTTTGTAAGGTATTGTGACGGGGCATCATTTTCTGGTAACGCAGAGGGTGAAGCAGAGGTGATTTTTTTTTTAGGTTCCTATGTGAGTTGCCTATCCTGAATTCCTCAAACTGATCCTGGCTTTAATTAATGTAGGATGGAACCAAATTGTACTTCAGAGGATTGCGCATCTGGGAAGCAGTTATCGCCGAACTCATGGGAAAAGGAATGGACACAGCTAAACAGGTTTAACTACTGTTTTTCGTATTCTTGCACAAGTGCCTTCTAGCAATGTAATCACCAGTAGTGATCGGTTTGCAGGCCTTACTCGCAGGTTGTTCTGCCGGTGGTCTAGCTACACTACTGCATTGCGATAATTTTCGTGCAAAATTTCCTCAGGAGGTTTCAGTCAAATGCGTTCCTGATGGTGGATTCTTTCTTGATGCGTTAGTCTCTGGACATTAGCATATCCCAATAGCATAATAAAGTTGCACTTGTACTAAATCAAGTATGGCATCTTTTCCTCAACAGAAAGGATTTATCAGGAGAAAGATCTATGCGGTCGGTCTTCAATGGCGTTGTTCAGCTTCAGGTTAGCTGTGGACTGGAGTTGTTCACCTTGAGGCCTTTTCCCTTATGTGATCATGGGATGGAACTGTTCAACACGTGTGTGCAGCTTGATACTAAAAAGTGATTGAGTTAACTTTTCTGAATTTTGTTGTAGAATGTCAGTGAAGTTTTGCCCAAGGACTGCCTGGCAAAGAAGGACCCGACAGATGTATGTAGTTGTAGTTGCTCATTGTCTACGGAATTCAGCTCTCTTTGATATGCTGCCAGGCTCATTTGCCAACATGTTTTCTTAATTTGCTCTAGTGTTTCTTCCCTGCTGAACTTATCAAGAGCATCAGCACCCCCACGTTTATTGTGAACTCAGAATATGATTCTTGGCAGGTGATTGCAATCTTACTAATTGCTCCTAGTACTTGTCAGTTTGGTAGCATCCTAGTTCCTAACTGCTGTAAATATGCTTATACTTTCCAGATCCAAAATGTTGTTGCGCCAGTAGGATCCTATCCTGGAGACACATGGTCCAATTGCAGAGATAATATTGGGAACTGCAGTTCCAAGCAGATCGATGTGCTTCATGGTTAGCCTAGCTTGTCAATCTCTTCTGTTTTCAGCATTCAATCGGTGCTGTCCGTCCTGTTTCCTTTGACGACAAATGTTTTCTTCTTTGGCCGTGTTTTGCAGGATTCAGAAGGAAACTCATCCATGAGTTGAAGGCTGCTGAAGGTAAAAGGGAGTGGGGGCTGTTCATCGATTCATGCTTCACCCACTGTCAAACTCAATGGAATGGCTCATGGCATTCGCCGACCTCCCCAAGGCTTGATAACAAGGTGAGGTCCAATCCAAATCACTGAACTGTACAGTTTACACTGCAATAACAAAGCATGTCGCATAACCATAACCTCGTATTTTTCCTACTTTTTTTTGGAGCAGACTATTGCAGAGGCTGTTGGAGATTGGTACTTTGGTAGAAGGAAAGGGGTGAAACAGATCGACTGCAAGTATCCATGCAACCCCACATGTGGTAGTTAGCTGCCCACATCAGGAACAATGGTCTAAGCCGAGATTTACATACATTTGTAATAAGTGGAATTTTCCCCTTCCCTGTTTCCGAGTTGAAAACAATACATGAAATATAAATAACAAAATCCTGATTTTTGAGCGAAGGAAATTTTGTTCTACAACTTTTTTTTTTGAAACCTTGGCAGGAGCACTGCCATATCATTTATGCAAGAGAAGAAATATAGATCCTATTACATAAATAAAATCAAACTCATGAACTCAAAGCAATTAGGATGCAATAATAATAGCCAAGTGAAGGCCGCGACAAAACCCACGGCGAACCCAACAGCTGCACCAATAACGGACTCGTCATGGATCATTAGCCTCCGTTTCGTTTTTCTGCTGGGGCACTCATCCAACGGTGCATCACAAAGCCCTCGGTTACTAGCAAAAGTTGAAGCCGGAAACTTCTGCAAAGTTGAAGGAATAGTTCCTGATAACAAGTTGTCTGCAACATTGAACGATGTTAACCGAGCCAGCCCACTGAATTGTTCAGGAATTTGACCGCTGAGTTGGTTGTGCTGAAGGTTGAGGCCGTTCAGGTAAACCATATTTGAGATGCTAAGTGGGATTTCACCTAAAAAATTATTGTATGAGAGATCCAGAGATGACAAATAGGGCAGCTGCCTCGCAATGTCGGAAGAGATGGGCCCTGAAAAATTGTTACTTGACAGGTCAAGGCTGACTAGACTAGTGCAATACTCAAGACCCTGAGGAAATTGGCCTTGAAGCCCGAGGTCGCTTAGACTCAGCGAAAGAATCCTGTCTTCATCAGGGTGCCAACATTCCACACCAGTAAAGCCGCATATGAATCTGCTGAAATCCCATGAGGATTTCAATATGCCCCTAGGATCAATCACTGATTTCTATAAAGTCTTCAAGCAGGTTACATCAAGTTCGGAACCGAAACAAAATGATGAGCTGCTCAAAAGCAGAAACCAAAGGAGGAACTTGATACCACCGACCATCCAAGACATGGTTCCGCTCAAAGCTGTGAAAGGATATCCAAAACCTTCTCTTGCTTATTGCTTAAAAAAAAATTCTCTTGTAATGAAGAAATAGTGTTCCTACACAGGCACAAAATATGGTGATGCCTACCTGCATAAGTGAGAGAAAAAAACAAGAACTCGAAATATTAGTTTTTTTTCCTCCATATGTTTAGCAGCGCCATCACTAGATGTTCAACAGTCGTGTAAAATCTGAAACAGAGGATGCGTTTCAGGAGAATTACCGGCTCTTAGTTGATCCAGGCAAAGCAGAACTGCACAAGGCATCACCCGCGACAGATGAAAGGGGAGATCAATCCCTTGTGTTAAATGTTAGGGTCAGTCCACCTAGTGTCGGATGGAGACGAGATGGAAAGCGAAGGAGATGGGAGTATGGGACGACGTCGCCGTGCCGGCGGGGAGAAGTTTATTTCCTCGCGTGAAATTGGGCGGGCACGCACTTGCCAATTGGCGTCTACCGTGTTTGACTGACACGGCGCCGGTCGTGACTGACATGGCACGCACTTGCCGGTCGTGACAAGTTGTTTGCCAATTGGGCGGGGAGAAGTTTCAACGAATTTAACGCTCCAAAACTGCCGAGCTGCTCAGGGATCGGGCCGGTGAACCAGTTGTGATGAAGGTCGAGGGTGTTCAAGTACGGCATGCTCGCTATGGTGCGCGGGATTTGGCCTGAGAAGCCGTTGCTCGAGAGGTTCATGGACGACATAATGTATGCAGTATGCAGAGATCCTAAAGCTCGATTGAAACTAAATACGTCCCATGTTTTACAAGTTACCACGCCAGAGATGGTTTTGGAAATTTCAAGTGTTGAAATGTGCAGTGCAAACGAAACTTCTCATTTGCGAAACTGCCGAGTACACAAATTAACTGAAAACCAAAGTGCTGGTAAATGTTAAAGAAAGAACCAGCGTTGCAGATGCTCATTTAGCCTCCAGAGATGATTGATGTCAGAATATGCGGAAGAAGTACGGACGGAGCCTCTGGGAGAAAATGAAGCAGTGGGGAAAGTAGAAAGCCACCACGAAGCCTACCACCAACCCGACAGCCGCGCCAATACTGGACTCGTCGCTGATCCATTTGCTTCTACGGTCACATGCAGCCAACGGTGCACCACAAAGCCCTTGGTTACCAGCAAAGTTTGAAGGCGGAAACATCTGCAAATGCAACGGAATAGGACCAGATAATTGGTTGTTTGCAACATTGAACAAATTTAACCTAGAAAACTCGTATCGATCTGGAATTTGGCCTCTGAGTTGGTTGTGCTGAAGGTTGAGAGTGTTCAGGTATGTGATGTTTGAGATGCCGATTGGGAGTTCACCCGAAAATTTATTATATGAGAGGTCCAAAAACGTCAGACTGGACAGCTGCCATGCAATATTGGAAGGGATGGGTCCTGAAAAATTGTTACTCGACAAGTCCAGGCCGGTCATGCTTGTACAATTCTCGAGACCTTGAGGAAATTGGCCTTGAAGACCCAGGTTGCTTAGACGCAGCGAGAGAACCCTGTTCTCATCAGGGTGCCAGCACTCCACACCCGTGAATCGGCATATGAAACCAAAGCTGTTGTTTTCAAAAATCCATGAGGATTTTAGTATGCCGTTGGGATCAATCACTGATTCTCGTACAGTCTTCAAGCATTGGATATCAAGATCAGAACCAGAGCACGACGCTGAGCCGCTCAACAGCAGCGACAAAAGGACGAACCTCATATCGTCAGCCATCCCAGACATGGAGTAGAAATACAGAGTTTCTCAGCCAAAAGTTGCAGCTTCTAAATTCCCGCCTTGGCTGCTCAAAACTTGTGTAACAATACTCGAATACACCACTTGCAAAGAACAAGCACTCTTCCTACGCAGGCATCAACGACAACGAAACAATTATTTACTGGGTTGCTTTTCTAAACTCTGAAGTAGCGCGTGTATGGACAAGATGAGGTGTATCAGAAAACTCACCTGGTGATCCACGCAAAGCTGATAGAAATATAGAACCCCTCACTGGAGATATGAGCCTCCTCTTCTATTAGTGCATGCGAAGGGCAGAACATGATGCCCACAGGATACAGCTATAAAAGGAGAGGACTCTCCACTGGAGAATATGTTTTTATTCAGTCAGTTGCTCAGTTCTGCTGACCTGGAGACTTATACCAGGGTGCTGCCAGTTGGACTGACTATACACCACAGAAGGACGGAGTCTCCAGTTTGACTGTTTGACCCTTGAGGCTGATCAGATGCTATAATTTATGCTCTATTGCCATCACACCATGGATTTAAGAGGACACTGACTAAGTTATTCGGTACTTATAGCAGGCCGGCCCCCGGCAGGGCCGGGAGGCAAAAACTTAGTCAATGGGTGGTTCTTTTCATATAAAACTTCTACAAATCTTAAAGCAAATATATGGTTAATTCATTATCCTCTCCAACAATGGCGCTCACGGTGGCAGTGAGTCGCGGGGGATGAAGAACAGGTTTCCAGTTTCCACGGCTCCTTTCCTCGCGAACGGCGGCGGCGAGTCGACATCCAAGTACCCCTAGTTCGTGCTCCCCATTCCATTGTGCCTCAAAATCATTTTTGGAATGGGAAGTGTTGAAATCCGCATTTACAGCATAACAAACACCTCATTTGCAGGTTTCCATGAACACAAATTCAGAGAATGTTTCCTTTTTGTCTGCTGATAGGGGAAAAAAGAATTAATTGCAGTCTAATAACTCACTTGGTCTCGACTCTCCACAACGTTTCAGAACAAATAGACATCAACATGTGCGTTAGACATATGGATGGAGCCGTTGGGAGAAGATGAAAATATGCGGGAAGTAGAACGCCACCACAAATCCTTCCACGAACCCAGCAGCCGAGCCAATAATGAACTCGTCGTTGATCCTGTGTGATCCCAGACTCGCTTTGTTTGTATTGCCACAATCATCCAACGGTGGACCGCAAAGCCCTTGATTACCAGCAAAGTTGGATGCTTGGAACTTGGATAAGGATGAAGGAATAAGCCCGGATAACTGGTTATCTGCGACACTGAGAGATGTTAACCGAAGAATCCCATCGAGTTGTCTTGGAATTTGACCACCGAGTTGGTTGTGCTGAATGTTTAGGACGTTCAGGTCCATATTGCAGATGCCTATTGGAATTTCACCTGAAAATCTGTTGTACGAGAGATCCAGAAATGTCAAGTATGTCACCTCCTGCCGTGTGATGTTCAAAGGGATGGGCCCTGAAAAATTGTTATTTGACAGGTCCAGACTAGCCAAGCCTGTACAGTACTCGAGACCTTGAGGAAATTGGCCTTCAAAACCCAAGTTGCTGAGATTCAAACCCTGCTGTCGCTGGGGTTCCATTCCCAGCACTCCACACCTATAAACTGGCATATGAAATCTTTGGCGGTGTTGTCAAAATTCCATGAGGACTCCAGTGTCCCGTTAGGATCAGTCACTGATTGTTTTACAGTCTTCAGGCATCTGATATCTAGCTGGGAACCAAAGCACGACGATGAGCTGGTCGTGCTCAAGAGGAGCAGCCAAAGGAGGAACTTGGTATTACCAGCCATCCCAGACATGGTGTAGGAACAGAAAGCTTCTCTCAACCTAAAAACAAAAATGCTCAACTGACTCCACCTGAGAAGAAGAAACTGACTCCACCTGAGAAGAAGAAGCTTGTTCCTGCAGAAGCACAAAAAATGCAGATGCCTCAGAGAAGCCTCCACATTGGTAAAAACAAAAGAAAGGATGAAACAACAATATTGTTATTTTGGTCTCCTCACCGGTTCAAAGAACTCACCGGTTCCCAAATGATCCAGGCAAACCAGAAGAAACTAGCTAGGGGCTGGGGAAAACGATAATGGCGCCGAACGAGGACATAACGTCAATGATGTGGCCGCTGGGCTTTCAGGAGCGTGGCGGAGGTATCCAGGATCCGGCCGATGGCCGCCGGATCTGAATGGAGCCCGGCCGGAGATCAACAAGTTGATTTGGGACGTTGGCGACGAGCAGTTGGCCGGATCTGAAATGATCGCGGTAGCGGCGGTCGCCGGAGTGTGCAAGCGGAAAGCGAGGGAGGTGAGACGCCGCCGCGCCGGCGGGGGAACTGGTAGGCGGACGCGCACCTATGCCTATTGCCATTGGCGGCAGCCCTGTTTGACTGACACTACGCGGTTGTGCCGCACTTGTCCAGTGGTGCAACTGGTTCTCTTTTTCTTTCAGAATTTGCTACACATCTGTGAGATGCCTAGGCCAAATGCCCAAATTTATTGATCAAGATGCAGTAAGAATTTTCGCTGATTACATGTTGCCTAGTGACTATTTACTATAGATGATAATCTCCGGCGTATCAGTATCAGGCGCACATATATACGGAAGATGGGCCGGAGACTCCCACAGAAGACGAACCAGTGCGGGAAGTAGAACGCCACCACGAACCCCACGACGAAGCCGACTGCGGCGCCGACGCTGGACGCGCTGTTGATCTTGCGCAGCCTGAGATGTATCCGCACATGGAAACGCCTCTTTTGCACTTGCGGTTCAGCGGCGCCCCGCAGAGACCGCCGTTGCCGGCGAAGTATTCCGGCGCGAACCTCTGGAGAGAGCCAGGGATGGGACCTGACAACGAGTTATCTGCAACGCTGAACGAACTTAGACGTGCAAAAGTACCGATCTGCTCCGGAATCTGTCCCGTGAACCGGTTGTGCTGAAGGTTGTGGGTGTTCAGGTACGAGTCCAACATAAAATTCCCGATGTCCCCCGGGATTTCGCCTGAGAAGCCGTTGTTTGAGAGGTCCAGGGACGTGAGGAGCGGCAGCTGCTGGTTGATGCCCGCCGGGAGGGGCCCTGAGAGATTGTTGCCGGAGAGATCCAGTACTGTCATGCTACTGCAGAACTGAAGGCCGCGAGGGAAAGAACCTTGAAGCCGGCCCCATGCTGCCGAGCCGCAAGGACAGGACGCGGTTCTCGTCGGGGGACCAGCACTCGACACCGTTGAATTTGCATACGTATCCTTCCAAGTGGTTGCTGGAGAAATTCCATGGGGAGAGTGCGCCATTAGGATCACCCAGCGATTCTTTCAGGTCCTTCAAGCACTGGACGTCGCTGCTGGAACCAGAACAAGAGGATAATCTGCCTAGGAGCAGCAGCAAGATGATGAACTTCATGGAGTGGAAGTGGAACATAGATGCGCTCGAGCTGTTTCGAGCAGCAGTAAACAGGAGACAAATATACCACTCTAGCAATGCAAAGATTTTTCCTCGACAAGCATCAGCCTCTCCACGCCACAACCAGAGGGACTAGAGAGCGACTCTGCATGACGGGTCCACGGCCTAATTGGTAGACAGCAATCTTACCACAGGAACATGTGGAGGTGGTCACTGCCGCTACCGGAATGCCCAGGTTTGCCGTGTGCCAAGATTTTTGCCTATGTATTCTATCGTGCACTCAGCAAATAGGCTAATATAAAAACACTCGGCAAACAATGCGACACACGGTAAACAGATCAAAAAATACTCGGCAAACACTTACACTCGGCAAAAACGTGCATGGACACCCGCCAAATTTTGGCACTCGGCAAAAGAGGGAAAAAACACTCAACAAATGGAGGCTCTCGGCAAAGAACGTGCCACCTATACATCCGTTAGTTTTGTTTGTCGAGTGTCCGTCAGTGGAAACACTCGGCAAAGACTTACACTCGGCAAAAATATCCATAGACACTCGGCGAATTTTGGCACTCGGCAAAAGAGGAAAAAAACACTCAGCAAAGGGAGGCACTTGGCAAAGAATGTGCCACGTGTCCATCCTTTACTATATTTGCCGAGTATAAATCTGTGGCACTCGGCAAATAATTTTATTTTTTTTCTCTTCTGACCTTGAAATTTTTTCTACTCTCAACATACAACATGTGGTATTCCATGTTAAATATTTGGTATATTTCTGGATCTGTTTGCTATATTTAATTAATTTATTGTATTTCTAGGAATTTTTTGGTATAAGTCAAATTTGAACTGTAAGTGATTCAAATAATAGAATAAAATAAGTAGAAAAATGATATTCATGTTATTGAGTCAGTGTTAGGCCTTACCCAGGAAATTAAAAGAAATTTCAAACATCTTGTTCAGAAAACACGAACACGAATGTGTGGCCGATTGGTTTTTAAATTCTAAAAAAGCAAACGAAGTCTGTAAATTATGAGATTTGTCATGATGTGATGATATCATACATGGAGGTTGTGGTAAAAAATTTAGAAGATTTTGCACAATTTATCACGTATGATGTTTACAAATCGAAGCATCTCATAAAAAGAATCTTAGCGTTAAGAAGGAATCGGTAAGATTTGGAGTCAAAGTGACAGTCGAATTGGGATTTGACTTCAAAACTTTTTGTATAGGCAATAGTGAACATAGATTGTTTTATGTGAAATTTTGATAATTTTTTAGATCTGTTTGATAATTTTAATTTATTAAGTGCAATTATAGAATTTTAATTGATATAAATTGAATTTTAAGTTGTAACGGCATAAAATAATGGAATAATATTTGTAGAAAAATTGATAAAATGTTGACTGTGCTTCCCAGTGGTAATGGATCATGACCCTCATGTCCCCTTCACAGTCTAATTCAACCTTATCTATTTTTAATTTAAAATTATATAATATTATAGTCTGGTTTTTATTGAGCTCAATCCTTAAATTTGCTAAGAGGTCTTTTACCACCCCTGCTCCCAGTAGATAGCGTGCGTATGGACGAGGGAATGAAAGGGAATGATCCAGCTTGTCTGCTCGTGTGTATTTCTAGATTGGTTCGGCGATAATTGATTCACGACTGACGGAGTTGCAGAGCTCGCTTTCCGTGACGAAAGAAAATCTTGCTGAAGGAGGCGCTTTACTAACCTGAACGCTCTACCTGATTCTAAACATTTTTAGTAACTTTTGGGATGTCAAAACTGGAACGTAGATTTTACAATTCCATCACATCTGGAGACTTGCCAGATGATCATTTGCTAAATTGCCGTACAAATGAAACACCTCGTTTGCTAAATTGCCAGCAAGCAAATTAATTGAAACTAGGGATGGGAAAAGTCAAAGAAAGACCCAGCTCTACAGGTCGTACAAAAGTTTAAGAAAAAGAATGAGAAGGAATGAGTTTAATCTAATAAAATATAGTATATCCATTTGAGGATTTTTATAATAATGGAAAAAATAAAAGCCGTCCATCCAGAAAAATCGTGCGGTGGAAAGATAGAAAGTACCTAGAGGTAACTAGAGAAAAATACCAAGAAATATCAAATAGGTGGGATCAAGTATTAAAAATAGTGAGACCGGCACTAATTTAATCAAATTTTGTATTACATTCCTCGTGTCAACCATCATAAACTATTTAAAGAAAAAAGTAATCCGTTGGTACTTAACATCATCGTAACAAAAAAGAATGTAATTATGACCGAATCATTATTTTACAACACGGTGTAACAATTAAATGCTGTGACTAATGGCTTGTTTCGTTCATCAACCCCAAACTTCCTGAGATGATTATATCCCTCTTAAAAATAACGAACGAAACTCCCGTTAAAAGTGGCATAATATAACTTCGAGAAAGATGAGCGCTATCATATCAGCCGCACACAGGGACGATGTAGGGACGAAGACCCCCACAAAATACGAACCAGTGTGGGAAGTAGAACGCCACGACGAACCCCACGATGAACCCGGCCGCGGCGCCGATGCTGGACGCGTTGTTGATCCTGCGCAGCCTGATGTGTATCCGCACATGGAAACGCCTCTTGCACTTGCGGTCCAGCGGCGCCCCGCAGAGACCGCCGTTGCCGGCGAAGTATTCCGGCGCGAACCTCTGGAGAGAGCCCGGGATGGGACCTGACAACGAGTTATCTGCAACGTTCAGCGTAGTTAATTGTGCAAGCTTGCCGATCTTCTCCGGGATCCGTCCGGTGAACCGGTTGTGCTGAAGGCTCAGGCTGCTCAGGTACGTCAGGTTTCCGATGCCGGGCGGGATTTCACCTGAGAAGCTTCTCGTTAGAGAACAATATACATGAGCTGAGTATCATTTACATTGCGAAGAAATGGTTAGACAGAGAGAGTAGCTTGCATATTTTCTAGAATACGCAGGAGAGCTGCACATCAATTAAGAGGAAGTTCATACAAAGTTTGTACAACGCGGGCCGTTAACCAGTAGCTTGCATATCGATCACCTGAGAAGCCGTTGTACGAGAGGTTGAGATCTTGGATGTACCTCAACTGCAAAGAGATGTCTCCTGGGAGGGGCCCTGAAAGGTTGTTGTGACAGGTCCAGGGATGTCATGCTACTGCAGTTTTGAATGCCTCGAGGGAATGAACCTTGAAGCCCCATGTTGCGGAGGCACAAGGACAGGACTCTGCTGTCAGACGGGTTCCAGCAGGAAACGCCGGCGAATTGGCATATGTTCCCTTCTGTGCCGTTTTCAGAGAACTTCCATGAGGAGAGTGCACCGGTAGGATCACTCACCGATTCTTTCAGCTCCTGTAAGCACTGGATGTCACTGGCGATACCAGAACACGAGGATAAGCTGCTTAGGAGCAGCAGCCAGACGACCATGAAGTCCATCATGTAATCGCGCGTAGGCATATGGCAGGCGCAGGTTAGAACGGCCGACAGCTCGAGCACCAGCAGCAGCTGCTCGTGAAGACTATCGCAGAACCCGAAAATTTAAGTCTTTCTTGTCACCGGTTGATTAACAGGAGCAATCGGAGTGCCACGTTGGACTTTTCGCTGGCGAGACGATGACGATCACCTCGCCAACGCCAAGACGGAACACGGCAGCTAGTCAGGGGACTAGTCAGCGGAACATGTGGAGATAGTTGCTGGGGCAGTGACTAGTCACTGGCTTGATCAGGCTGTTTGGCCCACGATAATAACTGGAAGTCTGGAACCGTGTCGACTTTATGTAGAGAAGGATCCCGGATACCGGCGAAATGTTTGATGTTGTTTACAGTTATATCATGCCGAATTGCCGAGATGACATACCAAGTACGCTTATCGGCATTTCTTGGTTTGTTCAGTAGAGTCCTGAATTGTTTTACTACTGTGTAACTGTGATGAACTTGTTGAGCTCGCTTTCCTCCAAGGCAAGTGTTAATTTCTGGAGTCACTCTACGAGCCTCGCACCAGTGCCATGCTCAAGTTTCAACATTCTCTTCTTTACGCTCTGTAGGAAGATCGAGGAGGGGGTAGGATTTATGAATTGTCGCAGCCTGATATACATCAGAGATCATTTTTAGACATTCCAAGGGTTAAAATCTACATTAGAAACGAAACACCCCATTTACTAAATTGCGGTGTAAACAAATTGCTTAAGTGAGACCCAATTTCTTTTTATTTTTATGAAATAGGAGGGGTTGCCCCTACTGGTTATATATATATTATAAATAAGCAAAGGAGACAAAAGGTTTGTACAAAGCTAAGAAACAAAGAAGGAAACAAAAATGATCATTGCAGTTGCATGAAAGCTTCTATCCATTGATCAATAAGTGAGACCCAATTGCTGCCAAAAATTAAAGAAAGAACTACTATTATAGTTGAAGTACTCATTTGATCTCCGGAGGTTGATGTCAGATAAAAGTTTCAGAGTAGGCAGATCATATGCGGAAGACGTAGGGATGGAGGTTCTGGGAGAAGACGAACAGGTGCGGAAAGTAGAAGGCCATAACAAATCCCACCACGAACCCAGCAGCCGCACCAATACTGGACTCGTCGTTGATCCTGTGCAATCTCAGTTTCCGTTTGCTTCTACCGCCACAGTCATGCAACGGTGGACCACAAAGCCCTTGGTTACCAACAAAGTTAGATGACGGGAACCTCTGTAATGCAGGCGGAATAGCCCCAGACAACTGGTTGTCCGCAACATTGAACTCCTGTAATCGAGGAAGCAGAGCGAACTGCGATGGAATTCGACCGCTGAGTTGGTTGTGCTGAAGGTTGAGAGTGTTCAGGTATGTGATGTTTGAGATGCCGATTGGGAGTTCACCCGAAAATTTATTATATGAGAGGTCCAAAAACGTCAGACTGGACAGCTGCCATGCAATATTGGAAGGGATGGGTCCTGAAAAATTGTTACTCGACAAGTCCAGGCCGGTCATGCTTGTACAATTCTCGAGACCTTGAGGAAATTGGCCTTGAAGACCCAGGTTGCTTAGACGCAGCGAGAGAACCCTGTTCTCATCAGGGTGCCAGCACTCCACACCCGTGAATCGGCATATGAAACCGGCGGTGTTGTTTTCAAAAATCCATGAGGATTTTAGCATGCCGTTGGGATCAATCACTGATTCTTGTACAGTCTTCAAGCATTGGACATCAGGATCAGAACCAAAACACGATGATGAGCCGCTCAACAGCAGCAACCAAAGGGCAAACTTGATATCATCAGCTATCTTAGACATGGCATGAAAACAAACAGTTTTCTCAGCCAATTGCAGCTTCCCAACTCCTGTGTCACTTGCTGAAAACTAGTGAGAATAGGCATATAAGACAAGATAACAGAGAGGCACCTCGCTGCCTCAAAGTAAAATTGTAATAATTTTTTGATTCGTCTTCCAAAAGTAATACTAACGAGGACTGACTAGATGCTCAACTGATATATAATTCTTCATACTAGTGTATGGACAAGATAGGTGTAGCAAAAAACTCACCAGATGATCCACCGTCCAGGCAAAGCAAAAGCCACCACCCGCAATAGATAAATGACCACAGGCATGGAGCTCTTGAAGAGGGAGGATAATTGCTTTGCTATGCATATACTAGTCCTGCTGACTCGAGACTTACAAACAGTTGCGCTGAGTCAACGGTCTCCAGAATGAAACATTCTCCGAAGACTGACACTACCATAGTACCATGTAAAAGTAGATGGTAAAAATTGCTACACTGACCCCACCATCACATCACAGATTTATCAGGACAATAACAAAGCTACTAATGACCGGCAGCTAAGACTTCGTAAAGAGTAAAGATGACATATCTCGATGCTAGTAAGCACTCGAATTCATTCAGAATAAAAGGTGAAGTCTGAACAAGAGTTCTCTTTTTTATGCAATCAAACGAAGGTTCTGATTTTACAAAGTAATTTTTAATGTTCACTAGAATGAACACGGTCTTTCAATCCTGTGACACGCACACAACCTGCATCCCAACATTTTTACCACTAAATGGACCAACAAAGGCAGCAGGACCACTCTCCAGCCCGACATTCATGTCTTCCACATGCACGATCCTGCCATCTCTGTAATGTTTGGTGATGTCATCGAAGAACTGTGGGAACAGGTGGAGGTGATGAATCCCTTCATCTCTATCCTCTTGCTTATCAGGCAGAACAGGTTGTGGATCCCAGCAGGAACACTTACCCCGCGCTGGGAAACCATCCCACATACTGCAACGCGGCCGTGCACCCGCATGTTGAGTAGCACAGCATCAAACATCAGCCCACCTACGTTCTCAAAGTAGATGTCTATGCCTTCAGGAAAGTGCTTACGCAGGAGAACACTTGCACATCAAGATCACTGTATTGTTGTATAAACAAAATTCTTATACAAGTTTAATTTATCACATGAGGGAACACACTTGCATATGAGATTGCATCAGCAGTTCCACCATTTAGGTTTAAGCAAAAAAGATAAAGTGCCCCATGTGAATAAATAATAAGGTATCTTCACAAATAGTTTGCCCAAGGAAGGTAAAAGTTTTTGTGTTGCTCCATGATTTACTACTTACTAGGTCCATCAAAAGCTAAAAAGAGGCTCGCAATCAAATTAAAAAATCAGATATTTTAGATCATAGCTTGGTTGATCAATTTGTTCGAGCAAGCTAAAATTAAGCTGATAGCCTGATAATGATACCATTTTCCTGAGGAGAAATTCTGACCTTTTTAAGGCAGCAGTCAAGTCAGGCTCTCCTTTGTGGTTGAAAGCTGCATCAAATCCAAACTTTTCCTTCAGGAGCTCAACCTGAAAGATTTGCAGATCCTGGATGATGCAACTACGCATGCAATGCAAGCAACTACCGGTTGGAGCGAATTTCATTTTAAATGAAAAAGGTACTAGTATGAGTACAGCCCTTCTGATTTGTTCCAGCACTTCCTACAACATAGCAGCCATGAAGCTTTGCAAGTTGACCAACGATCTGGCCAACTGCTCCAGATGTCACCAGAAATAAAGACAAATTCCCCTTTCTTTGGTGAACAGATCTCATAGAATCCAACATAAGCTGTAAAACCAGGCATGCCTGCTGTACATTACAGTAAGAGACATAAGCTTGTTGGAGTGAAGAATAGCATGGAAAGAGAATTTCAGAAACATCATTTGCCATGACCACAGCACAGTGTAGACTATATTTCTTTGTGGCGATGCTAGTGGTAATTCGTCAGTCAAGAATATACACTTCCACATTTCTTTCAATCACACAACCTCTATTCATTTGGCCTATTTATATCTTGTCACAGCATTCTGTCTACAAGGTGTGAGGGGAACTGGTTTATTTATCTTTCCTTCTAACCCTACATCTAATTCTCCTTTTCCTATCCCTTCTACATCTAATTCTCCTTTTCATGTCCCTTGTACACAATGAATTTGTTCAATCTAGGTTAGTCTTTCCAACAAAAAAAAAATCATCCAACTGCTGCTGCTCGACATCACATCTTTTTTCGTACTTCACATTTATGTTGTCTTTTGTGTGCTTTAAAATACAGCTGAAAAATTGGAAAAAACATATGAAACAAACTAAGCCCGCATGCTCAGTTTGGTGGATATCACTCCCATTCACTTGAATCACAGATCCCCCTCATACCAAGCTTGCATAACAAAGGTGGACGATGGACTTAAGTTTGCACGAAAACTATAGAACAAAGCTAGAATATCCCCCTCGGTACAAGCCTGCATGCTCAGTTCAATTGCGTCTTTGGTAGAGCTTCACCAAAAGCCGGTGGAGAAGTACTTTGAGAAATCCTGCCACAATAATTGATGCAATTGAAACGATTGAATAGGAGCATCATAGTAATCCGCAAATGCAACACACACAATCCATAGCCGAGAATTAGGCATACCTGAACGGGTCGAGGCACATGCGGCCTTCTGCCTCGCTCTCTCCTCATCAGCGAGGAGCAGCGCCTTCATTCCCTTAGCCCCTACCACGTGCTTCCGGCACGCGTCCGCCAGCTGCACCATCGGAGCGCGGAGAGCGTGCAGCTGTGCGGTGGCCTCCCGCTCGAGCTCAGTTGCCGCGGTGCCAAGCTCGACGAAGGCGGCGCTCGCGTTGTCCGCCACCATCAATGCAGCCGTGGCCCGGTCCAGGTCGTGGTGGGGAAAACCGAGATCGTCGGCGAATTGTTGTATCTCGCAGGCCATCTTCACCAGGTTATCGCGTTGCGCCGACTCCTTGCACATGAAATCGATAGCGATCTGCGCGGCGTAGTTGGTCTCGCCCGCTCCCTGCAAACATCCCCCGAAATTGAAGCCTAAACCCGCCATCTCACATTGCACAAACCTTAAATCGGGTTGCTGCCTGCGTACCTGATCCTTGACGAGAAGAGCGGCCTCCAAGTTCTCCACGCTCTTCTCGTGGCGGCGCGGAAGCCACCCCCGGAGCAGCAGCCACCACCACGGACCCGCAGCCGGCCGCTCCTCCCGCTGCTCCTCCTGAAGCTCGCGGCACGTGAGCGCCAAGAACGACGCGCCTCCTCGAAGCGACTCCATGTCGGCTCCAAGCGCGTCCTCCAGCTCGGTGGCCGCGTCGAGGAGGGCGAGGACAGCCTCCAACCTTCCCGAGCTGCCTGCCTGGGACAACGCGTCCGCGGCCGCCTTCAGGTTGCCACGGGGCACGCCGCCGACGCCGACATCAACGGCGGCGAGCTCAAGGTAAAAGACACTTAATTTTATCTTACAAACTTCAAATCATATATGGATATCGATGTGCAAAACAAGCCCGTGAATGATAATGTTATTAATGGGATGGAGATTCTTTTTCTCAGCAAATAAATGCCTACCGTGTGACGGTTAGTGTTACTTTTGCTCAATTTGTATCTAGGTATGGAGCTTGAGATTTTTCTTTAAAAAAATAATGGACCTTGAAAATTTAGCTCGCTGCGGACAAGCAGCACCATGGGCAAGGTGACGTTCTTCAGTCTGCGGATTCAAAAAGTTCAGAAACTCGAGGTACCAAATGAAGTCGTTCTCTGTTCAGCGATTTGACGCGGACTCCAAGTCACAAACACAGCCATGCACGGAACGATGATCATCATCGCTCCTACGGTTTTCAGCTTTTCACTTTGTTCGCTGCTTAAGTATCTTTATTGCCCATTTTCAGACTGTAAGCATGTTCATTCTTCGTTTAGCTAAAGTGTGTTTGAGCCTGATACTAACACTAATTATCATTAGAGTAGCATAATCTAGACCTTCTAACATCTGCTTCTGCCGAATGAAATCGAACCCCAACTATCTATACATAAATCTATCCTGTTCTTCGTCATATTTTTGTCAGACTTCTTCCGTGGAGTGGCTTCTTCGGTGGAGTGGCTTTTTTAGTGAAGTTGAAGCCGTTTTGCAAAACGTTTGGTAAAACGGCTTCTCAATGGCAATATATGTAATTTTATGATCACTTAATACTTGGAGAGAGAGGAGAAGCCGGTGAAGCCACTTTTTTCGGCTTCTCCTCTCTAGTGTAAGCCGTTTTGCGGCTTCTCCCCGGCTTTGGTGGTGAAGCCGTTTTGAAATTGGCCCTTTGGTAGGGCTTCACCAAAAGCCGGTGAAGAAGCACTTTGAGAAGCCCTACCAAACGGGGCCTTAAGATGATGTCATGGAGTGGGTTAGCAAAAGAGTTGATTCAGAAGAAAATCAGGGGGAGATGAACTGTAAACAGGTTTGTTTAAAAGAATAGCTGAAGTCGTGGTGGGAGGTCACGTGAAGACGTGAAGTTTTCGTAGTATATATAAGGAGAAACTGCAAGGCACACGACAAAGAATTAGGAGTTACGAGATGGCGCAACTGGTGCTAATGCAGCAACGGAGCACCATGTGGCTGAAAAATATGGCTGATTGAACCAAGAATCATGTCCTGATAAAAGGCTCTGGTGGAATGCATGCAGATTTCTTCAATTTCGCTGATCATGCTAAGTTATTTTCAAAGTGATCAAGTATGAGTCATATATGATGAAACAGATGGTATGCCTCGCTACAATCTTTGATTAGTAAAGTTCTCTCCGTTCGCTGTTTTAAAGCTAGACTGCCTACCTCAAAGCAAATGACTGCGATAAATTTGGATCTCATATGGGTACTTCGACACCTGTGGTGAGTTTTCTCACATAGGGTCAAGTGTGAGAAAGTTTCAGGTGGCATTTCTGTACTAGAACTGGTGCGGTGGTGCCCTGACTGCGATGAATTTACACCTGATGATCAATGTAATAGTATGAACTGGTAGAGATCCTTGATAGTTACAACCAGCAGAAGGCATTTCTGTAATCCATATTGTGAAAGTTCCTAGATTTGTGTCAGTGTTTAAGCTCTTTCATGACGAAACAAAGAGCTGGAGGATTCCAAAGGAGGGTTTGCAGACTTCAAATGTCATGTACAATGTGTTCTCAAATGTCATGTACAATGTGTTCTCGATGCTTTTGCATCAAGAGCTGTAGAAATCCATGACAACCTTCTGCACACAACTGCACCTCAGTCTGTGAAATTTTCCACTATGTTTCTTAACTGTTAATTATTATATTAGCCAGTTTCCATGCATTGATACTTGTCAATTGTCACAGTTGATTAAAATGCATTTTATTTTTGTCCCTAGTTTTATAGTTGAGTCCTTAATTAATTGGTTAAGAGTTCAAGAAATATAAAGTTTGATACTCATTGGCATACCTGTTGTACTTTACTTACAGTAGTAATAGATGGACTGCTCATGTCATAACCATGCTCAAACTCCATGTGACCCTCAAGGTTCTTTAACTGCATGGAAAAAAAAACAAAATTAGAATACTTTGAGCTTTTTGCACACAACTTAAAGGAGTGCTGAAAGACACGTACAGCCCAAGCATCCTTTTCACCACGTAGTATGCGATCCGTTTCCTCCTCAGTATTGAAGAAAAGCAAATACAAGCTTCTAGAATCTTTTCCACAACTCATGATCCATGATATTTTCTATGAAGACACTAGATGTTGTTGCCATGAAGAAATTAGAATAATGTAGAACATAGATATTTGTCTAGTGAAAACTCTAGAAGGGGACACATGTCATCATCCTATAAACTCGCTTGGCCTATAAATAGAGGTCCCATTTCCTTGCCATGCCATTCAACCATGAGTATGGTAGATGAGTGGAGTATGGTAGAAATAAAGGGTGAGTGCCAGGCTAGCCACTAAAGAGAGGGTGTTGTACACTCTTGTGTAATATTGTTATGTTGTAATAAAGTTCTGTTTCTTACAAGTATTAGTCTCCCGGTTGGGTCATATAGTTTCTAAGTACTTAGTGCATAAGTTGTGATCCATCGAAGGTTGGCTCTGTCACCCGGGATCACAAGGGTCTGGACTTCATCGTAGGTTGGCTCTGCCACCTGGAATTCAGCTTCATCTGTTGGTAGGATCTGCCACACGGAAGTGAGGAGGTCAAGGACGGCCTGCGGTCATAGACGAATAATATGGCAAAGATGTTGATACCTACAATGGATGTGGAGAAACAGCTAAGACCTAGAACTGCTCGATGAGCAAAATATGACAGATATATAGCAATAGAGGTAAAAACGTATCAAACATTCCAACTCGAGATGATATCATCGCAAGCAAGCGCTCAACCCAAGATCTTGCAGTCGAAGTCAACAGAACACCAATGGCCACAATAGTAAACACGAGGAGAGTACCAGATTAATTTTCCATCTATCTTCGTCGCTGAGAGCCCTTGGCACATTACCAGTGCTGGCTGCCAAGTAGGGCACCAGACTAAACCAACCACTCAGAGCATATCCCTGCATGCTTGCCTCCCACTGGTTTCCCTGCAGGAATAAGAATAATGAGAAAGAGCAATTGGTACCCAAAATGTCGTTGGATAATCATACAACAATTCCACTAGTTCAATGCAATCGGGTATGCGAAACGACAGTAAATGATTATACAACAATTCAACTAGTACGCAAAGTGCCAGTAAACAGTCAGACAACAATTCGACTAGAACAATGCAATTGGTACGCAAAATGCCAGTGAACAATCAGACAGCAATTAGACTAGTACATGTGCTGTAATTAAATTTGGGTCTATGTGCCATCCATCTGCACAATAACTAATTCCCATGTCATCAAATAGCATAATCCCAATCTATCCTAACTAAGAAATTATTAAAGTCAAACCTGTTTGATTAATATAATACGTGTTGTGGTCGAATTTGGGTATTTGCGTTGCCATCAATCCATGGCCAATAACAACGCGACCAGAGTGGTGGCTCATTCTGTACGCCGCCAGCAGCATTCCCTCTCTGCTGTGCCCTCTCCTCGGCGGCGCGTTGCACCGCCTCCTTGGCCTCTGCTGCTTGCTGGTGCCTCAGGCACGCTTTCGCCAGCTCCGCCACTAGAGCGCGGAGCCGTGAGGTGACCTCTCGCTCCAGTTCCGTCGCCGCGGTGCCGAGCTCGGCGACGTCCGCGCTTGCGTTGCCTGGCCCCATCAATGCGTGCATGGCCCGGTCCAGGTGGCAATGGGGCACGCCGACATCGTTGGCGAGCTTCTAGATGATGCGGGCTCGTGGTAAGATCTCGTCGCGCACGTGCTTCCTCGATTCCTCCAGTAGCAACTTGACGGAGATCTCCGGGCGATCCTTCGCCCCTGTTGCCTGTAAACACTTCTGAATTGAATGGGCGTAAACCCGCAATCCCCAGCGAAGGGCATGAACCCCCCAAAAATTCATCCCGATTTGTTGTTGCCTGACCTGAGGGGGCGGAGGCGGATCCTCATCGGCGAAAAGGCAGGTCTCGAAGCTGTTCCCGCGGTGGCGCTGGACCCTCCCCCTCCCCCGGAGCAGCAACCACCACCATGGTCCCGCAACCCGCTCCTCCCCCTGCTCCCCCAGCTCCGCCGCGGCATGCCGCCCTGTCTGGTGTCCTCTGCGATCTTCAGATGCTCGCAGCACGCGCTCGCCAAGTCCGACGCAACACCTCGAAGGGCATCCAGCTTGACTTCAAGCGTGCCCTCCAGCGCGGTGGCCGTATTGAGTGTAGGAATACGAGGTAGGCTACGCTAGCGCAAATCAAAATTTCTACCGCGTATAACCAGGAAGAACTGCCGTATAAGGATCACGGGATTACCACTCGACGCACTACTGGTGCGGAAGATGTAGATACGCGTCGGTGCAGTGAAGACGATCACGTAGTCGTACGTAGTCGATCAACGTAGTCGTACGTAGTCGATCACGTCCAGCAGCTCCTCAGCAGCTCGTCCACGTGCACAGCAAGATCGCCTCCGGTGCCGCGGCTCGTCGTCGGCTCGTCGTGGCTCGTCGGCGGCTCGTCGATGGCTCGTCCAAGTGCTGCAGGCGCAACACCTCCAAGGTATCCACACGTGCAGGGAGGAAGCGTCGCAAGCCGGACTGCTAGATCCGCGAGTTGCAACAGGCGAGGGCGTGGGAGGCGCGGCAAGTCTGTTTTTTTAAAAGGTGTAAACCCTAGGGCGCCCCCACCCCTCTATTTATAGGGGTTCCTGACGGGCCTCTGGATCCGAGGCCCATTAGTACTCCTAAACCTAATCCAACTCGGATCAGATCCGAATTGGGCTTCCAGCCCCTTAAGTGTGTGACCCTATGGGTTCGGATACGTATAGACATGGCCCGAGTACTCCTACTCGGCCCAATAGTCGGTAGCGGCCTCTAGCAAGACGTGCCAACTCCTATACGCATACGAAGATCATATCAGACGAACCATCACAACATAATATACATGCTATTCCCTTTGCCTCACGATATTTGGTCTAGCTTCAAGCCGACCGCTCTTTCTCGATCCTGTGATTCGGAATCCCTTTGTAGGTTAACTCTTAACCGTACGTAGCATGGCCATGCATTTTCGGATCCGATCACTCGAGGGGCCCAGAGATATCACTCTCAATCAGAGAGGGGCAAATCCCATCTTGATTGACCATGTCTCATAGCATGCTTCTTGACAAACCCGAAAGCTACCTTTATAACTACCCTGTTACGGCGTAGCGTTTAATAGCCCCTAAGTAGGTCAATCCACATCTAGAATACATTCGACAATCTCAGGTCAAAGGACAAAGCGTACATGTTGTTTAAAGAGAGAACTACTTCTCGTGTTGGGTCAGTCCTAACACATGTCTCCACATGTGTCCACATTATTAGTTCAACATTTCCATGTCCATGACTTGTGAAACATAGTCATCAACTAATACATGTGCTAGTCTAATATTCATGTGTGTCCTCACATGAACTCCGACTAGGGACAACTTTAGAATAACCATACAAGTAAAGAGTTTCACATACAATTCACATAATTGCAAATCAATTCAAGTAGCCTTCAATGGATATTCAATGAACACAACATACAAATCATGGATACAAATGGAATGTCATCATCTCTATGATTGCCTCTAGGGCATACCTCCAACATTGAGGAGGTCAAGGACGGCCTGCGATCTTCTCACGCTGTCCGCCTAGGACAACGCTTCCACGGCTGCCGTCAGGTTGTTGTCGCGCACACCGTCAACGCCGACGTGCTCGAGGGCGAGCCTCACGAGCTCGGCGGCTCTGCTTCTCAGAGCCCCCTCCCCCAAAATGGAGATCGTGCGGGAAGCGGCTTCGATGAATTCGTCGGCCATCTCTGATTGAGCGGAGCGGCCGAGCGGGAGAGGGAAAGAGATTGGGAGGATGTTATGGTCTTATGGAGTCCTCGACGGCGTTAAGGAGGGGGGAGCCGGCGCACCGGTTGCGCAGGCGCCGTCTGCCAGCCGCACTGGCCGCCGCAACCATGCCTTCATCTCCCTACACCTGGTGCATTGGACCAATGATACAAAAGACCCCTAGTCCATGGTCCACGTTCAACCCCACTCACCGCCATCAGAGCCCACCAGTCAGCGGGCCAACCCACGCCGCCCGCCTCCGTGCACCCAGTGCACATGAGCCACAGACATGGAGGCGGAACCAAGCCGTGGCCCACAGCTCAGTGGCAGCACCCGACCCCACCGTTCTGGTTCCACACGTCAGCAGAACATATAGACAAAAATCCTATTTGTAGCCCTTTCCTTTTTCATAAAAATTCCAAAAATACTAAGGTCAACTATACAACTAAATTTCTTCGTCACATCAATTCCAATTCAGAAAAATTCTAAACTTAATATCTTGGGTTTTCAAATATTAAAAACAACATTTTCATGTACATAAGGAATTGCTTTTCATCCATTTTAATCCCATAACTTCCTAGAAATTTCCTAAAAATCTACAAAGCTCTAGGATCAAGCTTTGTAGGATCTCTTCGGAGACATCCCGAAAATTGAACCTACATGCTACGTTTCCTTTAGATCAAACAGTGCTTACATATGGTGTGATATTACAAGGTTGTTTCAAGAAAGCCACGAAGTAAAAGCAGAAATAGAGAGTTCGAACAAATTAAACGGCGAGTCTGAATAATACAGTATCAGCTTGTGCCCCGGGATGTATCATGAATAGAAATCAAGATAGTATACAGATATAAGTTGTTTTTTTTTCTATCGAGTCAGTTAGAGCAACTTCAAAAGGCGGCTGATCTTTCCCCCCAATACCTTATTTAGGGAAAAAAGAAAAAAAGAATTTCAATAGTCCACCCAAAACTCCCCTAAAAGATTGGTGAGAAAAAACGCCATCTCACCCCACATATTTTCGCGTCGCGCGGTCTTCCCCAATCCCCCCGAGCTCCGTTCCCGCACGCGCCATATACTTCCCGTGCTTGTTTTTTTTTGCCGCACAGGCACCGCCCGTGGCGCGCCTGCTTGCCCCGCACCTGCCGCTGGTCGCCCCACGCCGGTCGTCCCGTGCCTCATGCCGGTCGCCCCACGTCGGTCGCCCCGTGCCGGCCAGCCAAGTAGGGAGGGGAGACCCTGGACAATGGACGAGAGAGGTCGGTGATGGGTGAAATAGATGCGGGATGGCGAGGGGAAGCTGCTGGTGCGAGGAATCGAATAGACGCGGTCGGGATACAGCGGATTTGGCCGACAGCGAGTTCGAAGGAGTGCGAGGAATCGAGCAGACGCGGCCGGGATACAGCGGATTTGGCCGACAGCAAGTTCGAAGGAGCGATGGAGCTCTGTTCTGGAGGTAGAGGAGGGCTCTGTTCTGGAGGTAGGTCCAATTACGATGATGTGGTAAATATTCGAGAGTAAGTTTTAGCGTTCTGCTATGGCCTGTTATGTTTTTGGGAGAAAATTTTTTTAGGACAGCGTTTTGGGAAAAAAAAATTTGGAACTTGCTCTGGTTTTGTGCTGGTAGTATTTTAGAGAGAACCTTTTTTTTGATTCTTGGAAGCTAGAGGTTACCATATTAGCTTCTCACTTCTATGATAACAGTTGGAAACAACCTATTATGCATTCTGCTTCATGTCTCTTCATTGCAAGGAGTATCTCAATAAAATCCACCATGGTTTGCTGATACCCATTCAAGATTGACTAATTCTATATAGATTTTTATTTTTCATTGAAGCTCCCCCTACTCACATGTTTTTTGCAATTTGAGCATGAGTGTTCCACCTGATTTTCTATTCTGTACACATTTACACTTTGAAATTGCTGAAGGACAGTTGAGCTGATATATGTTGTAAATTCAGCGACGCATCGCAGGCTCAAAAGACATGAGGCTGTGAACTAGTAAAGGATAAGACCATTTCATTTCAGAACATATCAGATAACATTGTGAGAGTATGTTGCATTTGATACAATACATCCTTTTGCAAAAACAAAAAGCAGCATGAGTAGTGAACTACTGGTCAGACAATTCCATCAACAGCGAACAGCACACGCTGTTACACAATCCGGGGCTAAGAATAATGTTGACAGACAGGTCACAGGTTGATCAAAAGAACTAATCCAAGAGAAGCCAATGTACAGTTGAGCACAATTTTGGCAAAGAATCAAAGCTACACTTCTGGAATGCCACGCTCATCTCAGTACCACCGCATTCACAATCACATATCACCATCGATGCAAGCCTACATAACAAAGGTCAAAGGCTGACAATTTTAATAGAAAGTTGGGAACAAATAAAATAAGATAACTATGGCCTACACTTACCCATAAGAAAATGATAAAGTGTAGACCGGCTGAAACAATGACCAATATCCAAAGCGCTGCTACTGAGTCTGGGAAGAGCAACCAGTGGCAGTAAAAGATCACGAGAAGTATGGCAGCTGCAAGAAGGAGCATTCAAATTTATTCAGTAGAACTAATAAACTACCAATCTACAAGTGACGCCATTTGGCAACTCGTATAACAAGAGATATCTTCATACCTAGCATGCCAATGCGGCTGGCGAGCCGGGTATAAAAATGCAGAACCCGAGATCGTACGATTATGCGGGGCACACCAAGACCGGTCAAACACCAAATCCAGGTGATCTTGATGTATTTTGGCGGGAGCGAGGCACAGTTGGTACTAAGAAATGCCTTAGTATGTACTAAGAAATGTCCAAAGAGCATTATGGTTTCTCTCCACCCTATATGCATGTGGTGGGTACCTTGTTTGACATTGAGGAGCAGGTGGTGTACTTGTATGTTGCAGGTGCTTCAGCACATACTCTGTGGAGTTGAATGCTCACTTTTGGCTCGAGTCAGTTTAACCATGTTTCTTTGGACTATTTACGTATATACCAATCGCCTTGTTATGGGCGGGGTTCGGTCCGAGACTAGTGGTGGATAGTGCTCAACCTATATGCGGATTGGAGTATTAGTGTACGGAGTTCGAGGCGTTGTCCTACTCTGACCAGACTACACCCCCGCGTGGGTAGGTTTCACAGTTTCGAGGTCTCCAACTGGTGACGGCGTGCCCTGTAGTGGAAGACACTACCAAACTCGAGGAAACAGGAGAGTGTTAGCCACCTACTCGGGCTTCAGCCGTTAGGTAGGGTTTGGACGGCTGATTTCTATTCAGGCTCCATCCGTGCGGGTACAGATGTAGAACCTCTGCAGAGTGTATAACCTATAGCTATAGTCCGTGTCCACTAGTATGGACAGTTTTTTGATCTGTTACTCTAACTAGATTTTTACAACTCTTCTACCTTCCTATTTTGAGATGGGTCGGCGTTTGCCGTTGAGATGTGATGAGAGGAAGCTCTCACATCGCCTAGTGTTTGTGTGCTGGATTCTTGGGTAAAAGATATGATGGTTTGTGACGACTTCCTTGTTGTGAGGTGTTGATCTTGAAGATGGTATTGTTTTGATGCATCCTTGATTGTTGCTTGTGCTACTGCATAACCTATACATCCATATATAGGATTATCCATGCATATAGTATTATTCCCCCGTTTTCTTGGCTTGCTACTATTGGGAGTTGACATGGCCTACCCGCTTCTCGGGTAGATGGTAGCTTTTCAGGATCGGAGCTCGACTACGACTTCGACAATGATGGATGAGAAGACTAGGAATGATCCCTCGCTCAAGTCACCTCTGAAAATGGTGTTCGTCATAGCTCATGTTTACACCGCATCTATGTTTTATCTTTCGTGATTCAGTTCTGATGGACTTGTACAGGTATGAGCTGAAGAGTTGTACTCGATATTTATGATATTATTATTTTGTTGCTACTTTATATTTCTATGTTGGTATGAATTTGTACTATCTGAGATAGTGATTCACACGTGATATCTTTTCTAGGATTATTGTGGAGGTGTGTAGGCTTGATTTCTTAGAATTGGAAATTCAGGTCGTTTAAAAGGTTTGCTCCTTGTGAATGTTTCGAAGGTTCAACTCGACGATCTATCCAAGCGCAAGCTACTGAGCTTGCCCTGTTCTCATGGAAGCCGCTGCCGCAGTGCCGCCTGAGGGTTACGGGAAAAGCTGTCGCCAGCAGGCTCTAGTGCCGTACATTTGGCCCATTGGCAGCTCACCACCGGAAGTTGCACGCGCGTGACCTGTTAGGAGCCGGTTGAAGCCCAATTAAGATAAATGCCTTGATTTATTTTCTTACTCTTTCCTTCGTTCGGTCCATGTATATTTTGCGGCCCATGTGATATATTTCGCGGCCTGTTAGCTGAAAGCGGATCGTGTGGAATCGAAGGAGCAGAGTTGTATGCAGACACGCGCTCGCCAAACACGGAAGACACGGAGGCAATTTGCTTCTGCGATCGATGTGTTATAATAAAATAGGCCTTGCCAGTCTCGAGCCCCCCTTGGTTTTGCCTGGTCCTATCACCTGTGCCGCTGGGAATCTGCCCCCGCCGTAGTTAGGTTTCGAACCAGGGCCTCCGGTCCGGCCACCCCGCGCCGTGCGCGCTCCACGCGTGCGATGGCCTTCCTCCCTTACATGCCGCCACGGCCGGCCAAGCACCTCGCATACCGTAGGCTGGAAGAACGATCAATAATCCCGAGCTGGGGTGAGTCCACGTGTATTCAAGGGTAATACCCATTATTTCTGCATTTTTTATATAGTGTATCCTATATATATACATCAAAAAACAAAAAGAAATTCAATCCGAACAAAGCAAAAGTCAACCTGGAGTTCTGGACCGCTCCTCCTTCCCTATACCCCGTGCTGGCCCAACAGTCCAATTGACCTAGTCGGCCAACTCCCTCCTGTCCGAGCACAGAGCTGCCTATGCAGCCCTCCTCTTTCTCATTTCTCAATCGATTCAACGCACGTTCCAATGTAACCCTAACGGCACCAGGCCAACAGTGACGGGGAGGCTGGACAGCGAGCTGACGACGGTCGGTGAGGGTGGAGGTGGAGGCGCGGCGCCGCGGCGGCGCCCTTGGCGCAGGCGCACTACGCACGGCAGCCGGCGCGCGCAGCACCATAGTAGCCGGTAGGCGGCCAGCGTGGTGGCGGCGGCGGTCTACTGATCTGGGTGGCGGGTGGCTGGTGCCGGAGCACGGGAGCAGCCAAGCAGGGAACACTTTATCAAGCATTCAAGCCCAGGACTACAATAAGATACAGGTGAGCACTCTATCAAGCATCAATACTTGTGTGATTTTAATTTTAGGTTTGAAACATGAAGAGGAAGAATAGTGCCATTACTGATTTGAGAGCTTTCTTGGCAAGAGGTGTTGTTTTATCCTCTATTTATTTCACATGTTGCCACTTTGATATGTTGATCATTGGTAGCTGAATAATTTCCAGTTGCGATCAATTTTATTAATCAATAATGCTGCGACTTAATTCTGTATTATAAAACTATAATTTTAGCTGCCAAATTTTTTTTTTACCATATGGAATTTTGAATACCTATGGTCCGCCTCTGATCCCGAGACCGAGCCAGGCCACCAGGAAGTTCTGCAAACCCTTCATGGTGGTACTGAATCCGTTGCCCCTGTGATCTGTTAATAAATCCAGATGATCATCATGTAGCGAGTCTCTTGCCGTCTCTTCTTTTGAATCCATAGTGGGTTACAACTTAGAAACCATGCATCACCCATGGTTCATGTGCAGGTTTATACCTTAACTTGTTTGTGCTTTTGCAGTGCTTCATGGTTGCTTGGGGCATGGTATTGCTGGCCTGCCTTTTCGTGTACCAATACGCATCCCGGACTTTGAGGACAACTTCGCAATGATAGCGTATTTGGTTTCAGCTCTCATGGTGATCGGATTCTGTTTCTCATTTGCATACTATATATGCAGAAGACCCAGCGACGGATGGAGAACAATGTCAGCAATGTTAAGGAGAGGAGCATACATGTATATTTTGGCCAGATTTCAGCTCTCATCTTTCACTATTATTAATGCGAGTCATAGTTCTAATTGCTGTCGACACAATATCCTTCTGCGGCAGCAACAATCCATATCCCGCCTAACGTGGCTGTTCGCAGATTCTAGCTGATGTTCCTTGCCTTAAGTTACAAACAAATTAACATGTTGATTTATGCTAAAAACAAATTATATTTCTCATGGTTGATGCATTGGTTTTTGAACTTATGTTAATTCGGAATTCGTTCTGAAATTACATTTTATAAACCCATTAAAGCTCCTGCATTAGCGTATGGAACATTGCACGGGTACGTGCAAGGTTCAGTGTATTTTGGAATAGCAAACACGTCGATGGTGCAGTATAACATTTCTTCACCAGAACTTCCGTGGGTAGAAGACCTTATACCATTAACAATTAACAGTTGCATTCCTGTTTACTCCCGCTGTTAAGTTGCAGGATCATATTATCCAATCATATCTTTTGAAGTGCTAGACTAATACCAATGGATCGTCACAATGCACTATTGCACTCACATATCAGCAGTAGCCAACGATAGTAAAGAACACCTATACCTATCTAATCTGACTCTGTAATTCGGGCCTTCCGGAGGCTGCCCACACTTCTCATTTGGTGGATATCACTCCCATTCACTTGAATCACATATACCCCTCGTACCAAGCCTGGTGGACGATGGACTTAAGTTTGCACGAAAACTATAGAACAAAGCTAGAATATCCCCCTCGGTACAAGCCTGCATGCTCAGTTCAATTGCGTCTTTGGTAGAGCTTCACCGAAAGCCGGTGGAAAAGTACTTTGAGAAATCCTGCTACAATAATTGATGCAATTGAAACGATTGAATAGGAGCATCATAGTAATCCGCAAATGCAACACACACAATCCATAGCCGAGAATTAGGCATACCTGAACGGGTCGAGGCACCTGCGGCCTTCCGCCTCGCTCTCTCCTCATCAGCGAGGAGCACCGCCTTCATTACCCTAGCCTCTTCCCCGTACTTCCGGCACGCGTCCGCCAGCTGCACCATCGGAGCGCGGAGAGCGTGCAGCTGTGCGGTGGCCTCCCGCTCGAGCTCAGTTGCCGCGGTGCCAAGCTCGACAAAGGCGGCGCTCGCATTGTCCGCCACCATCAATGCAGCCGTGGCCCGGTCCAGGTCGTGGTGGGGAAAACCGAGATCGTCGGCGAATTGTTGTATCTCGCAGGCCATCTTCACCAGGTTATCGCGTTGCGCCGACTCTTTGCACATGAAATCGATAGCGATCTGCGCGGCGTAGTTGGTCTCGCCCGCTCCCTGCAAACATCCCCCGAAATTGAAGCCTAAACCCGCCATCTCACATTGCACAAACCTTAAATCGGGTTGCTGCCTGCGTACCTGATCCTTGACGAGAAGAGCGGCCTCCAAGTTCTCCACGCTCTTCTCGTGGCGACGCGGAAGCCACCCCCGGAGCAGCAGCCACCACCACGGACCCGCAGCCGGCCGCTCCTCCCGCTGCTCCTCCCGAAGCTCGCGGCATGTGAGCGCCAAGAACGACGCGCCTCCTCGAAGCGACTCCATGTCGGCTCCAAGCGCGTCCTCCAGCTCGGTGGCCGCGTCGAGGAGGGCGAGGACAGCCTCCGACCTTCCCGAGCTGCCCGCCTGGGACAACGCGTCCGCGGCCGCCTTCAGGTTGCCACGGGGCACGCCGCCGACGCCGACATCAACAGCGGCGAGCTCGAGGGCGAGCCTCGCGAGCTTCGCGGCATTGTCCCGGAGAATCTCCTCCCCAAGAAAGCGAAAAACGGTGGCAGCGGCTTCGATGAATTCGTCGTTCATGTCCGATTGAGCGTGGCGGGGTGAAAGAGTTTGGGAGAACTTGCGTGGCGCCACGGTTACTGTTTATATATTAAGGAGATTACAGGAGTTTGACTTGACTGCAACCTAGGAGTCTAAACCGATTATAAATCTCGGTTATCTCTAATACAAGTCAAATCCTACGAGTTTACGATCTCTATATCTCTAACACCCTCACCGACAAGCAAACCAAAGAACGCCCCCCGTCAACTGAGCTGAGAAGGAGCGGGTCCGCAAGGGGAAGACGTTGGTCGTCGTTCACGACGAACGCGCGCTGGCCTGCCAAATTCGGAACCGGAAGCCAGAGCCGCCGTCGAGCTCGCCATTTTCCACAGTCGCGCCATGCGCACCGAGACAGAGCTCGCGGCTCCTATCAATTCGGGAGCTGCAATTCATCTCAGTTCAATTCCTCTCGCCCAAACCTTCACCACAATCCCAGGAGCCTCCCAGCGCACCCAAATTGACCCAAGCCACTGGCGAGGTTGACGTCGACGATGAACTCCGTCTCCGAGACGCCACAGCCGCACCCACAGTGATTACCCGTTGGATTATCTGTAACCGTTGGGCAGTGCCCGCCGGTGCCGCAGGCCCTCGCCTTGCCGCCCCGCAACTCGCCCCACCGGCGCCGCAGCACCTCGCCCCGCTACTCGCCCCGCCGGCGCTGCTGCCCCTCGCCTCGCCGCCGCCACCGCCGCTCGCCCCGCCGGCGCTGCAGCCCCTCGCTCTGCCGCCGCCGCTGCGCGCGCGCGAAGGGGCCGCGCGGGAAGGTCGCTGCTCGGGTGCGCGGCAGGGCGAGGGGCGGTGAAGGTCCGGGAAAAAAATGTGCGCGGGTCGTAGTTTTAGTTTTCCCTTAAAAAAGTGGATAAGACTAGCCGTCTTCTGGAATTGCTCACAGGAACAAGATACATAACCGCTCCATTCGATGAGAATTTTTAGAGCCGGTCATTTAGTTCCAGAAAATCTTATAGCTAGTTAGAGCTACTTGCATAATAGAAATACTTGGTTGTTCAATTTTGTTATTAATTTGGGTTTAAGCGCATATGTAAAAAACACCTAATTTTATCTTACAAACTTCAAATCATATATGGATATCGATGTGCAAAACAAGCCCCGTGACTGTGAATGATAATGTTATTAATGGGATGGAGATTATTTTTCTCAGCAAATAAATGCCTACCGTGTGACTGTTAGTGTTACTTTTGCTCAATTTGGATCTGGGTATGGAGCTTGAGATTTTTTTTAAAAAAAATAATGGACCTTGAGAATTTAGGTCGAGGTCCCTGCAGACGGGCAAGGTGACGTTCTTCTGCGGGTTCAGAAAGTTCAGAAACTCAAGGTACCAAATGAAGTCGTCCTCTGTTCAGCGATTTGACGCGGACTCCAAGTCACAAACACAGCCATGCAAGGAACAACGATCATTATCCCTCCTACAGTTTTCAGCAATTCACTTTGTTCGCTTTATTGCCCGTTTTCGGACTGTAAGCAGTGTTCATTCTTCGTTTAGCTAAAGTGCGTTTGAGCCTGTTACGAACCCTAATTATCAGTAGAGTAGCGTAATCTAGACCTTCTAATATCTGCTTCTGCTGAATGAAATCGAATCCCAACTATCTATACATAAATCTATCCTGTTCTTCAGTGTTCTTCTTCATATTTTTGTCAGACTTTTTCCGTTTCTGACACGAACGAGGCATGATGCTCTTAGAAGCCCCATTGCGAAGGATATGAACTCTCTGCGAGTCCCAAACGACCTACAATTTGGAACGAAGGGAGTACTTGTCATGGATGCAGCTCATTTGTGTGTGACTTCACAAATATATATTTCATTCGCAAGGATGGAAAAGGAGCAAAGTCTTCACTAAATACAAGCAGACCAAAACGCCATGTGGAGCCACGTGGTGCTGACGTGTCCAGGGTCAGGCCCACTCTTGGGGTCCACTTACTGACTAATAGGGCCCACTGACCGGTGGGGCCCAGTTGACCGTTGACCGTTCAACGTTGTCCAAGTCAACGTTGACCGTTGACCAAGCCAACGGTGACTGTTCATTTCCCCCTCTTTTAGATTCTTTTTTCTTTTCGTTCCTTCTCTTTTTTTCATTTTATGTATAATACTTTTTTCTTTTTTATATTTTTCCTTTCTTTTTTATATTTTATGGACAACATCTTTGCTCGCTACATGTAGGTTGGTAACGTGGTATGAGAATGAATTCATGAACTACTTTGATAACATTAGTTGCAAGGTGTAGGTGTAGTACATCCATATAAGTATCCATGTCCCCAAAACAAAATCTACTGATTGTAAGTATCCATCTCTATACCGCAGCTCTTGCATTAGTTGATATTACATCAATGTTGGGCCCGATCTAAAACCCAGGTCGAGTCCATGGGTGAGTCCATACATCGGAGACGCCCATTCATCCTCGAGCAAGCAAGTGGGGGTCGGAGCCCACTATGGCCCCAACAGGGCTCCGCCAGTGTAGGTGTGGAGTACATCCATACGTATCCATGTCCCAAAACAAAACTCGCCGATTGAGTTAGGCACATAGGACTGGTACCAAGTCACCCTGACGGCGAAGCAAACCCAGATCCTCGGAGAGTCCAGCGGCGGAAGAGGCGAGGCCCCCATGCGCTTTAAGGTGGTGTGTTCAAGGAGTGGTGCGTCCGAAGAGAGTCCGAGAAATGGTGTGCGGCGGTGGATGTGGCGAGGTCCCATGCGTTCTGCGTTGCCTTGGAGGTTCAGGATCCGGTGCAGTGCTTCAGTCATTTTGGCGTGTAAGGTGCAACAGCGGTACTTCGGCGAGGGGTCCTGCATGGTGGTGGCTTCTTCGGTGAGGTGTGGTGGGCTCTTCTTCTGACTTCTACCAACGCAAGACCGTGGTTGGAAGATCGACGATCGTGTGTGTGGCCTGAAGATGATGGTGGCATGGTGGAACAATCGTGGTAGCTACATGGCTTGCAGCGGATTGCGGCGGCTAGTTCTGCATGGCAACGGTTGGTTGGCATGGGACATCATCAGGAATGACGGCACTTGCGATGAGTGTCACTTGTTGGCTATTCTCCGGGGTTGTGGTGGTGTGGTGAGTTGGGTGGAGTTGAGTCGAGTTGTGCAGCCGTGTTGATGTCTTAATCCAACCGGTTGTTATTTTGAGTTGGTGTTTCGAGTGGAGTTGTGCGGCTGTGTTGATGTCCCAATCCAACCGGCCAGTGTTGTTGTTCCGCTATTTCTTTTGTTGTTGTACGCAGTATGGGTGTATTCTTCTTTTTAATATAATCGGCAGCTCTCTTGGCTGGTTCGTTTAGAAAAAAACAGGACGCACTTCTCGTCGAGCTGCCAAAACTGACTCATCTTTGATCCTTCGCAACCTCAGCCTCCATTTGCTTCTACGGGCTCTAATGCCATAAAAACCGCAAATGCTACTAATGAAGAGGACAGTGACTAAGCTATATATCATATATGAAGGGAGCTAAAACTCGAGAACCATTTTTATTATTTTTATTTTATTTTCTTTTTCTTTGTTTTGCTAAACTTCAGAACAAAAGAATCTGCATAGTCAATACTTCACATTGTAGTCTCAAAGAGACGATGTACTACCAAGTTCCCAACAAGTGGAGAAAGTGAAGATCAAGTCTGAACTCTGAACATGATCAGGAAAACATACAACAATTGCTCCACTGAATAGAGGTTTCTATTTTTCTTATTTCTTTCCAACAGAGATTCTGGTATTAGGATGCCTTATAATTTACCAGAGTGTACACAGGTTTCAGTCTTGTGACACGCGCACAACCTGCTTGCCAACATTTTTACCACTGAACAGGCCAACAAAAGCCGCAGGTCCACTCTCCAGCCCGACGCTCATATCTTCCACATACACAATCTTGCCATCTCTGTAATGTTTGGTGATGTCATCGACAAACCGTGGGAACAGGTGGAGGTAATCACTCTGGATGAATCCCTTCATCTCTATCCTCTTGCTTATCAGGGAGAACAGGTTGTGGATCCCAGAAGGAGCAGTTACCCCGTGCTGGGAAACCATCCCACACACTGCAATGCGTCCATGTATTCGCATGTTGAGTAGTACGGCATCAAGCATTGGCCCACCTACGTTCTCGAAGTAGATGTCAATACCTTCAGGAAAGTACCTACACAGGAAAACATTTCCACAAGATCACAGCATAATTCCCCAGTTTTAACAACAACAAAGGTAAACTGCTTTTATATCAATCAGTTGTCTTAAGGAATAGTATGTTCTAGGTAGGTACAGCTTTTTATGTTATCAGTGTTTCTCATTCATCAATAGTTCACAGAGGTTCATCATCCATCAAAGTTTAATTCTTTTCTGTACGATCCTAGCTTGGCTCATCAGCTGTTCATGAATGCTAAATCAAGCTGATATCATTTTCTGCAGAAGAAGAAATTCTGACCTTTTTAAGGCAGCAGTCAAGTCAGGCTCTTCCTTGTAATTGAAAGCTGCATCAAACCCAAGTTTTTCCTTCAGGAGCTCAACCTGAAAGATATATATTGTGGATATTGGATGATGCAACTACACAGGCAATGCAAGCAACTAATACTAGTTGGAGTGAATTTTTATTAAAAAGAAAAGAAGGGACTAGTATGAGTGTGTGCCTTCTGATTTGTTCCAGCACTTCCCACAACATAGCAGCCATGGAGCTTTGCAAGTTGACCAACGATCTGGCCAACTGCTCCGGATGCAGCAGAAACAAAGACAAATTCCCCTTTCTTTGGTGAACAGATCTCATAGAATCCAACATAAGCTGTAAAACCAGGCATGCCTGTGGAGGAATAATAAGAGATATAAGCTTCTTGGAGCGAAGAATAGCATGGAAAGAAAAATTCAGAAACACCATTTGTGATTATCACAGTTCTACTCCTACTCCTACACCCACCTCTCCTTTTCCTGTCCCTTAGATGCAATGAGTCTCTTCAACCTAGTTTTTTTATTTGCGGGTATTTTCAACCTAGTTTAGTCTTTCCAACCAAAAACATCATCCAACTGCTGCTGTTCAACAGCTACACCATTTGTGTTGTCTATATATGCTTAGAATGTAACTGATAAAAAAATTTGAAAAACATAAGGAACTAACCAAGTAGGCCCAAGTGGTAAGAGAGCGGTATGTCGCTTTGCTGAATCTTCCTGAGCTGTTCAGGCTTGGTGATCAGACTGTAGTCCTCCCAACCAGTCATCCCCGAAACAAAGTCACCAGCACTGAATCCTGGATGAGTGGAGTCGATCACCTTCCCCACGCCAAATCCTTCAAGAGGCTTCACAATCAACAAATCGTTCAATCAGTGGAAGCAATTAATGGAATTTGCGCAAGACCAATGCACAACCGATCGCTTCAGCAACTAACAACCCAGCCCAAGCTGAGGAAAAACGATTTGAAGGAAGAAGCTCACGGATCCAGGCTTGAAGGGCGGGATGTAGGAGCCCTGGAAGTCCCGCATCCTGCCGCGCATGTAGGGGTCGCAGGAGAGGTAGAGGTTCTTCACCAGCACCGCGGGGCCGCCGGCTCCCCCGGGGACGCGCAGCGCCACGGCGCCGCCGTCGACGAGCTCCATGTCGTCCTCCCTCGGCGCGCGGTCGATGTACCCGCGCAGCACCACCTTCCTGTTCCTCGCCACCGCCGCCTCTTTCTCCATGCCGCAGCGCCGCCGTGGACCTGTCCCGGAGCAGCAGCAGGTTGGGGTTTGGTTGGCCTCGTTCTTGTGCCGAGACTCGAGAGTCCCTACGATTCGCCAGGATTTTGTGCGCGGGGTAGCTGCGCGGCGCGCGATGGGATGGGACAGGACACCGGCCGTGCCACGGCGGCGGGCGCCGGGTTGGTGGTTGAATTCAGTCTGTTGGTTTGGACTCTGGAGATTGTGCGGACCGCGCGCCATGTGAACGTGCCGTGCCAACCAACCAACCAACAACAACAAATGCCGCGGGCGCGCGGTGGGCCTGAGTGTTTTGGGCCTCTGGATAGAGCCGGCCCGCTCGTGCGGTAAGAGAGTTGGGCTTCCTTGTGCTCTTCGCCGGACCGTCGTGTGTGTGTGTGTGAAAGCGTGGTGCCCCACTTGATTGTGGGCTTCGGTACCAGTATTAAAACGGCCCAAGCTCAGGAGATTCTGTCAGCCTGGTGTGATTGAGCGTCTATTTTTCCCATTTTGTGTTATCTATGAGCATTTCTCGCCTTGAAAAAGAGTGTGTGTACTTGCGTTTATGCACTGGTGCAACAGATTGCATGGTCTTTATTTGTAAGATGAAGTCAGATAATTACAGCCAGTCACTCTGCCAGCTACACTAATCATTTTATGAAAAGGCAAAGACGACGATAGAACAAAACAACCAACAGATGTTCTACGATTCATCTACGATGGTAATTAAGTACGTGCCGTCCGTGTAGTCTAAGCACTCGCTACATATACGTGATACATTCGACGTATGCATCTATATACACGTGGCAATGCAGCCACTGATGCATCTGCTTCGGCTCATCGATCGGCTGCCGTCTGATACATCAGAGGCAGCTCGGCGGCAGAACGAGGCCGAGCGTGCTCCCCTGCACATTCCGGCAGTAGGACTTGGCGGCGGCGGGCCGGCTCCGGTACGTGAGCGCCACGTCCTGCAGGCGGATGCCGCTGCACGGGTTGCTCCGGCTGCAGTCGAAGTTGACGGCGACCGGCGTCGCCGACGAGCCCCGGATGCCCACGTACCTGACGTCGCTGATCCTGATGCTGGAGCTCCCGCCGGGGCACCCGCTGCCGCTGGGGCAGTAGCGCTGGTCGATGATGATGGGGTTGTCCACGCCGGACATGGTGGCGTCCGCGAAGGTGACCCCCCGGACGAACCCGCGCTTGGAGCCGCCCCACGTCTTGATCCGGAGCCCGTTCGTCGTGCCGGCGAACCACGTCGTCTTCACCGTCACGTTCTGCACCGCCTCCACCGCCATGCCTTCCTGCTTGCCCAGGCTCCCGATGCTAATCAATTAATTGCACAAGTCACAGACACAAAATTAGTGCACGGATTAGGTACAAACCCAAACTGAACCTGAATGTTTTGTGCACACGCCACCATGCATGCGACTTGAGTATGAACCGGACCCAGATCTGGTCCGTTTCCACTAATGTTGCCTCAGTCGACTTCAAGATTTCTTTACTTTTAATATGGTAATAAAGACCGTTTCAGTCAAACCAGCAGCTATAGTGGATTGATTTCCAAACACTAGCTCAAGCTACCATTCCTATGCTGCCTGTGATTACTTTCTCGATTTAATTCCTAAAAACAAGAGCATTTCTGCGTTATTCATGCTGACGACAAACCACCGCGCGTCATGGCGCCCTCGCCCACGCACTGCCGGCGACGTACCTGATGCCGTGGCCGGGGCCGCAGGCGACGCGCTCGATCCAGAGGTGGGAGTTGCCGGGGCCGACGGAGATGCAGTCGTCGCCGGTGCCGATCCTGGCGTCGTACACCGACACGTGGCTGGACATGTGGATGTGGATCCCGTCGGTGTTGGGGCTGTCCGCCGGCGCCTCCACCGTCACCCCGCGCACCGTCACGCCCACGCACTGCAGCACCACCACGTGGAACAGCTCGCTGTCCACCGACCGCACCCCGGCCACCACCACGTCCCTCGAGTTCGCGATCGTCAGCGACTGCGACGACCCATGCATGCAACCACGGCGAGCCAAAGTTAGCTGTTGATCGTCAGGTAGCAAGCGAACACACCTTTCAGGTTCCGAGTTTCGACGACGGCGAACGTACCGACGCCGGCGTCGGGCAGTTCCCGCCGCGCGCTCTGCAGGCCCAGAGCGCCCGGCCGCGGCCGTCGAAGGTGCCGCCGGAGACGACGAGGCCCTCCATGTTCTCGAACGTGATCCACCTCCCCGACAAGCCGCGCCCGCCGGCGCCCGCGGGGGCGACGAGCGTGCCGGCGACGGCGAACGTCACGGCGGCGTGGCCGTGGCACGGGCCGGTGAACGTGGCGCTCGATACCAGGAACCGGCCGGGCGGCACGTAGACGGTGGCCGGGCGGGTCGAGCGGCATGCGTCGGCCCACGCGCGGAGGAAGGCGCCCGCCGCGTCCGCCGCGCCGTCGGGGCGGGCGCCGTAGCGCAGCACGTTGTACATTGCTGCGCCGGCCGCCGGGTCCGCCGGAAGGAACAGGACGGCGGCGTGCAGGTGCGCGAGCAAGCTCAGGACAGACTTTGCCATGGCCATCCGCCTCCGGGTGTACGCGACGCGGCGAGTTGGGATGCCGCCGGCTTGCAGGTGATAGTTAGGTATGCGTTCGATGATGTGATGACTTGCACACGTGTACTTATAGTGGAGACATCCACCGGCTCTGGGTAACATTGTTTTTGGAATGAATTAAGTGGGCGAACAAGAAAGAATTCGAGAGCGTGCACTCTTGGGGGGGAAAAAGAAATCAGGGGGAGAATTTGAGAGCCTTGCAGGGCATGGTAAGCAGCTGAGTGCGAGATTCAGAAGCCTAACCTGGGAATGGGAGACGAGACCACAGGTTGGTTAGTAAACTTTTACATGCGGCATTGACCATTGGAGGCTGGGCAAAGTATAGGTTTGGTGAGTTCTTGGAAACAACTTATGGCAGGCTACGCACCTCCCATGCGTAAGCTGTGCCGAGTGATGGATAGTAGTGGCGAACATACACACATTGTCTTTGACTGACCAGCATTGCTTTGCATGATGATCTGGAGTTGAAATGGTCACTGAATTTGTTGAAGGGTGCAGGAATTCGTAACCGGCCAAGGGTTGGAGCTCACCGATAGAATGCACGTCAAGATTCGGGCGTATTTCTGGCGCTTATGGACAAATGCAACTACTCGTCTACTCCAGTCCCATCAGGACCACCAATATCATCACTAGACGAAAAGAAGGTGCCAGCGTCAGCTTACGCAATTTTTTGCATCTTGCAGCCCATCCGGAGAAGAGCTCCAAAATTTGCAAAGAATGTAATGGCAGACATTGACACGTGGAGTTTGAAACTTGCTGAACTCTACCGAAATCAAGAAACAAAGCCATTTCAAGACAATTCGTGAATCAGCCGAAACTTCACCCATCGTCTCCAAAAGGCGTCTCCAGAATTAATAACGAAAGCTCCTTGATCAACCAACTGAAACTAAAGCTATCCCGTTTCCGAATCTACACCAATTTGGAGCCATTCAGTTGGTGGAACATTCACCAACTTCTCCATCTGCATTTGGAATCAAGATTGGAGGCTCATGTAATTAGGTTTTCATCGACCTCGCTTTCTACTACCATCGGCAGAAACTGGCTGCAAGACGATTAAACTTTTGACCATCTGAAACGACCCAAAGCAAAAAAAAAATGTCGTGTCGTCGAAGTAGAAGTCCAAAGGGCCTGAGATTGTTGGGTTGGGCGTGTGACTGTTGCGAGAGAGCAAATTTGACTACCACTGCAGTCGTGGGTTGGGTACGTCTCAACCCAGCCTGGGCAGACCTGGCATGTGTTCAAGTCAACAACTACTTCGTTCAAGCAAACAAGACTTAGGTTTGGCTTGCTGTTCACCAATCACCATCAGCTTGTAACTTTTTGAAAGTGATTTGATGAAATAACCTACAGTACACGATAATGTTACTGTGTGATCATTTGGCAAAAGCTTTTGGACCCAGTCCATAAAGATAATGAGCGACAAACGTCCTACAACTAGTGATGATGGGCTAAAAATAGCAGTCCGATCCGGTTCTAGGTGCATGGGCCAGATCAGCCCCGATTCAGTGAACCGAGAGAGCCTAAATGGGATAGGTCCAAAGTAACTCGGCCCAAGTTCATGCAGTGGGTTTGAAGACCTACCAGTCCACAACGCGTCCACCCGTGTCCCCCGTGTGCCATGCACAAAAGCACAGACAAGGCGGGCACAACTTTCGCACCCTTCATCTTTCAGCCTACCGCTACCAGCACGCAAATTCCGTGTACCAACTCCTTAAGAATGACTTACCTACGGAGGAGTTAGCAGCTTGAATCCCGCACTGATGTGACATCTCATAGTCCCACTATTGCAAAGTCACGCACCATGCCAGCACCACCTGAGGAAACAGCCAGGGTCGATACCTTGTTTGATCTTGCAAACTTTTTTTAAATTGTTATAGACAAAATTATCTCGGTCTGAATGCATCTGCATCCCTGCATGGGCCATCATTAGATTAGCTAACAGCTTTCGCCTCATAGATATAATAATTTAATAAAAGATTAACCAGCAACAGCAGGGGAAGGCCAACAAGATTAACCAACAGCAGGGGAAGCCGGGAAGGCCAACAAGCTATAGTTCACTCGAGAGCGCAGCGCCGTGACGCTTCGTTGGGCAGTGACAACGGGCAACAACTTGTGATCAACCTACCAACCAGATCCTTGTCACGCTTTTTTTACTAACCACAACCCGCCAGAAGCAGCAATCTGCAAAATAGCCAGGAATATATAATCAGTATATCATCCCTCGGTGCCTCCGGTTCATATTATGTTTAGAAAAATCGTATTAGCGCGAATGGCAGAACGTCCCCGTTTAGGCACGTATTTATCACGAAATGTATGCACATGATTTGTTTAATATCACATACTCCTACGCTGCAAAAATATTGGTCAGCACATAGGCTATAATGGAGCAGGAGCAGTGAAGCTACCAAAATTAGCATCAGTGAGCTGAGCTGATTGCTTGGCCATCCGTACCTGTGTTCTGGGTCACCGAAGTGCACCAGACCAGTGCCTGTGCATGCCTTTTCTTCCCTCCATCTAACCACCCCTTGAGCCCAGTCTGCAATGCCGTGGTGGCCCTCCTCCTCATATACCTCCTCGTCGCTCGTCTTCATCCTAAGATAGGAGTTCAACATGCTTTCCCATTGGTTCTCTTCCAGACATGTGTAGGAAGACTTGAGGGGAGAGAAAAAGGTACTTGCCTTGCGCTTGCAGATTGCTGCATTCTTCCTTGCGACTTCTCTTTTTCCATCATTTCTTTTTCTCTGAGGTGAGGCTGGCCATCCGAGCTTGCCAAGAAAAGATCGTGTCACCTGCAGTGGTTGCGGGATGTCTGTCAAAACTCGCAGCTCATTGATTCTTCTCTTGCTTTAGGCATTTGCAGATTCTGTGGAGAAGGGCATGAGCCACTCTGCAAAGATGGCAACGGCTCTGGGGCTGCTCCTTGCATTTCTGGCGATTGGATCCTGCATCGCCGCCGATAACATCGACTTGTGGCCGATGCCGAAGACGGTGTCCCATGGAACACAGAAGCTCTACGTCAAGAAAGATATCACAATGTCAATGGTGGGAAGCACGTACTCTGACGAGAAATCAATCCTGAAGGACGCCTTCCAGAGGATGGTTGATTTGATCACACTGAACCATGTCATCGATGGAATAAACCCAAGTTCTTTGGTTCTCACCTGTGTTAATATAGTTGTCCATACACCTGACGATGAGGTAACCTGCTCGCTTGATCTGACAAAGTGCAAACCCATCTACAGATTGCCTTTTTCATCTTTCAATTAATACTCTGCATTGTTCATCTTCTGCAGCTCAACTTTGGAGCAGATGAGTCATATAACTTAACTGTTCCAACAACAGGAGATCCACTGTATGCACAGATTGAGGCTAGTAAAAAAAAACTCATTGTTTTATGTTGTGAGCCTTATATAGTAGCATCATCTAGTGCATCCACTGTAGGCAGACACTTGAAGCTTTTTTGGGGGGCATACAGACACTTGAAGTTTACTTGTAGTTTCTGCAATTCCTTTTTTCATGATAATGAATTCCGAGAATCCTAGCACAGTCCATGCCTTCAGTATCTCCTGTAGCATGCATATTGCTGTACAAAACCCTCTTGATAGCCTAAGTCTCAGAAATACAAATTAGCATATAATACAAATATACAACAGATGGACCCTTGCAAGCAAATCAGAATGATTATCATATAATAATATAATATATCATCAACTCAACAGTGAAATGCAATATCCCCTCCCAAGGTGTCTATGTTTAAATTTTCATGACATGGGAAATGTTGTTAGGTTACAAAAGAAAGTGGAACCGGTAATGGGATCACATCTATCATTCATATGCCCAATGCAAGTCACTTCAAATCGTTTCATGCTGATGACACCTTGCTTTCTGTAGGCTCAAACCGTTTTTGGAGCACTTCATGGCTTACAGGTAAGTACTTTGTACGGTCCGTAGACAAGCAATACATAAGATAAGCAAGATTTAGGCTCACAACCCTGTCCAACAGTAATTTCTCTTTTTATCAATGCAGACATTTGGTCAGTTGTGTTACTTTGATTTCACATCACGACTCATTGAACTCAACTCAGCTCCTTGGATAATTACTGACACACCAAGATTTCCTTACCGGGGACTGCTTATTGGTTAGATATAATCAGCATTTCCACCATACCAAATGTTAATAATGTGGACATCCAGTGACTGACAATTACAAAATTAACTTATGCTTATATATGCTGGCAGATACTGCAAGGCACTACCTACCTGTTAAGATAATCAAAGGAGTGATTGATGCAATGACCTACAGTAAATTGGTAGGTTTGATGGCCATTCAATTTTAATTCCTCGACTGATAAGTTATAGAAGACTTGAACTGTTGTCGGGTAATCCGTTTTTGTTCCTAAAATACAGTTCCGGTTACTGTATGTTAATCCTTTGTTATCTCGTCATGCAGAATGTTCTCCATTGGCACATCGTAGACGAGCAATCCTTTCCCATTGAAATACCTTCATACCCTAAATTGTGGAATGGTTCATACTCTTATTCGGAGAGATACACAATGTCTGATGCAATTGACATTGTACGGTGCGTTCTATTTCATTATCAACATTGCAAAATTTTACAATACCAATACTATACCAGCACTGAAAAATTGGAGGTAATTGCCTTCAAAACAGAAACATCACAAACATGTCCAATAAAAGGATTTTCTTTCTGTAATTGTCCGACAATTTTGTGCACAAAAAGGAGAATTTTGTATTAAAAAAACAAAGCATGAAACAGAACAGTTTGCAAGTTTAGTATACTTATGTCGAACCACATTTTTGGGTGCACCAACATAGAGCCCTTAATGGGGCTCAGGCAATGACACATAAGCACTAAAGCAGTATGATTGGAAAACAATATGCATGCACTTCAATGGCACCTTCAGAGTTTTGTAAGCACACACACAAGCAAGCTAATTTGTCAGTCAAAAGCTGAATATCTTTATTGCATATTCAATGTATCCATAAACTTAGGTAGCTAGACCTCTACCTTTGCAGGTATGCTGAAAGGCGAGGTGTAAATGTGTTGGCTGAGATTGATGTTCCTGGCCATGCCCGTTCATGGTAAGTAACTTCATTATGTTCAAATGTTCATTGATGTATACTGCAAATCATACACTAGAGATTACATGGAATCATTCGGTGCACAAGACCAATACCATTATTATGCATTGAAGCCATTCAAGATGACTCAATAGAGTTATTCAATAAGTAAAATTGTGACGTTTGTACCTTTTCAGGGGCGTTGGTTACCCATCATTGTGGCCATCAGATAGCTGCAGAGAACCACTCGATGTCAGTAAAAACTTTACATTTGAAGTCATCGATGGCATTCTTTCAGGTGATACATACAGATTTTGTCAACGAAAATGAAGTGGTTCCTAAGCTTTTTATTTAAAAAGATCATTAGTTTGTGGGCATGCTCCAAAAGAGAAAGTTATTCATAAAAATAGGGAACAATATATATGAATACATTATCTGCATACAATCACCAGTTCACCACTGACAGAAAATAGTAAATATCTTAGACAACTGCCTAACAGAGTTCAAATTTTCTGTTGTTTTTCAGATTTTAGCAAGGTTTTTAAGTTCAAATTTGCCCACTTAGGCGGTGATGAAGTCAATACAAGTAAGCATAAGGATTGCATCTGCAGTTGTTCAGTTGATATAATGCAGTGATAGAATAGTAGATCTACAAATCATACCCATTCACTCTTTTCTCCGAATTTCAGGCTGCTGGACCACAACACCACACATTGAAGGATGGTATATAACTCATAATTTGATAACTTGGGTGTTTTGATGACTTCCTTTTGTAACAACTATAAATTGGCCATGTTCTTGTATCATCCAATTAATTCAAGATTATCCTTTTACAGGTTGAATAATAACCATATGAACGTATCAGATGCATACAGAGATTTTGTATTAAGATCTCAAAAGATAGCAATATCACATGGCTACGATATCATTAACTGGTATGCCTATTTGCCAATCTGATAGGCACCAAGAAGCTACTAACCCTTAAAAATTTAACAGACATCTTTCATTATTACAGGGAAGAAACGTTTAACAACTTTGGAGACAAACTGGATCGTAAAACCGTTGTGCATAACTGGTATTTTACTCATTGTGCTTGATTTGCAACATTGGAAAGGCTTTGCTTACAACAGTAGCATGCATGTGTTCCTTTGATATGTTGTTTTCCTTTGAGTTTTTAGTAGTAGTTCGCAGCATGCATGCATGTAGTATTTTAGGGTTATACAAATTCAGTGAAATAGATTTAGATGCTAACATTGCAATTCGTACTCATACTAAGTTCATTCTGGTTTTTATTCAAAAAAAAAGTTCATTCTGGTTCTTTTTCCTGCTATCAATAGTTGACAATTGGCAGATTTGCCCACAAATTAACAGGCTTGGAGAAGATGTAGCACCAAAAGTAGTTGCTGCAGGGCTCAGATGCATAGTAAGCAACCAGGATAAGTGGTACCTGGATCACTTGGATGCCTCATGGGAAGGATTTTACATGAACGAACCCTTGAAAGGTATCGATGACACGAAACAGCAACAATTGGTCATTGGAGGTGAGGTATGCATGTGGGGTGAGGAAATTGATGCATCAGACATTGAACAAACAATTTGGCCACGTGCTGCAGCAGCTGCAGGTAAGTGACTAAAATGACCTTATCATCCTGGTTAGTGCCTTGAAATATTTCAAATGAAATTTAATGCATGCATCATTACCCAAACTAATCTTATTCTCAAGGCAAGACCACCTATATTCTTTTTTATGAATCTAGGAGAAATAGAGTATGTGACAAAGCACTCCAATCACTTAACTTGTGCGGCAACATGGTCTAGTTAGAATGGTAAATTCCTCCAAATATATCCAACATCCATAATCTATGGAGATATGAGCGAAAAAAAACTGAGAATGTTGAAAAACAAGCAGATATTCATGTTCCCGTGTAGTACAATACAATATGTCAGCAAAATTTCTAGCAAAAAAAGTTGCAGATATATGCTCACTGCTCAGATCTACTACATTGTTTTAAAGAAAGAAGAGCATACTGCACAGTATAAATTCCCAAACGCACACAAAATTTACAGGTTGTTGAACAATGATAGATAACAGCTCACATTATTTCGGTAGATTTAATATATATCAAAACATCATTTAAGGGAATGATTCAGAATAACAGGAGGAGAGTTTACATGCAACCTCATAACCTATGATAGTATGAAATGTGCATGCAACTTAATGGCAAATACTCATCTAGTGCACTACCATCTGTATGAGTAATTACTGACTCACCAATCCTCTTACATTGCATTGGCTTGAAGAGAGACTGTGGACTCCGACTGAGAAGCTTGCAAATGACACAAGATTAGTCACATCAAGATTGGCACGCTTCAGGTGTTTGCTGAACCAAAGAGGAGTAGCTGCTGCACCACTAGCTGGTTATGGTCGTGCATCACCAGCAGAACCTGGTCCCTGTGTAAGGCAATAGAATATCCATAACAAAAGGGAAACATGTATTCACAGAGGAAGGAGTCACTTTTACCCCTGTTGATATGTTCAGCATAGTGTCCGTCAGTCGTCAGATAGGTGGTATTTAGTTGTGTAGAATGTTTCGTGTCCTTTTTCTTGCTCCTCTTCAATCCCAATTTTCTTCCACAATAATTTGGTGGCTATGAAGTCTACATAGTATGGTAACAAAAGGATAACAGGTTCCGACAGAGTTCACTGATTAGTTGTCTTGAACAGAAAACTCGTCCAAGAAAACCAATTTGCCATCAAAGTAAATTTTAATGTACACAATCAACGTCTCTTTTGCACATGAGCATGCTAAAATTGAAGAAGACCCTTATGCCAACACAAAGATCAACATACTTTATAGAGAAATCACCAATATAAGACAAAATTTTGACTTTTCCTTGCACACGAGCGTACTTAAATTCGTGGACATTTATACTGCCAAGAAAATAATCCACATACTTGTCTACAAATCATTGAAAAGATGCACAATTTTCATCATCAAGTGAAAGAATGTGTGAGTGCACATCAATCAGATGAAGAATATTGGTATGCTGTATGCATGATTCAAACAAATGCTCTATTTATATCCAGCCATGAATTTCCAGCATTCGCAAATATCTAAACTAATCCAGGTTGAGACACGCTACCAGACAAGCTAATACTTGGTGCCCCATCTTGCTGGCTACATTCATCAGGTTCTTTACCGGATACTTTCTGAAAATGCTCAAAGTATTCATCCATTCCTGATACGTACTGCTTCATGCTCTCAAAATGCCGAGCAAGATCTATTCCCATCTTCATCCATTTTCTAGCAACTGAACGTTGCCCAAGCCGCAAAGCTAAATTTGACTTGTTCCATGCAGTCATTGCAAGCCACTTCCCTTCCTCAAATGGATATTCACCATCTCTAAGTCCAACCACAATCTGGTAAGCTTGTCGAAATACGTCATAGACTGCATCACTCATGCTACCACTGAAGTCTTGGAGACCAGCAACGCCTACTAGCCTTCTGAGGGCAGTGCTGATTATCCCATAGTTTGGCGAGTGAGAAGCAAGGGCAGTAGTGATGCTGGCCTTCAGGAGAAACTCAGCAACCTGTAGGTTTGGTTGGGTACCTTGAGAAGCTATTTCTTCAAGTCTGAGAAGATGACCTGGTGTACATGCTTTAGATGCTGCAAAATTCTTGACTAATTGGAGCTGCTGAGGGTGTGCACTAGTGTCCATCCTGTTGAGAAGATGGTAGAAGTTGAAGGTATGAAGAAAAAGCAAGTTGTTATCCTCCAATTGATCAGAGGTCACTGGAGCTGAAGGCAAAGTCAAGGGTAATAGCTGCAGATAAGTACAACTGAATCAAAAGAATGTCCAACAAAATGAAATCACGTAAGAACACACAGATATCAGTGACTCTTGATAATTGGCAAGCTTCGTTTTTACCTTGCCAGCTCTGCTGAGCATCTCAACGCCCTTTTTAAGGTCAGAGTCTGATAATGGAGATTTGTTTAGCTCCTCAGCAAGGAGCATGGCACTGACACTCATGATCAATGATTTGCAAGCCAAGAGACGGTTAGCATCATCTTCACCATTACCTGAGCTGAAAAATTCAGCTGCAAGCTCAAAGAACTCACTACAGTAATCATGCTTCTTCTCCTTTGCCATCTTTACAGCCATATTCCATGTACTGACTGCAAACCAATTCCGTTCACGCAGCCCTACAGTTCCCTTCCCAAAAATAGCTTCCATTCCAAGCTCAGCCATCCGTAGCTTGGCACGTCTTGAGTACTTCAGGATCTCAGCCTCAGAGCCTGGCTCACGGAGAAAGAGGGCTATAAGGTTCCGGCGGACAGCAGCCTCTGTCATTGGCATTGGCATTGGCTTTCCAGCAGAGTATCGGCCTAGAAGGAAGGTCAATGCAGCAATAGCCACACCGACAGACTTGCAGGCAATAGCTTCATGAACTGAGAGTGTCAGGAACTCAGGGTTGAAGTCTAGATAGCCCACCATGGTTTTCAGCAGCTTGATAGCCTCACCTTCCTCCTTCTTCTGCAGAAGGATCTTAAACTAAAAAAAATATATACCTGTATTAGTAAGAAGTGCTAACACTAAAATGAGGTCCCTCTAAAACTGACAGCATGCACAGAGAGTATTACCTTCAGAAAAGCACAGCGGATATTGGGTTCAACCTACAGATATATACATTTGGAGCCAACATAAGAACCATCACACAAGATCATTTAACAAGGAGACAGGGAGAACGATCAATACCTTTTCGGCCTCAATGATAAACTCCTGGGCACGATCGAGATGCTGAAGTGCCATATGGCAAAGGCAAAGTACTCGGAAGCAGCTTGCGCGGCGGGATCTGCTTTCCTCGTCACGGGAAACATAAAGCATCGATCTCTCAATCAAATCCGCACTGATCTCATAGTTCTTTGCGTGGAAATGCTCAGTGCCACTGTCCCAAATTGCAAATGCAAGCTTCAGCAGGTGCACACATTTTCATTCAAAGTAAAGAATATAAGTTCAGTGGTGTAAGAGAATGCTAACCAGGTCCATAGCAGTGCATGCATTGTGCTACGCTCGTGGGTGTTAGCAGGGCCATCGAACAGCTTTACCACCCTCTCATCCGACACGAGCTCAGAGATCGCTCTTGCACGCCCAGTTCCGCCCCCTGCATTCTCAACCACCTTCTTCAACACCCTCACTGCTGCAGCAGCTGCCGCACCGGCACGGCACCGTGCGGCAAGCGCAACGAGCACCTTAAACGCAGCATCGGCCCCCCTGCTGGCAAGGTACAGCTCAGCCGCCGACACGCACACACAGTCCGGCGCTTCGGCGTTCGCCATGAGCGTCTCGAGCTCCATCTCGGCCTCCGCCAAGTTCCCGCTGCCGAGGCACGCGCGCAGTGCCATGAACCCAATGCTGGGATGCTCCTCCCCCAGCCCCAGCGAGGCTCTCCAGACCCTGATACAGCGCAGGGTGCCCTCGTAGTCGTTGGCTTCGAGACGCTCGACGGCGAGGAAGCGGAGGCATTGATCCTTGATCACTTGGAGATTCGGAGTCGCAGGAGTGGATCCCGGGGTCGGCGGAGTGGCGCGGGAGGGGGAGGCCGCGGCCTTCTCACAGAGATCAAGCGCCTCGGTTAAGAGGTTGGACGCGTCGAGGGCGGGATCCGGGGGTTTCGTGGCGAGAGCGACCTTGCCGATGCGGAGGTACTCCTCGGCGAGAGCCTTGACGCCCTCGGGAGACGCCGCCGCGAGGGGCTTGGACCGGCTCAGCAGCGCGACGGCGAGAGCTTGCTCGCCCGCGCTGGACGCCGCGCGCGCCCGCGCGAGGTTGAGGTCCAGCAGGACGGCCCGATCCCCTTCCGTGTCGGCGGCGGAGACCAGCGGCGTGGCCTTCTCGAAGCAGGCGGAGGCGAGGTCGGCGCGGCCGAGTTCAAGCCAGATCAGCCCGGTGCGGTGGAAAAAGGACGCCGCCTTCGCTCGGGCGTTGGGGATGTCTTCGGGGAGGCCAGCGACGAGGAGGAGCTCCGGCGCCGCCTGCCGGATCTCCGCCTCCGCGACCCTCGCGGGGAAGCTGTGGTTGGCGCGGTCGACGCACGCGTTCCAGAGGCGGAAGCCGAGGTTCCACACCTTGAGCCTGAACGCCTCGTCGAGGCCCGAGGGGGAAGACGAGGCGGCGGAGGCGAGCTTGGTGAGGAGGCGGCGGAGATCGGCGGCGAGCTTCTCCGGGGAGGAGGGATCGGAGGTGTCGAACGCCTCGACGTCGGCGACGACCCTGTTGAGGTCGGTGAGGAGGCCGGCGTGCGGCGGCGGCTGCCGGTACTCGGGGGAGAGCTCGGAGATCTTCATGGGGGTTGAGGATTCGGCAGCTTCCGATCGAATTGGGAGATTTTGGGCGACAAGGAAGGCGAGGCGAGGCGTGGGAGTGGCGGCAGCGGAGACTGGAGAAGGGATTCGGGCACGGGAAAGTGGGGGAGAATTCGAATTTTGAACGGCTGCCGACTGCTGGGGCTCCTCTCTGTATTCCGGAAGGAAGATAACTGAAGGAATGAACTGGTTGCGCTCGCGTCGTTATTTTTCCACTGTAAAAATGATCCCAAGGTCCAATGCAAAAATCGCTCGATTAACTATGTCATTATTAAGAAATTCACTGGTTGCATCAACGATTAACCCTTGGTTTATCCACGGAAACAAGAGCCGTGAATCTCTCCCTGCAAATCTCTGTTGGAGCTGCTTATCTATTCGGCCCTTGATATAAAAAAAGAATAGGGCCGTGCCTCAAATCTGATAAAACAGAAACACTCACTAACTTCTAGCCTACATTTCAATCTAGAATTAACATTGTGATTCAAAATAGGAAGAGAACATTCTTATCTCTAGTTTGCAACGATCAGAAGGGGAAGAGGAATAACACTTCAGAAATGGAACACAAAAATTATGCTACTCCCTCCATTTCAAAATGTACTCCCTCCATTTCAAAATGCATATGCATAATAATATCTATGAAACTAGAAAAGCAAAAACGACCTACAATTTGAAATGGAGGGACTAGGGAGTAGTTCATTTTGGCTTTTCTAGGCGCATAGATTTTGCTATGTATATAGGCATAACTATATATTTATATGCATATCAAAATCTATGCATCTAGAAAATCCAAAACGACTTACATTTTGGAACAGGGAGACAGTAGTACCTCCAGTTTGCTATAAACAAAAGGGAAGAGGAGTAGCACTTCAGAAAAAAAAAGAAAAGAAAAATGTCTAAAAACCTAAAACAACTTACATTTTGGAACGGAGGGAGTTTCAATCTAGGATTAACAATGCAATTTAAAAGTAGGAAGAAAACATTAGTGTCTCTAGTTTGCTATACAAACAGGAGGAATAGCACTTCAGAAATGGAACGCAAAACACATGCTGCATTTTAATCTAGAATTAACAATCTGTAAAAACCTAAATCTGGTGAACTTTCTCAACTGTGATTGGGCCACGTCATTCCATGATTTCGTCCGTTGGATCTTCCACCGTCGGTATTAGCTACTTTGCTTGCAGGTTTCTAGATTAATCGGAACCTTTCCTCGTCATTCTGCGTCGCCCCGCCTCCCTGCTTCTCGCGCCTCCTGCCTCACCCTGCTTCGGTCGCTGGGGAGCCACGCCGCAGCCTCGGCCTAGCGCTTGTCTCGCGAGTCATCGGCTGGTCTCGCGTGCCACGATGCTGACGAGCTTTTTGCCCATTTACCATTTCAAAGATGTGGCTTCGCCACTTTGCTATGCCAAAAATTTGCTATGCCAAAAATTCGATTCGCCAATTTGCCAGAAATAACGCTGCAACTTTGATTTTCTTTCCATTTTGATCTTTAAAGTTCATTTTAGTTTCTTTTCTCATATCAAGCCACATGAGATGTCTATCATGCCCCTTATCTCTCTTGCATAGCTGTGCGTGTCCCCAACTTTCCTTTGAGCATGATCAATGAACTTCCGCAGCATGCTGTCCTTGACGAAGCCGGTCTTCTCTAGCACGGCAAACTGCGGTTCTCCACATCGGCCACGGCCTCCAGCCGCAGCAGCTACGATCACGCTGTGTACATGGCCTAGGCCGCCGCCCGCACCGCGCGACGCCGGCGCCGGCTTCACGGAGACGGACCCCACCTCCATGACGCCGGCACCGGCGCAGATGGGGCGGTACCACGGGTGCGGTGGGGCATAGTCGGTGATGCAGCAGCGGGCATGGTCCACATGCTCGTAGGCTTCGCGGCGCTGGAAGCGGACCACGCGCAGGCCCGACGTCCACGGCATGAGCACTTCAGTGCCCGCGTCCGATAGCGTGAACTCGCGGAGGCTGACAACCACGTCGGGCTCCACCACCGGGGCTCCTTTCTGCTGGACCTCAATGCCGTCGTCTTCGTCACCGATTGAGCGTCAAGGGAGCTCATCCGACTGCGCTACGATCCTGCTCCGTTACGATTGGATGTCAATGTAAGGTCTTTGGTCTGGACGTGGCGCCATGGCGGACGAGCTGCAGCCTACAGGAGGCGCTCCACGAGGGGGAATGGGGAAGAACGGGAGAAGGGGAGGGGGAATCAACCGTGACGCTCGAATTTTTGCAGCGGCGGACAGAGAAGTTCGGCGAGCGCTCAACGGGACGCTCGAATTGGCAAAAGGCTCCACGCGCCGTGCGAGCCGCCACCAGGTTGCAAGCACGGCGGCGTCTGCGGAGAGCTCGCCGGGCAGCGGCTCGAGCACCATCGCCTGGGACCGCTCCTCTCGCCATCCTCTCCCGCTTCCTCTCGTTTCGGTCGTCCCTGCCAGGGCCTGAGCTCGTCTCTGCTTACTCCTCTGCCGGGCACCTTGCGCTCGCGGCGCTAGCCTGGTCGGATTTCCACTGCCCCCTACGCCTTCCTCTGTGCCTCGTCTGCACCTCCAACCTTGCGACCGCGCTCGCCACCCAGCGCTGCATGGTCGCCTCGGGCCCTCGGCCCTCTCGCTTCTCGGCGTCGCTCACGGCAGCCACTGCGCTCGTCGTTGACGCCTCCGTGGACGCGTACTACGCAAGTACGGTATCCTCGTCAGCAATGCCGGCTCTGTCGCCGTCACGTCGTCGCTGGTGCACGTGTATGTCAGGTACAACGTCTTCGGTGACGCAGTTCGCGGAAATGCTTGGGAGCGAGGGCGTGAACCGCTGTGCGCTCCGGGTTGGCGTGGAACGGGGAGTGGGGTTGCGCTATCTGATGGAGATGGTCGACGGCAGGCGAGGCCAAACTCAGAGGCGACATTGAGTTCGGGGTGCTGGTTGAGCTGAGTTCTGGTAGGTTCTTGCACGGGTCAGTTGTGACTTGTGAAGCCTGGGGTCGTCGGTGGTTTCTGCGGGTGTCCAAGAGGCCGGACTTTCACCCGTCCGTCAACGTTCGGACCGGGAAGGTCGTGAACGCCGAAGAAATCACGAGGGGAATCCGGCAGCACATCCTTTTTGCATGCTTTTGACCCCCCTCCCATAAAATATTTTTGAAAAACTCATCCCATCAAAATTCAAAACCATATTCTTGGCACAGCTTACTCGATCAAATGCACAGAGTCGAACTTGCAGCAGCATGCTTGCAGCTGTCCCAGAGTTTGAAGCAATTTCATTCTAGGACACTATCATGTGCGGATGATAGATGGTAACTACAAAAATATAAGCTATAGATTTCAAATTGTTTTGAAGTAATAATGTAGAATGTGTAAAAAAAAAAGAGATTTCCAACGGTGCTTTTATATAGCATAGGATACAAAGACACCATGATTTCACTCTAAAATAGGGATTTGCCAATACTATAGGCGTTCATTTGTTTAGTTGTATTAACTGTATATCTGATGTTTAAAACTGTATTATCCTTGTGTTACTGCAGATCAGCAAAAACCAAGCCGTATTAGTAACGATAATTCATCCATCTTTGCAAGTTTCTCATCTTTATACATTGAAGATAATTGAAATCAAATTCTCTGATGTTGCAGACTCCAGAGAGCCTTGTTTGTTAAGTTTTCGTATTAAAGGTGTAGAAGCTGAGAGGCAGCGACATTCATCAGCCAAAAAGATGAACTATTTAGCCACAGTATCTGATCCAACCTTCACCTGACGCAATTCATGGTACTGCCAGCATTCAAACTTGATAAAGTAGGATAAGCAGTACAATGATGCGACAAATAATACCATCGAGGCTAACTTTGATTATGGCCGGCCAGCTATCGCGTTTCAAAAAAAAAAAAAAAACGGAGAAAGAAGAACGTGACATGGACATGGATAGGTAAAAAGAACGTGACAGCTGTTAGCATACTTGGTTTTTTCTTGAACTTCGGTTGTAGCACGTCCGGCACCATTCCTCTGCTTCTCGTCCTCTACGTCAAGTCCACGTATCGTTTCATTCAAAAAAAAAAAAGTCTGCACATCGCGCTTGATACACATAGCCAACCAATCCCCTTCCTTCTCCTTTAGCTGTGGAATATGTGGCATGAAAATATGTAATCTCTAGACTCTAGTTAGGAGATATTTTTCTAGATTACGTTGGGCTCTTGTATTTTGTATTTATGCCGGCAGATGAAAAAAAGAATTGGCAATTTGCCATACGTAGATCTTGCCGTTAGTTGCAATTAAAAAAACAAACTGCATGTGTACACGCAAATCGAGATAATCACCTACTGTTTTCCTTTCCTTTATAGTTAATTGTTTTATCTCCTAATGTTTAAGGGCTCAGATTTAAGATGATGTCGTGGAGTGGGTTAGCAAAAGAGTTGATTCAGAAGAAAATCAGGGGGAGATGAACTGTAAACAGGTTTGTTTAAAAGAATAGCTGAAGTCGCGATGGGAGGTCACGTGAAGACATGAAGTTTTCGTAGTATATACAAGGAGAAACTGCAAGGCACACGACAAAGAATTAGGAGTTAGGAGATGGCGCAACTGGTGCTAATGCAGCAACGGAGCACCATGTGGCTGAAAAATATGGCTGATTGAACCAAGAATCATGTCCTGATAAAAGGCTCTGGTGGAATGCATGCAGATTTCTTCAATTTCGCTGATCATGCTTAGTTATTTTCAAAGTGATCAAGTATGAGTCATATATGATGAAGCAGATGGTATGCCTCGCTACTATCTTTGATTAGTAAAGTTCTCTCCGTTCGCTGTTTTAAAGCTAGACTGCCTACCTCAAAGCAAATGACTGCGATAAATTTGGATCTCATATGGGTACTTCGACACCTGTGGAGAGTTTTCTCACATAGGGTCAAGTGTGAGAAAGTTTCAGGTGGCATTTCTGTACTAGAACTGGTGCGGTGGTGCCCTGACTGCGATGAATTTACACCTGATGATCAATGTACAAGTATGAACAGGTAGAGATCATTGATAGGTACAACCCAGCAGAAGGCATTTCTGTAATCCATACTGTGAAAGTTCCTAGTTTTTTGTCAGTGTTTAAGCTCTTTCATGACGAAACAAAGAGTTGAAGGATTCCAAAGGAGGGTTTGCAGACTTCAAATGTCATGTACAATGTGCTCTCGATGCTTTTGCATCAAGAGCTGTAGAAATCCATGACAACCATCTGCACACAACTGCACCTCAGTCTGTGAAATTTTCCATTATGTTTCTTAACTGTTAATTATTATATTAGCCAGTTTCCATGCATTGATACTTGTCAATTGTCACAGTTAATTAAAATGCATTTTATTTTTGTCCCTAGTTTTACAGTTGAGTCCTTAATTAATTGGTTAAGAGTTCAAGAAATATAAAGTTTGATACCCATTGGCATACCTGTTGTACTTTACTTACAGTAGTAATAGATGGACTGCTCATGTCATAACCATGCTCAAACTCCATGTGACCCTCAAGGTTCTTTAACTGCATGGAAAAAAAACAAAATTAGAATACTCTGAGCTTTTTGCACACAACTTAAAGGAGTGCTGAAAGACACGTACAGCCCAAGCATCCTTTTCACCACATAGTATGCGTTCCGTTTCCTCCTCAGTATTGAAGAAAAGCAAATACAAGCTTCTAGAATCTTTTCCACAACTCATGATCCATGATATTTTCTATGAAGACACTAGATGTTGTTGCCATGAAGAAATTAGAATAATGTAGAACATAGATATTTGTTTAGTGAAAACTCTAGAAGGGGACACATGTCATCATCCTATAAACTCCCTTGGCCTATAAATAGAGGTCCCATTTCCTTGCCATGCCATTCAACCATGAGCATGGTAGATGAGTGGAGTATGGTAGAAATAAAGGGTGAGTGCCAGGCTAGCCACTAAAGAGAGGGTGCTGTACACTTTTGTGTAATATTGTTATGTTGTAATAAAGTTCTGTTTCTTACAAGTATTAGTCTCCCGGTTGGGTCATATAGTTTCTAAGTACTTAGTGCATAAGTTATGATCCATCGAAGGTTGACTCTGTCACCCGGGATCATAAGGGTCTGGACTTCATCGTAGGTTGGCTCTGCCACCTGGAAGTCAGCTTCATTTGTTGGTAGGATCTGCCACACGAAAGTGAGGAGGTCAAGGACGGCCTGCGATCTTCTCACGCTGTCCGTCTAGGACAACGCTTCCACGGCTGCCGTCAGGTTGTTGTCGCGCACACCGTCGACGCCGACGTGCTCGAGGGCAAGCCTCACGAGCTCGGTGGCTCTGCTTCTCAGAGCCCACTCCCCTAAAATGGAGATCGTGCGGGAAGCGGCTTCGATGAATTTGTCGGCCATCTCCGATTGAGCGAAGCGGCCGAGCGGGAGAGGGAAAGAGATTGGGAGAACGTTATGGTCTTATGGAGTCCTCGACGACATTAAGGAGGGGGGAGAATGTTATGGTCTTATGGCAAAGATGTTGATACCTACAATGGATGTGGAGAAGCAGCTGAGACCTAGAACTGCTCGATGAGCAAAATATGACAGATATATAGCAATAGAGGTAAAAACGTACCAAACATTCCAACTCGAGATGATATCATCACAAGCAAGCGCTCAACCCAAGATCTTGCAGTCGAAGTCAACAGAACACCAATGACCACAATAGTAAAACACGAGGAGAGTACTAGATTAATTTCCCATCTATCTTCGTCGCTGAGAGCCCTTGGCACATTACCAGTGCTGGCTGCCAAGTAGGGCACCAGACTAAACCAACCACTCAGAGCATATCCCTGCATGCTTGCCTCCCACTGGTTTCCCTGCAGGAATAAGAATAATGAGAAAGAGCAATTGGTACCCAAAATGCCGTTGGATAATCAGACAGCGATTCCACTAGTTCAATGCAATCGGGTATGCGAAACGACAGTAAATGATTATACAACAATTCAACTAGTACGCAAAGTGCCAGTAAACAGTCAGACAGCAATTCGACTAGAACAATGCAATTGGTACGCAAAATGCCAGTGAACAATCAGACAACAATTAGACTAGTACATGTGCTGCAATCAAATTTGGGTCTATGTGCCATCCATCTGCACAATAACTAATTCCCATGTCATCAAATAGCATAATCCCAATCTACCCTAATTAAGAAATTATTAAAGTCAAACCCATTTGATTAGATTAATATAATACGTGTTGTGGTCGAATTTGGGTATTTGCGTTGCCATCAATCCATGGCCAATAACAACGCCTAAGCAGGACCAGGTGGTGGCTCATTCTGTACGCCGCCAGCAGCATTCCCTCTCTGTTGTGCCCTCTCCTCAGCGGCGCGCTGCATCGCCTCCTTGGCCTCTGCTGCTTGCTGGTGCCTCAGGCACGCTTTCGCGAGCTCCGCCACTGGAGCGCGGAGCCGTGAGGTGGCCTCTCGCTCCAGTTCCGTCGCCGCGGTGCCGAGCTCGGCGACGTCCGCGCTTGCGTTGCCTGGCCCCATCAATGCGTGCATGGCCCGGTCCAGGTGGCAATGGGGCACGCCGACATCGTTGGCGAGCTTCTAGACAATGCGGGCTCGCGGTAAGATCTCGTAGCGCACGTGCTTCCTCGATTCCTCCAGTAGCAACTCGACGGAGATCTCCGGACGATCCTTCGCCCCTGTTGCCTGTAAACACTTCCGAATTGAATGGGCGTAAACCCGCAATCCCCAGCGAAGGGCATGAACCCCCAAAAAAATTCATCCCGATTTGTTGTTGCCTGACCTGAGGGGGCGGAGGCGGATCCTCATCGGCGAAAAGGCGGGTCTCCAAGCTGTTCCCGCGGTGGCGCTGGACCCTCCCCCTCCCCCGGAGCAGCGACCACCACCATGGTCCCGCAACCCGCTCCTCCCCCTGCTCCCCCAGCTCCGCCGCGGCGCGCCGCCCTGTCCGGTGTCCTCTACGGTCTTCAGATGCTCGCGGCACGCGCTTGCCAAGTCCGACGCGACACCTCGAAGGGCATCCAGCTTGACCCCAAGCGTGCCCTCCAGCGCGGTGGCCGTATTGAGGAGGTCAAGGACGGCCTGCAATCTTCTCGCGCTGTCCGCCTAGGACAACGCTTCCACGGCTGCCGTCAGGTTGTTGTCGCGCACACCGTCGACGCCGACGTGCTCGAGGGCGAGCCTCACGAGCTCGGCGGCTCTGCTTCTCAGAGCCCCCCTCCCCCAAAATGGAGATCGCGCGGGAAGTGGCTTCGATGAATTCGTCGGCCATCTCCGATTGAGCGGAGCGACCGAGCGGGAGAGGGAAAGAGATTGGGAGGACATTATGGTCTTATGGAGTCCTCAACGGCGTTAAGGAGGGGGGGAGCCGGCGCATCGGTTGCGCAGGCGTCGTCTGCCAGCCGCACTGGCCGCCGCAACCACGCCTTCATCTCCCTACACCTAGTGCATTGGACCAATGATACAAAAGACCCCTGGTCCATGGTCCACGTCCAACCCCGCTCACCGCCATCGGAGCCCACCAGTCAGCGGGCCAACCCACGCCGCCCGCCTCCGTGCACCTAGTGCACATGAGCCACAGACATGGAGGCAGAACCAAGCCGTGGCCCACAGCTCAGTGGCAGCACCCGACCCCACCGTTCTGGTTCCACACGTCACCAGAACATATAGACAAAAATCCTATTTGTAGCCCTTTCCTTTTTCATAAAAATTCCAAAAATACTAAGGTCAACTATACAACTAAATTTCTTCATCACATCAATTCCAATTCAGAAAAATTCTAAACTTAATATCTTGGGTTTTCAAATATTAAAAACAACATTTTCATGTACATAAGGAATTGCCTTTCATCCATTTTAATCCCATAACTTCCTAGTTTTGTGTCAGTGTTTAAGCTCTTTCATGACGAAACAAAGAGCTGGAGGATTCCAAAGGAGGGTTTGCAGACTTCAAATGTCATGTACAATGTGTTCTCGATGCTTTTGCATCAAGAGCTGTAGAAATCCATGACAACCTTCTGCACACAACTGCACCTCAGTATGTGAAATTTTTCCACCATGTTTCTTAACTGTTAATTATTATATTAGCCAGTTTCCATGCATTGATACTTGTCAGTTGTCACAGTTGATTAAAATGCATTTTGTTTTTGTCCCTAGTTTTACAGTTGAGTCCTTAATTAATTGGTTGAACTCTTAATTAATTGGTTAAGAGTTCAAGAAATATAAAGTTTGATACGCATTGGCATACCTGTTGTACTTACAGTAGTAATAGATGGACTGCTCATGTCATAACCATGCTCAAACTCCATGTGATCCTCAAGGTTCTTTAACTGTATGGAAAAAAACAAAATTAGAATACTCTGAGCTTTTTGCACACAACTTAAAGGAGTGCAGAAAGACACGTACAGCCCAAGCATCCTGTTCACCACATAGTATGCGTTCCATGTCCTCCTCAGTAAACATTTTGAGGGTTTTAAGGGCAAAAACCTGCAAGTGGTAGACCTAAATCAGTACTTGTTGTCTACTGAAGGAGAGAGGAGTTCATTTATCTCTATTCCATGGGAAACATACCTCGTTAATTCCAGATTTGAAAGCCTCTATCTGCTTGTCAATCCCACTTTTCAGTGTTGCATCGACAACCAAAGATACATATTCCTCTAAACTGTCAAGTGTGAACCTCCAGGAACAAGTTCATATTCAGGACTTCCAGGAAGAGTGAAGTAAGGCACAAATCCTCCAGTTTCATGTCTTTGTAGGACAACAGCAGTAGGGCTAGATGTTCTTGACGATGTTTCCATACATTTCTTCCTGTTGACAAGTGCTTGAAATAAACTATATTAAAGTCTTGCCCAGCTCAGGATCAAATTCTATTAAAGTCTTCCTGTTGATCAAACTCTATTAAAGTTCATATCGAGCTCCTAAAACAAATAGCACCGTGATCAGAACAATGGAGATGGAAAATGAGGGTCGTAGTCTCGTAGAAGAGGGAAGGGTCATGGGTGATTGCTTAAAGAATTACCTGCTCAAGCACGATCTTGTAATATGCGTTAGAAAGTGGAATGTCCAGGACTGCTCTCACAACAACATGCCCAAGAAGCTTGAATTTATAAATTGCCACTTTAAGATCATCAATATCTTGTAGAGTTCCTTCAGCAAATTTGTTTATCAGTTCATCCATCAACAGTTGATACGAAAAACGGTTCAGCCCTTCAAGAACTTTCAGCATGAAAAAGAGATTGTACGATGGATCGGACCCATCCAGATCATCACTAGGAAGTTTGCCAAGAAGCATGGCACTGAAAAACGGGTCCTTCAACCATGTGTGCTGAAGGTTTTCTTGCACGTGGGAATGGGAGAGCTGAGTATTATACGAACTCTGAGAAGAGATTTCCTTGCCTCACCACTCACCAGTCGAGGAAGACTCCAGGTCAAAGCAAAGGCAACTTTCTTTCATGTTGTTCTTTGTTTTCGACAGGTGATGAGAGTTATTTTCTTATGATACTATATAATCAATTGAATGCTTTACACCCTCCTTGGTAAAGGTCTCGAGGAAAAACTGTTGGGATTTTTCCAGGAGGGTCATTGAAATCTTCAGTATTTGGTATATGATGTGGCGATTTTTCAGGGCCAATAAACAAGTAAGAAAGCTAATATACAAGAGGGCAAGAGATAAACATGAACACCATGCATGGTGAAAAGGAAGCATATTTCAAAGGTCAAAATCTTGAGAGATTAATACGTTTGATATAGTTGCTATCATGGGGGTTTCCTGTGTGCGTGAAGCATATTTCAAAGGTCAAAATCTTGAGAGATCGGTGGTGCACAGCTCCTGTGCGCGTGAGGCTATAAAGCCGGATGTAATCGTTGTGTTCTGTGTTCCAAGCCTTTGAGGTGAATAGAACAGCTAAGATACAGGCCGTGCGGGCGGCCGCGGGGTTCGTCGCCAAAAATTACATCTACTGTTCATCGTCTTCTACCTTTGTTCGGCGAGAGAGAGAGCGATCCTCGGGCTAGAGTTCCAACAGATAGACCGGATCGAGACGACGAACGAATTAAAGATCTTGTATTAGAAGAGAAGGCACCGCATGATGTACTGTAGTATACTCCTATGTTGGCGTAGTGGTGCCGCCCACGTCGCTGCAACTGTCTCTCTCACCGTGTATGATGCAGCAGCAGAGAAGCATGGATCCCCACCAACAACTTACCTAGCTTCCTGCTGCGACTCGGTCTCCATCAAGTCTCAACCAACTGCTTGCTCCCATCGATCGGTCTCTTTCGTGCGTCGTGGTGGACTCGCGCGCTATCGACGCAGGGCGGCGGCGTTGACGACGACGAGGGGGGCCTCGCCGCCGGCGAGCAGAACCAACAGCAGCAGGCGATGGAGATCGGGTGGCCAACGGACGTCCGTCACGTAGCGCACGTGACGTTCGACCGATTACACGGGTTCCGCGGCGTGCCGGAGGAGCTGCAGCGCGAGGTGGAGGGGCGACCGCCGAGCGCGAGCACGACGGTGCTCGGCGTGTCGACGGAGTCGATGCAGTGCTCCTACGACGGCAGGGGGAACAGCGTCCTCACCATCCTCCTCCACCTGCAGCGCCGCCTCTACGACCAGAGGGCGGCCTCGCCGCGGAGGGCATCTTCAGGATCACCGCCGACGGAGCCCAGGAGCAGCGCGCGAGGGACCAGCTCAACAACTCCGGCGTCGTTCCGGACGGCGTCGACGTGCATTGCCTGGCAGGGCTGGTTAAGGTATATATCCTTATTAATAATAATCATCAAGCTAGCTAGCTAGGTCCATATACGTAGCATCAAGATCCATTTATCTTGCGTGCAAGTTACTTATTTTCCACTTACATCTTTGATCAGCAACTAGGCATCGTGTTCTAGCTTGGATTACTACTTAATGAGACAATATCAAGAATTCAGATTTGCTAGGATAAACACAGCCTTCCAAGTTCCACAAATTTACTACTCGTGCAATTACTCCTGAATTTTGAATTCACTTGACCATCACAGTTGAGTTGTTCACTTCTATCATAGTGTAATCAGTCCCTCATCTCAGAGGAAGGGTAAGAGCATCTATTAGTAAGAAGTGTGAGGTTGAGAGGGTTCATATTTTCCCCATATATACACATGTTAGTGTAGGAAATTATTTCTAAAACTAACCATGGCAGGTCAAAATTTTGTGGAACTTCCATTCTCGGGAGCACTGATCCGGAGGAGTATATTTTGTGGGAGGAGCAAATGGAGGAATTGTTATCATTAGAGAAGATTTCCAAAAGGTTTAGAAGTAAAGCGAGCTACTATGGAGTTTCATGACTATATTTGTAGTTGGTGGCAGCATCTCTTTGTTAGAAACATCTCTTTGTTAGAAATTTTGTTACATCTTGGGAAAAATTAAAGATGCGTATGCGATCTGAGTTTGTTCCACCATATTTTGAGAAAAAGCTATTGTATCATTTGGAGAACATTAAGCAAGGGAGCAAATCTGTCCAAAGCTACTATTTTGAGCTAAGTTTAGCAGTAAGGTGTGCAGTGAATTTAAAGCAATGGCGTACTTCAACGGAGGACTGAATTCTGAGATTATTGATGCATTTAACTGCAAATATTTTAGTAGCATGCATGATCTTGTGCGCTTGTGCTATTAAGGAGGAGGAAAGAATGCAGCAATCAAGGCAGCATGCTCTTGCAGCTCCATTGTTTGACCAAGGCGTGCAACTTCAGCGAAAAGAAAGAGCCCAGAAACAGATGTAAAACACATGCTGCATTTTAATCTAGAATTAACAATGAGATTTAAAAGTAGGAAGAAAACCAATTTGCTGCAAACAGAAGGGGAAGACGAGTAGCACTTCGGAAAAAAAATACCCAAAAGAAAATTGTCTGAGCCCAAGTTCGAACTGGGACCTTAAGTGTGTGAGACTAACGTGATAACCAACTACAAACAATATATTTAAAAGGTACATGGGTCAGCTTCTCTCTCCCTCTGCTGCATACTGCTGGGCCTCAGAAAACACGCCAGTCCAAAGAGGCAGCATCCAACCAAGTTGTTGGCAACCAAAATTGGCACATTTTCGCGTCAACACAAGTATCTAGGGTGTCTTGTCAGATTACATGCGATTCAAATAAAGGAGTCGGAACCAATTACAAATGTGAGTGGCAAAAGTAGAACACAAATGTGCCAACCTTTGATTTTATTTTATTTCCCAACTCATCGTAAGGGGCTTTACACCTGAGCCATCATAGTTACTTACACTATGGAACATATTAATATGTTTATAGAAGAGATACTTTTTGTGACCTATTCACTTAGCTGGTTCATCGGAAAAGAATTTCACATTCTTTGAACCTTCAGCAAGAACTTCAAGATACCTTGGGACCGGTGGCATTTCAACATCTAACAAACCTTCCAGAATTTTGACAACTTCCCCCATTGTTGGTCTGGAACTTTCACTGTCTTGAACACACCAGCAAGCAACCTTGCATGCCCTTTCTAGCTCTACGCCCACAGCATTGAAAATCTCAGAACCAAACAATGTCTGTACTTGTCCTTCAAGAAGCTTCTTCGCAACCAACACAGGAAAAAATGTTCCCATGCTTGTCTCCGTGTGCTCCAGATTCCTCTTTCCTGATATGATCTCAAAAAGCATCATTCCGTAGCTGAAGACATCTGCCTTTGTCGTGATGGCTTCACCACTTATCCATTCTGGTGCAAGATATCCTACTGTGCCTCTCATAGACGTCAAAACTCTGCTAAAATTCCGACCTAGTAATTTTGCCAACCCAAAGTCTGCCACTTTTGGAACAAATGAATCATCCAACAATATATTTTCTGGCTTGATATCACAGTGTATGATGCAATCCCGACATTCCTCATGCAGATAAGCCAAACCCTTGGCAATCCCTGCAGCAATTTGATATCTTATTTTCCAACTCAAAGTGGTAGAGCTACTACCAAACAAGTGTTTATCAAGTGAACCACTGGGCATATACTCATAGACAAGCAATCTCATTGGTCCTTTAGAACAAAATCCAAGCAGTCGAATTAAGTTCATGTGATGAATATTTCCTATGGTGCTCACCTCTGCCCTGAATTGCTTGTCCCCCTGATGAAAGCCCTCTAGCTTTTTTACCGCTACTATAGTTGCATTTGGTAGAACCCCTTTGAACACAGATCCGAAAGACCCTGCACCCAATCTCTCTGAGAAGTTTCTTGTGATGAATTGCAAATCCCTGTATTTGAAACTGATCAAAGACCCATCACCATGATTTATACCACTTATGGGTCTTCGTCTTTTATGAGAAAAATATAATATGGTCACTCCAAAACTTAGAACAATAAGCCCACTAATGATGATCGCAGTGGTCCGCCATTTCTTAGTTCCCGAGTTGGGTAGTTCTGATGCACCTAATCTAATAGAGATACTATACATCGACCCACCAATATTATCTTGCAGATTCATCAAATGATTGTACCAAACCCAACAACTACCATCGTAAGAGTAAGCAATGCATGAGCAATTGTTCAAGCAAGTTAGCTCACAGGCACGAACGTCAGCTGCATCTATGCTGCGTGCATCATCTGGCAACTTCACACTATTGATCACATAGAATCTATCTTGCTTCGTCTTCATTGAGCCATTGTTCCCACATTTCAGTGGGACGTTTCTCCTACAGCCTGCTGTATGATCACCCAGTTTCCAATTTTCTGGGTACTTTTCAGTGAAGCCCTTGAGGCAGCTGCATGATGATGCAGCATTCTCACTACACTTGCTGTTTTCCCCACACACTCCATAGACGATGCACTTAGCTTTTGGTTGCGTGAAAAAAGGAGTCCATGCCTGTGTTACATTTGTCCATACAAGAGTTTGGAACAAACCTGACACATCGACAATACCCCTAGTGAATGTTTGTGCATCATTCTTAACAGTGTATGTGAAGTATGTCTCCACATCATTGTCAACAAACTGGAATGTATATCCTGAGTTCGGATATGAATTGGAAGGTGACAATTCCGGCACACCAGTGTATGCGTTGCCACTCCAATTGCCACTTTCCCAGTACACTATTGAGTTATTCCATTGGAGAATGTATTGGGGTGAGCCATTAGAATCCAACTGAATGGAGAACAGTCCCAGTGCTGGGTCACCACGGTCTTTCCAGGAGACCAGTCGTTTTATCACACCAGTTTTCTTGTTGCGGCTGAGCTTGTTTCCTGGGAGCCATGTGTCTGTGAAATCATCGAAACTTTGCCACAGCACAGTTGAGTTATTGGAATCATGTTTGACTACAAGATTCCCAGAGTTGTTTAGCACAGCCATTGTGGAACTGGTAGCTATGTGGTTCCTAATATTGGTAGACCACATTGGAGATTTAGAATGGTTAGCTAAAAGAGCAAGATTTCCATCATCTGAGATGATTAGGTTTGACAAGACTGGATCATAGACTGGTTTCCCTCTGTTAGCCACCCACACTATAGTTTGAGTTGGAATTTTGTTGTACCAAATGCCTATGTACCACTTGTCATTTGATCCTCCTACAAGAGCTAGGAAAGAAAAATTAAGGTCAGATAACAAAACTGACGATGCCGCATGTATTCTACTAATTCTGAAATCATCATGAAAAGTTTTGTTGATATTTCCAATACTGATAGATTTGGAAACAATGTATTCAAACTTGTGACCTTGAAATCATCGGACCATTAGGATCTCATTGTAGGGTGATCTCTTAGTGGTGGTGTTAGTATTTATCTACTCATAATGGCACCCTTTTAGAGTTATAGTTGCACTCATTGATATGATGGCTGCGCAAATGGTTAAATGAATATTGGCTGAATAATGCATACTTCTGTGTGCATTATATTTTCATGTTTTGAGTCATACTTTTAATCTTTTTTTCAATAATATAGTGCTTTTTTTCATGTTTTAAGTCATACTTTTAATCTTTTTTTCAATAATATAGTGCAAATGCAGTAGATCTGTTCGTTGTAGTTTTAACAAGAATATTGTAGAATCAAATATAAATTATGATTAAAATCGTACTCATTTTGTCTTGGATCATATTTTTTGTTAAGATTCTACCTAGTATGGGATTGCTCTTCTCAATCTAGGATCATGATTTGTTCAGCTTATTCGACTCCAATCAAAGATTCTGATAACATTGGTCCGAAGTGAGATTCTATAGTACAGTGTGTGTGTGTGTGTGTGTGTGTCACTTTCACAGCTCTCTCCACTGATAACCTTTTGGATTTTTTGCTCCCTACAGTTTTGGATCTTGTTCATTTGCATAGCTATATATCACAACAGATTTGTGATTGGTAAAAGAGCTCACCTGCAGGCTGAAAGAATCCTAGTGCAAAGTTGCCGTCCTGAGATATCAGCTTCTGGTTCCCGGAGAGCTTCTGGTTTGCGGTGAGGGTATCAGAGGCTTGAGATGGATGTTGGAGAGAAAGCAGCAGAAGTAAGTATAGGGCGCATGAAGGAAGAGAGGTCGCCATTCACAAAATTCAAGGAAGAGAGGCTTTGGTTTTTTAGGTGGGAAAGAACTTGTTATGAACCCACAAACACACTGGCTGTTTATATGCGCCGCACCTACTCATGTTAGTCGTAGCATTAATCTGACTTCATGCGTATTTGTTGTTGTTTTTCGTTGGAAGTACAGTGCTGTGTCGCCTTCTCGTGTTGAAGGCTTGAAGCCGTTGTTTGTCTGGCTTGAGTTTTCTAGATTCATCTTTGAACGGCCTCTGATGTCTCCACCGCCGTCCAGTTTCAGTCATATTATTCTATTTGTCAGTTAATTCTGGCCAGTGATCATTACGAACGGGACTTGCAGTATGTCTTCACTCTAAGGGGGTGTTTGTTCTTTAACACCTCCTAAAATTCCTATCACATCGAATGTTTAGATACAAATTAGGAGTATTAAACATAGACTCACTACAAAACTAATTGCACAGATGGAGACTAATTTGCGAGACGAATCTATTAAGTCTAATTAGTTCATGATTTGACAATGTGATGCTACAGTAAACATGTGCTAATGATGGATTAATTAGGCTTAATAGATTAGTCTCGTGAATTAGCCTCCATCTGTATAATTAGTTTTATAATTAGCTCATATTTAGTCCTCCTAATTAATCTTCGAATATTCGATGTGACTAAAGATCCAAACGCACCCTAACCGTTGAATCGGTAAAGGGAAAATAGGGCCAGAAAGACGATCAAAGGACAAGTAGTGGTGTCAGAAATTTCTGTGGATGACTTGTCGTGGCCAGACTGTGCATTCAACGGTCAGGCAGCCACAATGGGCAATTACGGGTTTGTCCTCCGTTTACTGCTTCTGTCATTGGCTTGCTCCGCACCAAATTCCACTGGTCTGGTGGTCTGGACGTCGGATTTTCTTCACTTATCTTTCCATCTGCTTTCCGTTCTAGAATTATTAGTGCCAGTCATATGAATCTTCTTCCCATCTGGTCTAGTAGTGGTGCTTGGCGGGCGCCAGATGCTTCAGGGAGTTGATGCCTAGCGTCCTTTCTCAGATGAGCTGACCTTCAGCATTTTTTTGGTTTCTTTCCTGTCTTGTTATTTTGGGCCTTGGTCCATCTTTGTTTGGTCAAACTATGCTTCTCTTCTTTGTTACTATATGGAACGGCAGAACTCCTGCCTGTTTCCCTTTCAAAAAAAAAGTCAGCTGTTTTAGTTTCTTTTTACATGGTTCAGTGGTTACACGTCTACTTTTTAATCCTACCTAAAATTCATCTACGAGGTTAGAGGCCTCCTTGGTATGCGAGTTTTCTCAATTCTCAAACCAGCTACGAAAAATGAAACGTTGCAAGTGTCTAGCTCCCTAATCCTATAAACAGGAGATCATTGTTCATATGGGTTATCTGGATGCATCATAGGAGAAATGCATGAATCTTAGAGGTGAATGTTCTAAGTGAGAGGAGATAAAAAAGAAGCGATGCATTGGAATGGAACTTTGAAAATCGAGATTAAACAGAAAATACATTCTTTCAAAATATGGAGAGGATCAACAATCCTATGATACCCGTGCAATGTTTTCTGTGGATCGAATTCGAAGCAGCAAGCGCCAGCCCATGAAGCCCACACTGATAGTTAGCCCAGTAGGACAGAAGCAACACAGCCCATCAAAAAATCGGACGCTCCAGGACCCCACCCACCTGTCGTCTCTCCCCGTCGCTTGCGCCTTGCGGGCTCCACGGCTCCGACTCCGGCGCACCACTGCGGCTGTCCGCCTGACCGTGCCACCGCTGAAATCTCCCCTCCCTCCCGGTCGACCCGTCCCGACTCCTGGCCCCGCGTTTCCCTCGGCCCCCGCGTCCGACGGTCGTCGGCCTGCCCCTCCTGGCCTCTCCTTCGCCGCAGGCGCTGCATCGGTTCTTCATGGCTGCATCGTTCCTTGCGAACCATCAGCAATTCAACATCGTCGTGCCGTGTCTCCTGGGTAACAGGATAAGTCACCCTAGCCTTTGAAATCTGTGATACGAAGCGCTCGAATATAATGTGTGATAGTGTCTGATTGTGATGTGTTTGCTAGGGATTACTGTCTGGGATATGTAGGATAAATCTCGCAATGTGGGATCTGTCGTAACCTTTCTTTTGGTAGCTGCTGTCAAGTTTTATCTGTTCTGTTACGATTGTTAATCGATGAGTTCAAACTTATATTTAAACGCACATTTATGCTCTTCTGTTTAAAGCATTTGTATTTAGCCGGTTAGTTTTCAGCTCGGGATGTGTTTGAATCCTGGCTTTGCCACTGCAACCCAAGCTGCAGAACTGGCATTACATTGGAATTTTTTGGGGCGAGAAATTTGGACGAAGATTTCATTGAGCTAGCAGCATCCAACCCGTGTCTACTGTACAGGATGCCATGTCAGATTACATGCAGTTCAAGAAAAACTGTAAACTGGTTGGTAGTTGTAGGTAGTGGGTAATGTATGGTTTTTGGACTCTGTTTTCCTTATAAACTGGGTCAATTCTCTTCTTAGCAATACACGCCGCACGCCAGACACAATGGCCCAAATCTTTCGGGGAAAAAACATTGTAAACGAGGTGGAACCAATTTGAGCATTTTAAAAGTAGAGGGACAAAGGTGATCTGGTGGCACAAGTAGAAAAACCGAATGAGCCAGCCTTTGATTTATTTTGTTTCCCAAATCATTGTCAGGACTCCGGATGGGTTCACTTAAGGGGGCTTCACACTGCACTCGTCAAAATTACAGTATAGGATCACACTCATATGTATTTAGAAAACATATTTTTCCTAAACTATTCACTTAGCTGCTTCATAGGAAAAGAATTTCGCATTCTCTGAACCTTCACAGAGAACTTCAAGATACCTTGGAACCGGTGGCATTCCAACATCTATCACCCCTTCCAGAATTTTTACAATTTCCCCCATTGTTGGTCTGGAACTTTCATTACCTTGAACGCACCAGCAAGCAACCTTGCATGCTCTTTCTAGCTCTCTTTCATTTACACCATTGATCAATCCTTCGCCCAACAGTGCCTGCACTTCTCCTTCAAGAAGCTTCCTTGCAACCAACATGGGAAAAAATGTTTCCATGGTTGTCTCCTTATGCTCCAGATTCCTCCTTCCAGAAATGATCTCAAAAAGCATCATTCCGTAGCTGAAGACATCTGCCTTTGTCGTGATGGCTTCACCACTTATCCATTCTGGTGCAAGATATCCTACTGTGCCTCTCATAGATGTCAAAACTCTGCTAAAATTCCGACCTAGTAATTTTGCCAATCCAAAGTCTGCCACTTTTGGAACAAATGAATCATCCAACAATATATTTTCTGGCTTGATATCACAGTGTATGATGCAATCCCGACATTCCTCATGCAGATAAGCCAAACCCTTGGCAATCCCTGCAGCAATTTGATACCTTATTTTCCAACTCAAAGTGGTAGAGCTACTACCAAACAAGTGTTTATCAAGTGAACCATTGGGCATATACTCATAGACAAGCAATCTCTTCGCTCCTTCAGAACAAAATCCAAGCAGGCGAATCAAGTTAATGTGATGAATATTTCCTAACGTGCTCACCTCTGCCCTGAATTGCTTCTCCCCCTGATGAAAGCCCTCAAGTTTTTTGACTGCCACTGCTGTGGTGTCTGATACAACCCCTTTGAATACAGAGCCGAAAGACCCTGCACCCAACACCTCTGAGAAATTTCTTGTCAGGAGTTGCAAATTACTGTATTTGAAACTGATCAAAGACCCGTTATCATGATTTAAACCATTAATTATTGCTCTTCTTCTATGGAGAAAATATAAAATGGCCACTCCAAAACTTAGAACAGTAAATCCACCGATGATGATCCCAATAAGCCACAACTTTTTATTTCCCGAGTTGGATAGTTCTGATGCAGCCACTCTAATAAAGATACTATCACTTGATGTATCAATATTATCTTGAAGATTCATCAAATGGTTGTACCAAACCAAGCAAGTGCCATTATGAGAGTAAGCCAAGCAAGAGCAGTTGTTCAGGCAAATCAACTCGCAGTCATGAACATTGGTTGCATCGGTGATGTGTGCATTATCTGGCAACTTCACACTATCAATAGTGTAGAATCTATCATGCTTTGCCTTCATTGAGCCATTGTTGGCACACTGTAGCGGTATGTTTCTCCTACAGCCTGCTGTCTGGTCATCTAGTTTCCAGTTGTTTGGGTGATTCTCGCTGAAGCCCTTGAGGCAACTGCATGGTGAAGCAGCATTCTCTCTGCACTTGCTGTATTCCCCACACACACCATAAACACTGCACTTAGCTTTTGGTTTCGTGAAAGAGTTTGCCCATGCTTGCTGTGCCTCTGCCCAAACCAAAGTCTGAAACAGGCCTGACACATCAATAATAGTTCTTGTAAATATTAATGCATCATTCTTAATATTGTACGTGAAATATGCCTCTTCATCATTGTCAACAAACTGGAACAAAAACCTTGAGCTGGGATAGGGATTGACAGGTGACATCTCTGGCACACCACTGAATCCATTGTTAGTCCAATTGCCAGTAGTCCAGTACACTTCCGAGCTATTCCATTGGAGAATATATTGCTTTGAACCATTAGGATCCAACTGAATGGAGAACAACCCTGGTGCTGGGTCACCTCGGTCTTTCCAAGATATCATCCGTTTGATCACACCGGTTTTTTTGTTGCGGCTGAGCTTGTTTCCTGGGAGCCATGTGTCTGTGAAATCATCAAAACTTTGCCATAACACAGCAGAGGCATTAGACTCATGTCTGACTAAAAGGTTGCCATTGCCGAGGAGCACAGCAACTGTTGAACTAGCAGCTGTGTTGTTCTTAATATTGGTAGACCAGAGGGGGGATTTAGAGTGGTTAGCCAGGAGAATGAAGTTACCATCATCTGAGATTGTTAGGCTTGATGAGACTGGATCAGAGACTGGTTTCTCTCTGTTCGCCACCCACACTATAGTCTGTTCTGGGATTTTATTATACCAGATGCCTATGTACCACCTGCCATTGGATCCTTCAGCCACAAATGCAGTATAGGAGAACTGTCAGATCATAATTCATCAACCAATGATGCTACGAAAAAATTAACTCCTTGCATTCTAATTCAGAGATCACCATGGAAGGTTTACTGTCTTTTCTAGTATTTATAAGATTGGAACTTGAACATGAAATTCTATGTTGTGTGTAAATCACTTTACTGATTCTCTACTGATCTATATTATGTGTACAAATCACTTTAGTGCTTCTCTAATCTCTACTGATTGCTTTCTGGGAAAAAGAATCCCTTCGAAAACTTCACAGTTAGTTCATCTGTATGTCTAACATATGTGTGTTTTCATTTAAGACTCACCTGCAGGCTGAAAGAATCCCAGTGCAAAATTGCCATCCCGAGAGATCAGCTTCTGGTTCCCGGAGAGCTGCTGGTTCGAAGTGAGGGTATCGGAGGCATGCAATGGAGACTGTTGGAGAGAAATTAGAAGTAAAAGTAAGGATATGGTGCATGAAGAAAGCCAGGTAGCCATACAAGAAATCAAAGGGAAAAAAGGATGGTCTTCAGTTTCCAGGTGAGAAAAGGCTACTTGCTATGAACTCATAGTTCAGCAGCACATTGGATGATTGGATGTTTATATGTGAAGCTCCTCATGTTAATCATAGCATTAATCTGACTTTTGTACGCATTCCTGTCCTCTTCCTCTCTAGTTAAATCCATGCTGTGACGCTCTCCTGATGTTGAAGCCGTTAGTAAGAAAAGGCCCTTTTGTTGGATGTACATTTCAGTCAACAATGCTATATTCTGAACAAGGTCAGCTTTCAGTAATAATTCTGGTTATATCAATTAAGGTTTATGCTATCCAGGCTGACTTGTATTGTGTCTTTATTCTCCAGCTCTGAGAATCGTTGAGTTGGTAAAGAAGCTGCGAATTATGGTGCCGGTAAGGCTTTAATAAACATTAAGAGCATAGTGTGTCGCTGAATCTCCACTCCATGACAAGGGATGGTGGTACCCCCAAGTCCCAAGATGATTTGATGACCAACGTTCAGGCAGCAGCTCGGCCACTTGACGGGTTCGCTGCGACTGCGAGCCTGCGAGGTTCAAAGTCAACAAGTCACAACTGCAATTTGTTGACTCATCTGGTTTTTGGTCATCGCGACTTCCCCTATTGGGTTTGATTCTCGTTCCGTCTATGTTCTGGAATTAGCGCAAATTAGTCATATGAAGTTGTGAACCTTTGACACCTAGATGGATTTTTGTCGAAATTTGGAGCAGACAGGTCGACAGTCATATGAACCTTTGACACCACTGTTTGCTTCTCTGCTCCATCATTAGGTAATCCGTAATCGCATCTGCCATTCAGCAAACTTGTCTGTTTGCTCTGGCCATCCTATGTCAATTTTCCTTCAGAAGTTTAGTGCTTTTCGTATCAGCCTCTGCCGCCCAAATAGATTGATTTTGTGTCCTCCATGGATATCAGATGTTGATTTGCCTTTTTTTCGAATAAATATTTATTTGCCTTTAGACATTGTCTGTTTTCAAAAGGATCTGCTAGGCCGACCGGTTTCAGGTGCCAAAGGAACCGCTCTGCGCATTTTGCACCTCTAATGGGCCTCTCGTTCCCTACAAGTTGGCCTTCTTCATTTTGTGAGAGATCCGTGGGCTTCGGTACGAGACCAGTGGGCCATATGGTTCTCTTCAGGCGACCTGGACTCGTAAGAATATCCCCTCATCCTCTAAAAAAAAAGAATATCCCCTCATCCTCTAAAAAAAAAGAATATCCCCTTTAGCTACGAAACACGAGAGCCTTACAACCACACGTGCAGGTAGTTGGACTTGAATCATTTCCGTTAGCTACGAAACACGAGCACCTTACCCACTAGTCACGTTCTATCACGCTGTTGTCCAAGGCCCGTACGCTGCCATAACGCCAATTGCGCATACTAGTGCTCTTGAAGCGTACTCATGTGAGTGTGATTAGAAGCACTACCGATCACATGTGATTCGGCCGTACACCTGCAGTCGTGTCTTCTTAAACGAACCACAGTTGAGTTAGGTCTCACTCCTACATACGACGGTACGACACAGTCGGCAGAGAAAAAGATCGCACCTGAGTAGTACATGACACTGTCACGCTGCCGTAGGACGCACTGGCGCAGTGTGGACAGGGGTTGTGATTTTTTTAACCGCGTGAGCCGCAGAGAAAGAGCAAAAGAATCCCGCATGATTGGGGCCAAGAAAGTTAAAACTAGCGCGGGGCCCGTTGGCACCTCAAGTTTGACGATGGCCACGGCGACGGCGAGGTTGGCCGGCCGGAGACGACGACGACGACGAGAAGAGAACAAAGACGACCGCGAGTCACGGGCTCACGGTTCTGTTCTGTTGTCTCAGGTAGCCGCCCCGGCCCCCGGGGGCTCGCGTCGCGGTCGCGCTCCCCGCCCGGCATTGATGGGCGCCCACATCCCACATGCCCTCCGTCCCGCTGCGCTGTGCCGCACTGAACTCTCCGTTGCCGCCAGGCACCGGTCGCGGCAGCCCACCACGCCACCAGGGGGCAGGGGCGCTGTGCGAGCGGCGACGAGCGCGACACCAGCGAACCCGGCGGGAGTTCGTTCGGTGGTGGCGCATCGCCGTTGGCTCGTTAATGCCCGCGTCCTGCCTGCAAAGCCGCCGGTACAGAGGCCGGCGCGCCCCCACTCGCGTTAATGACGGCCCATCCCATCGAGCTCGTCGTTTGCTACAGGAACGCATGGTGCCGGTCCTGATCCTACTGTCCGGTACACGTACCGTGCTACGATGTGAACCAGCTGTGATTTTCCACCTGGCCGCGGCCCGATGGATCGCGCTGCACATGGAGGATTTCATTAGCTTCACACCGTGAAGCGTCAAAGCATGTGGAGACGTAGGATGGTGGCGTGCGCGGGCGCGCGGCGTGCCGACGGGGCCGGGGCTACTCCTCCGCCCCCGTACGATGGCCGCATTTAAGCCCCCCGGCCGCGGTCGCTTGCCGTCGCCCTTCTCCCCACAGCAGCGTCGCGGCGACGCCATGTACGTGACCAGAGACCACCGGTCGGGCGAGGGCCGTCTCTTTTTCATTCCCTCTCGCTTTCTCCACCCCCGTCCCCGCGTCGCATTCGAGTGCCCGCTCATTAGCCGCCACCTACTACTAGTTGCTTGGCGCTGAGACTCTGATCCCTTTCCGTTTCTGTTCGGTATTCTCGGTTGTCCCTTCGACCTTGGAGGCTGCAGCAATGGCGGCTCCCCGTGGAAGGTCGGCTCCGGCATGTGTTCTTCTTCCCCTCCTCCTCGGCTTCGTGCTTCTGCTGCAGGGAGCTCCGTCGCAAGCCGGCGACACCGTCGCCGCCGGCCGGCCGCTGTCCGGCGGGGACAGCCTGGTGTCCAAGCGTGGCAAGTTCAGGCTCGGCTTCTTCCAGCCAGGTACTACCTTTTGCTATGGCTTTTTGCTCCCAGCTGCATCCGTACAACTGCGGATTTTTGCTGTCTTTTTTGGCGTGAAGCTCAGCTTTGATACTCTTCTCTGTATCTATATCTAAACAAATTTGTTGTTTTTTATTGAAGTGAAAATTTCTGTCGGTACGTGCAACACACACTGAACGAAAAATAAGCTAATGATCACCCTTTTTATTTGCTCATTACATATGATCGAGTACTACATAACTCTTAGGTACTAGATGCAACTTCAAAATCCAAATACTTCCCCGAGCATGTCAGTCAGTTTAAGCCATATACAAGAGCACAATTAACTGGAGCAGGACTGTTTTTTTTTTTGTTTTGCTTTCAGTGGGTAACTTGGTATTTGTCTTGATAAGAACTTGTATTGTTTTTCTTGATAATAAACAAATATACATGTAGGCCTAGATACTAACATTTGAACTATGAAATAAACAACGAATCAAGAAAGCAACACGGGGAAAATCCATGGCAGAAAGGCACGTTTCTTCCGTCCAGTGTTATGATAAGATTCACCATGGAAACGCCTCACTTAGTCACTGGTCACTGCTAACTTTTTTCCGAACCTGAAGTCACATCCAGCCGATTGTCACGTATCAGGAAAGAAGAGCAAGGTAGGCAAAGAGTGACCAACAGCTAGCGTGAAGACCTGCTAATCAACTGATGAAAGCATCTTCTTTTCTGGAATCGCACCTGGCCGTGTTCATATTTTAATGTTCTTCCCGATCATGCGGATTTAGTACTTGACCTTTTCAAAGTCTTTTTTTGGCGCAAAGTGACCCACGCGCTCTTTGCTCCGAGAAAATCGGCCTCAACCAAAATTGACAACTACTCCTGATGGACAAGTGTGATGATGAATTTAAATTTTTTTTAAAAAAAAAAACGGTGCATGGATCATCATGTAATTGACTCTTCTTCTGTGCGCAACAGACAACTCGTCAGATCATTGGTACCTGGGCATCTGGTACAACCAAATCTCGTTGCACACCACGGTGTGGGTGGCGAACCGGGAGGCGGCGATCACCGACCCGGCGTCCTCCCAGCTTTCCATCGCGAGCGACGGCAACATGGTCATCCTGGATCACCGGAGGTCCACCGTCTGGTCAACCAACGTGACCGGCGTCGTCGCCTCCAACTCCACTACGGTGGGCGTCATCCTCGACACCGGCAACCTCGTGCTGGCGGACGCGTCCAACACCTCCGCCGTGCGGTGGCAGAGCTTCGACCACTTCGGCGACACGTGGCTCCCCGGCGGGAAGCTCGGCCGGAACAAGCGAACCGGCGAGGTCACGCAACTCGTCGCGTGGAAGGGCTACAACGACCCGTCGCCGAGCCCGTTCTCGCTCGAGCTCGACCCTGGCGGCTCCAGCCAGTACCTGCTCAAATGGAACGGCGGCGAGCAGTACTGGAGCAGCGGCAACTGGACGGGCCACGCGTTCACCGCCGTGCCGGAGATGACGCCCACCGACGCGTCGCCGCTGTCCAAGTACACCTTCGGCTACGTCGACGGCGCCGACGAGAGCTACTTCGTCTACGACGTCACCGACGAGTCCGTGGTCACGCGGTTCCTCTTCGACGTCACGGGGCAGATCAAGTTCCTGACGTGGGTGGAGGCCGCCAAGGAGTGGATGCTCTTCTGGTCGGAGCCCAAGAAGCAGTGTGACGTCTACGCCGTCTGCGGGCCCTTCGGCGTCTGCACCGAGAACGCCCTGCCGTCCTGCAGCTGCCCCCGGGGATTCAGCCAGCGGCGGCCCGGCGAGTGGCTGCAGAACGACCACACCGCCGGCTGCGCCAGGAACGCCGGCCTCGCATGCAGCGATCGAGACGGGCAGCACCAGAAGAACAGCAAGAACGACGACGACAGGTTCTACACGATGGACGACGCGAGGCTGCCGAGCAGCGCGCGGAGCGCGGCGGCGGCGAGTGCTCGTGACTGCGAGCTCGCGTGCCTCGGCAACTGCTCCTGCACCGCGTACTCTTACACTGGCGGCGGCGGCTGCTCGCTGTGGTACGGGGACCTCATCAACCTCCAAGACACGACGGCCAGCGGTGGCGGCAGCAGCATCTCGATCCGTCTGGCGGCGTCCGAGTTCTCAGGCACCGGGAACGCCAGGAAGCTGGTCATCGGGCTCGCCGCCGCGGGGTCCGTCGCCGCGGTCGCCGCCATCGTTCTGGCCACAATCCTCATCCTGAGAAGCAGAAGGATCAAGTCGCTGAGGAGAGTCGAAGGATCCCTCATGGCGTTCACGTACCGCGACTTGCAATTCGTGACCAAGAACTTCACCGAGAAGCTCGGCGGCGGCGCGTTCGGGTCGGTGTTCAAAGGTTCTCTGCCTGACGCGACGCCCGTCGCGGTCAAGAAGCTTGAAGGCGTTCGGCAGGGGGATGAAGCGGTGACGTCGCGCCGTAATCTCAACATGTACTC